>NC_046313.1:112213405-112519047 GCF_009819535.1 Lacerta agilis
ACATGTTAATTTATCGTTAATAGCTATATCCCACACCTCTTTATACCATTCTTCCATTTTATATTCTGCTTGCCCCTTCCACTTCCTAGCTATCGTAATTTGTGCGGCTGTCAATAAATTTGTGAGCAAGTCCTTCCTAGCCTGTGAACCTTCCACCCCATCGTAAATTGATAATGATGCTACCTCTGGACTTTCAGTCAGCTTTAACCCAGTGATTTCTGTTATCTCCTTAAACACTCTGCCAAAAAAGTACGGATTCACGCCTCTACCACATGTGAACAGAATTCCCTGTTTCCTGTCATCCCCTTCAACATAACACCCAATATTCCTCGTTTATTTGATTTAATCTGACGTGTTAAATACCATCTCCAAAGAAGAAAATACAGTTACTGTAGATTCGGCACATCTCACACCATACCAGTTTAGAAAATGGGAATCCGGTTTAGAAAATGTCACCTGTCCCAGCCTGTTAAAACTCACTAGGGCAGTGTTTTTCAACCTTTTTGGGCAAAGGCACACTTGTTTCATGAAAAAAATCACGAGGCACACCACCATTAGAAAATGTTAAAAAAATTAACTCTGTGCCTATATTGACTATATATAAAATAATTTTTCAATTTTTCCCACGGCACACCAGGCAACATCTCGCGGCACACTAGTGTGCCGCGGAACAGTGGTTGAAAAACACTGCACTAGGGGACAGAGCGGAAGGTGGTGAGGGAAAGCACACTGAAAAAAATATAGAAAGCAGCAGGCAACTACCCCCCACCCACGGGGAAAAAACACCAGCGATTGTACAGGTAACGTTGCTTTATTTAGTAGTCAGCGGTTCAAAATAATCTCTTACCGATATACAAAAATAATTAGAAGCACTTGGAGAACAGTATCTAGAGCATGGCTACAAAGCAGGTTTGTTTGTTTGTTTTTAATTACAACAAGTCGAACAAGGGCTTGTAAGTTTGCTAGTAGAACTAGTTACATTCAAACTGGATATTGCGATTATTATTATTATTATTTCATTTCTATACCGATTTAAGTTTTTAAGAAATGACCACGGGAGGAGGCAGAACAAATAGTAGCCTGGTATAAAGTGATTCAGGGGTTTCCAGTTAAACCAGAGCTTTTTTCGGGCTTTTAGAATAGAATCGGCTAAAGGAGAGGAGAAATGTGCTGGGCAGCCGGCGTGCCATGCCTCCACCCCTACCCCACTGCATCCTCGTCCTGAGCCATGCACCCTCCTCCCCAGATACATGGGGGAGTGAAGGTCTGGAACAGGAAGTCCTCCTGGTCCCAATCTAAATAATGCAAGGAGCCTCTACAGGGAAGAGAGGGGCAGCAGGGACGTGGCAGAGGCGGTGTATCTAGTATAACCCCGCTACCCCTGCCTCCATGCTGTGCGAGGAACATGGTTTCTAAAAGATCATTATCTTGGTACAGCCGAGCAGTCAGGATAAAGAGGCCGTGCCATATGAGATGGGTGGGTTGCTACGGGACAGAGACCTCTCTCAGCAATGGGACCCCAATCCTGGGACCTTTCGTACAAGGAGGTTTGTCAGGCATCCACCTGCTGCCTTTCGGCAGGCATGCGCAGACATGTGTTTAATGTGTGTACGTATGCATAGACACGTTTCCAACTTGGCCATTAAAAGGTGCCCTCGCCCTCAATATTTTATCCTTGCAGTCGCAACGAAGGGAAGTGGAGGCTGAGGGCCTGAGATCAACCAGCCGAAGACTTACTTCATTCCAGAGTGCATGTATTTAAATTACATTATTAACGACATTTATCTATATACTGTTATATATTGCAATTTCATATATTCCGGTGCTTTTTCTTTTTTTAAAAAAAAAACCCTGCACTTAACTATAAACCACTCACAGAGGGCTTTGGGCCACGGAGCAGTATTAACAAAAAACGTAATACGTAAATTAATAAAAACTTTTTTTCATTTTCAGGCAGGCAATCTTGATCGAGGAACCTGAAAAAGAAAGTGAACATTTATTTGTTTCTAAGCTCAGGGAAACGCAAAGGATTCTTCTCCCTGATACCTACAGTATTTTATCTTCACAACAAGGTTAGGATGGGGGTGAGAGAGAGAGAGAGAGAGAAAAAGAGAGAGGCTGGCCCAAAGTCACCCAGTGAGAGATTTTCTATGGCGAGGTTGGCATTTGAATGCAGGTCTTACCTGTCCTAATGAGGGGAGTTCTAGTAAGATCTGTAGTGCCAAAAAGTCCCCACACCGGTCCTAAGGGGGCCTAGATTTATTTTAATGCAGACTCTGGCAACCTGTTCTGGATTACTGTCAGCCACAGTCAATGCCAGACTGAGGAAAATGCTCTAATATGCACTGTCATAAAAATACATCAAGGTGGTAATGACATATAAAAATTGTTGGCCTCCATGTTGGGGCTTTTAATTTTAACTGGAAAAGCCTCCAAACCAGTATAGCACTTGGAGTGGTGTCCAGCTACGCTTCCTGCCGCGTTTCCCTGCTTCTCCAGTGCTTTTGCAGAGTTGTTCAAACTTCAAACTTCTTCTTGCGCAACGGTATGTGTGCCTTTCTTGCCAGCAATTAAACTCCCACACAGTCCAGCTTGTTTCAAGTCAAGCAAGCTTTATTTACAGGCATAAATCAACGGACACTCCCGGGCTTACAGACGACATGTCTGCCGCTCCGGTCAAAAGAGAAAGTAGGACTGACCAGGAAATAAACAGTGCGTCACTCCATCTGTCTCGATGGACAATGGAGAACGCATCAGGGGGTCAAGTCAAAGCACTGTGTTAGCAGCACGGAAGTGACCTCCCTGGGGCGGAAGACTGGGCAGTGTGTCTGGAGGTCCTGGGCTGCCCAGACAAGACCCCCCTATCAGCCTCGTTGATGTGGTCCAAAGGAAAGCAGAACAAGATATTTGAACCAGCTTGTCTGCAGGAATTGCCGAAAGGAAGTGTACAAGGCCCTTTCCAAACATTTTAGGGACTCCACTCCAGATTTGTGTAGGGTTTACTCCTTAGCCTTTTCTCCTCCCGGAGACATCCCGTAAGGCAGTAGAGGTTAAGGGTCAGAGTTTTCCTTCTCCTAGATGGGCTACCATCCCAGGTGGGCGAGCCCCTTGTAAAATGCATATAAAAATAAAAGCGGCAAAAAACGTGAAAAACAGAAACAAAACCTTAACAAGTATTGATTCGTTAAAAAGGCAGAATTTATACGGCAAAGGCCTGTGTAAACAATATGGTTTTCAAAAGGCCTTTGAAAAAAGGGAGGGATGGTTCTTGCTGAACCTCTTCCGGAAGGGAGTTCCACAGGGCAAGGAAGCTGGAAGCTCAGTCCCCAGTGAAGGCCAAATGAATCTTAGCACTGTGGGGAAGCCCCATCAGAGGATCTCATAGATCAAGGTGGGGAATAAGAGATCAGACAGCCAAGACAGCTGGGCATGATGGGAGTTGTAGTCCCAGAACATCTAGTGAGCCAAGAATGAAGAACACTGGACTAATCTGATTAAACGCTCATGGAAACCCCATCGTTAACAGACAAGCCAGGAATATATTTTGGGATTATCTACTCTACAATAACTAACTGTTCCAAATCTTTAAAAAGGCAACTTCATCTCAGGTATTACTTATATAAAAGGAAAGATCTGGAGTCACAGAATGTTGGTGGCTTTTGATAGGATAGTGGTCTTACCTCACCTCCGTTCCCCGGTGTAGCCAATCTGAATCTATGCGGTAGTTTGCACTAAAAATAAATCACCATCCACACTTATCTGGAATGATACAAAGAAATAATGGCAGTCAAGCTGAAGCTGGCAAAGGAACTGTATCTACAGACACATCCCTTCATGTCGCAAAGCTCGGTGGGACTTCACCACAGAGAGTAAGAAGACAGCATATTTAAAGTTTCTCTAGCAACCGAAAAAACAACAATTCATTTCTTACCACAGCAGTGCTTATTGCTTCCACAGGAAATTCTGTAACTTCAACAGGTTCGGCAACCAACTCTGAAATGGACAAAGTTGTTTGGCTTGTGTCAAAACACGATCATCTAGGCAGAAGTACGGGATGAAGTAAACAGAGACTGACAATCCCTGAATTGGGGTAAACAGTCCAGCCCTCATTTCCCACTGCAGGGATTTCAGGTGGTCCATGAGGCCATGACAAAAACAGTGAAGGGGAAAGGGAGACCAGCATCTTCAGTCAGACATTTCACTTATCCGGTGTGTTCAGGTTGATTCATTTAATATTATTGTTATGGGTTTATTTCTTTAATATTATTCTTTTTATTATTGGCATTACTGACGACAACAACGACCACTTTGAAATAAATGCTATGAAATAAAAATAATAAACAAACGTCCTCCCACCATTTTCTCAAAGGAGATGAAACTGGCATACAAGGTTTTCCGCCCCCCACTTGAGGTAGATTAGGATCATAGAATCATAGAGTTGGAAGAGACCACAAGGGCCATCCAGTCCAACCCCCTGCCAAGCAGGAAACACCATCAAAGCATTCCTGACAGATGGCTGTCAAGCCTCTGCATAAAGACCTCCAAAGAAGGAGACTCCACCACACTCCTTGGCAGCAAATTCCACTGCCGGACAGCTCTCACTGTCAGGAAGTTCTTCCTAATGTTTAGGTGGAATCTTCTTTCTTGTAGTTTGAATCCATTGCCCCGTGTCCGCTTCTCTGGAGCAGCAGAAAACAACCTTTCACCCTCCTCTATGAGACATCCTTTTATATATTTGAACATGGCTATCATATCACCCCTTAACCTTCTCTTCTCCAGGCTAAACATACCCAGCTCCCTAAGCCGTTCCTCATAAGGCATCGTTTCCAGGCCTTTGACCATTTTGGTTGCCCTCTTCTGGACACGTTCCAGCTTGTCAGTATCCTTCTTGAACTGTGGTGCCCAGAACTGGACACAGTATTCCAGGTGAGGTCTGACCAGAGCGGAATACAGTGGTACTATTACTTCCCTTGATCTAGATGCTATACTCCTATTGATGCAGCCCAGAATTGCATTGGATAACAGACAGTGACTGGCCCAAGGTCACACAGTGAGCTTTGGGGCCAAAGCAGTATTTGAATTCTGGTCTATTAGCTCCTAGTCCAATACTCTACCTCCACTTTTATTGATTTCTACATTGGAGGGGATCCCTTGCAACCCTACAATTCTATGATTCTATGACAGTTTATCTGCAAAAACGTTAACTCTTCCACCAGGCCTTTGTCTGATTGACATCCGACGCCCTTTTAAAAATACATTGTGAAGGGGCAGGGGGTTATTGGTTTGTTTTTGTTCTTGTTTTTATTACGCGTTTTGTGTTTTTCATACTGTAATTTTGTGAACTGCCCTGAGACCTACGGACGAAGGGTGGTATACAAATTTAATTGACAACGACAATCGCAACAACAACCACCTCCCCCTGCCCCTTCTCACCTGTCTGCGTGACGTGCGTCCTTTCGTGCCTCCTCAGCTGCGAGCACCTGATATACCTTTTCCCGCACTGCAAGCACTCGTAGGGTTTCTCCCCCGTGTGCGTCCTCTGGTGCACGAGGAGGGACACCTTTAGCTTGAACCTCTTCCCGCAGTCCGCGCACGAGAAGGGGCTCTCTTTGCTGTGAGTGGCCTTGTGCGCCTCCAGGGAGGCCTTCTGGTTGAAGGTTTTCCCGCACTCGGGGCACGCAAAGGGCTTCTCCCCCGTGTGGATCCGCTGGTGCCGCGCCAGGTTGCTCTTGTTGTGGAAGCGCTTCCCGCACTCGGTGCACAGCGACGGCTTCTCCCCCGTGTGGACTCTCTGGTGCGTGTTGAGGGACGACTGCTGACTGAACCTCTTCCCGCACTCGGTGCACTGGTACGGCTTCTCTCCCGTGTGCGTCCTCTGGTGCATAATAAGGTGGCATTCGGAGTGGAAGCTCTTCCCGCAGTCCAAACAGGGGTGGGACTTCTCTTTTGCGGGGGGCTTGGTGCCTGCGCTGATAGATTCCCCGCCGTTAACGCTTTTCTTGGGGCTTTCGCGGGGCACCTCCCCTCTGTGCATTCTCACATGCAACAGGTACCCCCTTTTCCGCTTGAACCTTTTCCCACACTCCGGGCAGGCATAGGGCTTCTCTTTGCTGTGGGTCGGCTCGTGTTCAATCAGACACACCTTCTGAATGAAACTCTTCCCACATATCGGGCAGACGTACGGTTTCTCGCCGGTGTGGATTTTCATGTGCCTGATCAGGTTCCCTTTGTTAGAGAACCTCCGCCCGCATACGGTACACAGGTATCTCCTCTCCCCTGTGTGGACTGTCTTGTGTTTACTGAGGGCCTGCTTTTTAATGAACTTCTTCCCACACTCGGGGCACTGGTAGGGCCTCTCTCCTGTGTGGATCCTCTTGTGAACTATGAGGGACACTCTGCTCATGAAGCTCTTCCCGCATTCCGGGCACTTGTAGGGCTTCTCCCCAGTGTGGGCTCTCTCGTGCAAAATGAAACTCCGTCGCCATCGGAAGCTTTTGCCGCAGATCGAGCACTGGTAGGTCCTGTCCCCCGTGCGAATCGTCTCGTGCGTGTTCCTTTTGTGCTTCGTCAAGTTGTTTCTGTACCTGAAGCTTTTCCCGCACTCGGGGCACTGGTACGGCCTTTCTCCCGTGTGGATTCTCTCGTGTAAAATAAGGCGATGCTTCCAGTAGAAGCTTTTGTCGCAGTGCGAGCATTTGTGGGGCTTCTCTCCTTTGTGGCGCTTCTCATGTCCGGTCAAGGCACATTTGGTTTTGAAGCTCTTACCACAGTCTTGGCAAAGGTAGGGTTTCTCTCCCGCATGGGTATTCTGGTGTACGACGAGAGCCGCTTTCCCGTTGTAGCGCTTGCCACAGTCTGAGCATTTGAAGGGCCTCTCGTCTGTGTGCATTCTCTGATGCTCAATGAGGGAATATTTGAAAATGAAGGTTTTGTCGCAATGGGTGCACGCGTGAGGCCTCTCTCGGGTGTGAGCCCTCACCCTGTGTGCATTCAGGTATTTTTCAAGGGTGAAGCTCTGGTCGCAATCTGAGCACTTGTACAGCTTCTCAGCTGTGTGGATTCTCTTGTGTATCCTAAGCAAGGATTTCTGGTTGAAGCTTTTCTCACAGACGGGGCACGTGTAGGTCTCTCCCGCATGGATTTTCTGATGTACAGCAAGGGATGTTTTCCACGGGTAACTTTTGCCACACTCGAGGCACTCGTACGGTTTCTCCCCAGTATGGGTCCTCTGGTGCGTAGCAAGGGATGCTTCCTGACCAAAGGACTTCCCACAGTCAGAGCACTGATAGGGTTTGTCTCCTGTATGAGATCTCTCATGTGCAATGAGGCGTGCTCGCTTGTTGAACCTTTTTTCACAAACGGAACATCCGTATCGCGTGTCTCCTGGGTGCGATCTTCGGTGTTCGAGAAGGAGTGATTTGTGGCTGAAGCTTTTCCCACACTTGGAGCAGCCAAAAGGCTTCTCCCCCATATGAGACCTCTCGTGAACAGTGAGGTTCAGACCCTGCAAACCATCGCCTTCACGGTCTTCCAGTGATGTCACACTGCTGCCTGCCTGCCCAGGTCCTTCTGCCTGACAGTTTTCATCTTCGTTCTTCTGCGCTTGGTCGTTTCCTGCTGGATTAAATGAAAGAATTACAAAGAAGATGGGATGTAATCACACAAGCTAAATGAAAAACACTGAAATCCTGGGCCCAATGTTTTCTAAAACCTATATTAAGTATGTGTTTGCCACCCATTTGCTACAAGTACGAGAAATGAGAATGACAAGCACATGTTCCCACATGTTCCCATCGATAAGAGTTTACAACATGGCAAGAATAATTTTAATATTTAATAATAATAATAATAATAATAATAATAATAATAATAATAATAATAATAATAAATTTAATAATAATAAATTTAATATTGCTGCTCTGGGCAGCTCCCAACAGAATATTAAAAAACACGATAAAACATCAAACACTAAAAACTTCCCTAAACAGGGCTGCCTTCAGATGTCTTCTAAAAGTCAGACAGTTGTTCATTTCCTTGACATCTGATGGGTCTACTACCGAGAAGGAGCTGGACCTCAGTGTCTGGGCTGAGCGATAGGCGTGGAGACACTCCTTTGGGTATACTGAGCCAAGGCCGTTTAGCGCTTTTAATAAAAAATAATAAAAATCCTTCCAGTAGTACCTTAGAGACCAACTAAGTATGTTCTTGGTATGAGCTTTCGTGTGCATGCACACTTCTTCAGATACACTGAAATAGAAGTCACCAGACCCTTATATATAGTGAGAGAGTGAGGAGGGGTTATACTCAGAAGGATGGTGGGAATGGGTGATTGGCTGATGGGTGTGGAAAACCTGTTGATGACTGTTAACGACTGCAATTAGTCCTAAAGGAAAAAGCAAGGGGTGAGATGGCTAAAGATAGCTTTGTCATGTATAATGAGATAAGAATCCAATGTCTTTGTTCAGACCAGGTCTCTCCGTGGTTTTGAGTTTGGTGATTAGTTGCAATTCAGCCACTTCTCTTTCCAGTCTATTTCTGAAATTCCTTTGCATTAAGACAGCTACTTTGAGATCTTGTATAGAATGTCCTGGGAGATTGAAGTGTTCTCCTACTGGTTTCTCTGTCTTGTGATTCCTGATATCAGACTTATGTCCATTTATCCTTTGGCGTAGGGTTTGGCCTGTTTGTCCGATATAGAGAGCTGAAGGGCACTGTTCTGAGTAATACCCCTCCTCACTCTCTCACTATATATAAGGGTCTGGTGACTTCTGTTTCAGTGTATCTGAAGAAGTGTGCATGCACACGAAAGCTCATACCATGAACAAACTTAGTTGGTCTCTAAGGTGCTACTGGAAGGATTTTTTTATTTTTTATTTTGTTTTGACTATGGCAGACCAACACGGATACCTACCTGTAACTAGGGCTTTTAAGGTCAGCACCAACACTTTGAATTGTGCTTGGAAACGTACTGGGATCCAATGTAGGTCTTCAAAGCAGGGCCCCCTCAAAGAATAAGTTCCCCCTCCCATTTCCCAAAATGCATTGAAAGTTGACCAAATAAAATAAGGTGTTCCTTTGGCCATGCCAGTGGGAACGGTGGTTCTGCAATATCTAGAACGCCAAAAGATTCTCCACACTTGCACTAAGCCATAGTTAAGCTTAACAATGACTTAAAAGGGGAATGTGCAGCATGGGGAAAGCAGGACTCTTTGCTCCTCCTCCAGTCTTGCAGTTGCTGCGATGCCAGGAGCTAAGTCATGGTTTGGACTATTGTTTCCCCTCAAAGGAACCATGGGCAGCAAGCCCAAGAACCAACCTTGGCTACCGCCACTCATCTCTGTTCAGCTACCTGCCATTGTCTCCTTCTCTTTCTCCGTCGCTCTGTTCTCTTCCATGTCTTTGTCCTCCCCTCCGCCTGGCAATTCTTCGCAGGACTTCCCCTCCTCGCCTTGGCTCCCCATCACGGCGCCTGCTAAAAATCCCCAAAGATACACGAGAGAAATGGAGCCTCGGTTTATTTGCGGCTTGAATTTATACATCAGCTTCCCCCTCGCCTCTCCCAAGGGAAATGCTAAGTTCTCCCCTGATGTCCAACCTCACAACAACAAGGTGACACCAAGAAATAGTCGCTGTCCCAAAGTTACTTGGCAAACTCTAGTCGCCGCTGAGTTCGGATCTGAACCAGGGCCTGCTTTGGATCTCTTACCACATGTGCTGGTGTGGAGGCTGTCTGAACAGGGAAGCATGCTAATAAATTATTGCTTTCAAGAGAGCATGCATTCCTTCACCTTGCCCAGGGAATCTGGGGAGCCGGCAGTGGTATTTTGAAGGGGTGGCATTTTGAAAGGGGGATTTTATTTTATTTTTAAAGATTTTTTTAAAAAAATTTGGTTTTAGATGTATAAAATTATAGCAATACAACCATACACACCCACATTTACAGATTCCTCTGAATCTCTGGACTTCCCACCTCTCCTCCATGGGTCCTATTATTAAACCTTTTCTACTGCATCTTTTTGAATAATCTATGTTTTAAATAACTCCATTGTCTCCATAATACAGTACTTGCTTCATTACAAGTGCTGTTGCAATCCTGCTAAGGGGGAATTCTCAAGGAACTGTTGATCATGCGCTGTGCCCTTCGTTGCCCCCCACCACCCAATTTTTTTTTTTACTTTTTAAAAATGTTTAATGTATTTAGCATCACATTAATTCAAATTTAATACAAATTTAAAAGTGACACCCCACCCCGCCATCTTGATATTGCCTGCCCACCCTTATGAGCTGCTCAATATTATGTACATTTCCAAATTACATTTCGAAAACTTAAAATATTTCACCATTTTATCCTTGATCCCCCCTCCCAAATTTTCTTCCTCTTCATTTCCTATTGGCTGCTAATTTTCGGTTCCTACTAGACTTTTACATAACATATTCAATCCTGTCAAGAAGAGTTACACTTTGCTTTGTCGGCCCACAAGCTATGCCCCTCATTCATTACTCAAAGTTACAGGTGAAACTCGAAAAATTAGAATATTGTGGAAAGGTTCATTTCTTTTAGTAATTCAACTTACAAGCTGAAACTAATATATGAGATAGACTCATGACATGCAAAGCGAGATATGTGAAGCCTTTATTTGTTATAATTGTGATGATTATGGCGTACAGCTGATGAGAACCCCAAATTAATAATCTCAACTTTGGGGTTTTCATCAGCTGGACGCCATAACCATCACAATTATAAAAAACAAAGGCTTGACATATCTTGCTTTGCATGTCATGAGTCTATATCATATATTAAACTCCAGTAGCTAATGAAAACAATTGCTTACATAAATGGACTTTTCCATGATATTCTATTTTTTTGAGTTTCACCTGTATTTATTTATTGTTTTATTTAAAAGCTTTTCGAAACCACTTTAAAAACAAAAACAAAAAAACCCCTAAGCAGTAAACAAAACAAAACAAAAACAAAAAAACAGGTAAATAGCATTACAAATCAGGAAGAAGTAAAAAGAGGAAATCTGAAATAACAGGGTCTGGTCTTATGGGTCAGGGAAAGTCTAAACAAAAAGATGGCATCCAAAACTAGTCCTACTCAAGAGCTGACCCAATGAAGTTAATGACTAAAATTAATTGCTGTCAATGGATCTACTCAGTGTAGAATTTAGTCGGCTATTTTAAAACTACATTTTTAAATTTTTGAGGCTAGCTCGTCTTTCAACATCTGGTTTTACTGGCAATTTCAACACATATTTTATATTTCATGTAAACCGCTTTGAGGTGCAGCTGCTTAAGCGATGTATTAATTTTGTTAAATAAAGGGAAGAGGTAAAAGGAAGCCAAATTCAGACCCAAGGCCGGCTTGTTAATTTTATTTATTTATACAGTTATTTCGACACCGCTTTATCACTGTGTTCATATGTGTTTCGCAGCAATTAAAACCATAATAACTTCAGAGCATTTCGCCCAGTCCCTTTCTGAATCCTGGCAGGCTTCGACTGAGCAGAAAAGTGTCTTATTTTTTAGGCCGAATGATATTGCGAATCCCATCCCCCAAATAATCCTGTGACAGGATTTCTTTTTTAAAAAAATAATAATAAAAAATATGAACAGTGTATCCAAGCCTTTTATTGCCTTGAAGCAGGGAAGCGTGTTCACTAGCTGCGGAAACCTATATATGTCTCCTCAGATGTAAGCCCTACTGAGTTTAATGAGGCTTACTCTGAGGTAAACAGCCACCTGTTTTTACATTATGGCGACATTTTTAGCTCAGCTTCCTTCCAGCAAGCTCAAATCAAACGGAAAACCATTGCCCACCCCCCAGAAAAAGTCGCCCCATCGCATTGGCCCCACACGCCGCCCGGACTCCAAATCCCATCAGCCCCTGCAGGTATGGCTAGCAACCGGGGATGATGGGAATTAGAGTCCACAGGTTCTCCCCCCCCGCTCTAACCACTATACGACACTGTCTCCAACAGAGGCGTGGCTGGCAATATGGGGACCCCCGGTAACTACCCCAAATATCCATAATGGGGACCCACTTTCAGCAGCCTCAACCACAGTGGAGACTTCCTCCTGAAATACGACTTCTTCTGGCACAGGGGCCTCCTCTGGGACGCCCTCCGCCCGGCTGTCACTCACAGTCACGTCTTCTAGAGGAGAAAGGGGGGGAAATTATTATTAATTAATAAATAAATAAATGGCATTAATTAATTAATTCTAGAATGAACAAGCCTGTCCCCTCTCCCAGAAAGGAAGCAAGCAGACGATTTAACGTGTGATGTGTTTGTTATGCTTGTTATAGGCTATATGTTGGGCGGGGTACAAATAATAAAAGAACGATAATGATAGTCATAATTAATATTATTATGGACATATGGCAACCCTAACAGAACAACCGTCCAAGGGAATAGCTACTCGAGAAAACTATAAACGACTACATAGGCCTATCGAGAGACACCTGAAAGTCAAAGCCAAGTATTCCAATTATATATTGTAGTTATTTTGATTGCTGTATTTCTGTGACTCATCTGAGACCATTTGATGAAAAGCAGGCTACAAATACAAATTAAAATTATATTTTTATTGTTCTAAAGAGATGGATAGATTTGATAGATAGATAGATAGATAGATAGATAGATAGATAGCTTTTTAAAATAAAATGTGTCCTCCATTATATTAATTTATTATTATTATTATTATTATTATTATTATTGAAAGGCAATATCTCTTTGTGCCTGCCAACTGAGCATTTAAGACATCTCTCCCCCTCTCGATCCTAGATGTACAAGTATCTTTTCTCTCTCTCTTTTTTTAATTAATTTTTTTATATTTTTCCAACTTCTTACATTCGCCAATGTATCATAGATTTTATACTTGTTTTACATTTTTTGTTCCACTGTACAAATTAATAAAATATATGTACATTCCCCTATGTGGTTTAACATTCATTGGCTCTCTTTTCCTTGCTTCCTCATACACACAATAATAAGAATGATGCTAATAATAATAATAATAATAATAATAATAGAAGAAATAAAACTACTACTACTACTACTACTACTACTACTAATAATAATAATTTATTATTTGTACCCCGCCCATCTGGCTGGGTAAACTACACATATTATATTCGTTTATCCCTATTAAACATCAACTACATTAAAAGGGGGGGAGGAAACAAAAAAGGGAAAAGGGGGGAAAGGGGGGGAGGAAAAAGGGAAAAGGAAAAAAAAAAACATTCATCACAGTGATTAGACTTCCCATCTTTCCCCAATGAACATTCATTTTCTATATACGAATGTAAGACATCTCAAATGCCATCTGCATATAGGGAGCCTGTTAGTAAAGGGAGCCTGGAGACAAGCGTTTCCCTCACAGAGGACTAGCAGATTGCGAAAGCAAGTTCTCAAAAGTTTCGGCCTGGTGCGAGAAGAGCCAGGGATTAATCTTGTCCCAGGACCTGTGTACTCCACCATGACAGAGACACAAGAAACACTTACCCAGTGTGGCAGCAGCATCCCAGTCCTCTTTCTTGACAATTCTTCTGGTTTGTGGCGTACGCCGAGCTTGCGAGGGAGCCTTCTTTGCTTTGGACAAATCAGTCACCCCCTCCTGAAACAGGGCAGAGAGAGAGAAAGAGAGATAGCAAATGGATCGTAGAGTCATAGATGGCTCTGAGGAATCTTCTGCCCAATGCGGGATTCAAACCCACAACCCTGAGATCAAGGAGGGAAGTATGAGAGGGCAGCTCCGACCAGGGTTGTCTCCAATGCTAGCCCTACTCAGTGCAGACCCACTGCAGTTAATGAATGTGACTAAGTTAGGTCTATTGATTTCAACAGGGTCTACTCTGAGTAGGACTTAGGCCACTCAGAGCTGGGTATGTTCAGCATGGAAAAGAGATTCTGACTAAAATTATCAGGAAAAGCTTTCAGACCGTAAGAGAGCTTAATTGTGGAGACAGAGCACAGCCATCGAGGCCAGTAGCCAACGTAAGTAGGGGTGATTCCTGCCTAGCCCTAGCCTCTAGTGGCGGGGAGTTCCTCAGGGCAGGAACTGCCACACTGAATAAATGGCAAAGGTAACTGCCAAGTTAAGAGGACAGAAGTGTTTAAGGAAGAATGGAGACCACTCGTGGACAATCTATCAAATTATCACCCATATATGAAGTTGCTGGCAGGATTTGAAGCATAAGCAGTGGAAACATTTAATGGTAGCGGGGTTTAGACAATAAAAATATGTGTGTCATAAAACAGCTCATAAAAAGGAGAATAAGGGGGAAAAACATCAGGAAAGGAGAGGTGGGAAGTGAAGAAGAAACTCTGCATGTTAAAAAATGTATATGTTGAGAAATGCTTTGAAATATTTTTGGAGGCTTAATAAAAATGATATTGGGGGGCAGGAAGGAATGGCCACACTGAAGGCTCAACCGGGGACCAGAATTGCTCCATCAGAGGATCTGAGCAAAGCCCACTGGAATCACCAACTGGAATAAAAGGGGCTGACCTCTGCTTCTTGCTGACTCTGTAGAAAATCCTCCGCCAGTGTCACTGCGTGGTCACAGTCCGTGGGTCCCTCTTCCTTGACGTAGTCCTGCATCTCCCGGGGCAGGATGGCCAGGAACTGCTCCAGGATCACCAGCTCCAACATCTGCAATTTGGTGTGCTTCCCGGGTTTCAGCCACTGGTGGCAAAGGTCCCAGAGCCGGTTGCAAAGCTCTCGGGGCCCTCTGACCTCCTCGTAGCGGAACTGGCGGAAACACTGGCGCTGGGCATCCGAGTTGTCGATGGGCTCCTCCGGGACGTTTGACCCCGACTTCTCTCTGCACTCCCTCCTGATCCTCGCCTGGAGGAGCCGAGGGCTTTTCCTCGCCTCCGAGTCTGCCGCGCTGCTTTTCTCCCGGATCGACGGCACCCGGAGATCCAAGGCGGAAGGGGCTGCAGGGGAAAGGGGGGCATGCCACATAAAAATTCATCGTGAGGAGGACAGTTTTCCATACTAGAGCAAAAGCTACACATAATCCACCCATTCATTACTCTATCATTGACCATCCACAACACAAAGGAAGCTGCCTTGTACAAGGCCAGACCATTGGCCTATATAGTTCTATACTGCCTACACTGACTGGCAGCAGCTGTCAAAGATTTCAGGCAGGGTGGATAGAAATCACTGATTATTATTTTTTTAAAAAATTGATTTTTTTTTAATCGGATTTTTAAAATAAAATGCTTTTGGAGGAAAATATTTCTAAAAATAGTTTTCTGTTTTAAGTAACATTATAGTCTGAAGGCTATTCATCAGGAAATAAGGATTTGTTTTAAGTTTTTCATGTGTGCTAAAACTCAGTCTAAGTTTCTTTTTTTTAATTGTTTAACCACATCAGTTAACAAACATGGATACATATGCTATAACGTTATTGTTTTAGTTAAATAAATTGTTTAAATTGTTATTAAGGAAATGATTACTTTTCTCCTTCCAATAAGTACAGCAGAAACGTTGTCCAAATATAAACAGTTAACTTATTAACCCTCACAATAATTTCATAATTATCTGTCTATGTATAACCAAATCAGTAATTTTTTAATATAATTGTAAAGACTACTCTGAAAATGTATTATTCCAAAAATGAAACCTTCATCTGCTTGTAAATATTAAGATTATACCAGCAAGAATGAGTCTTTCTGTAAAAAAATGATTTACTGTAAATCAAGTCTTACTGACTAGTGATAGTGATTTAAATCAATTTGATTTAAATCAAATCCACCCTGATTTAAGGCAAGGAGGCTTCCTCAGCCCTACTCGGAGAACACAGAGAAATGAACCTGCATTGAACTACAGCCCTTCCCTCTGAGTGGTTTACAACAAATTATAAAAGGCACCAGTAATAAATAGGAAAATGCTTATTAAAATTGTATTCAGAGAGCATAAAAGCAACACAGACCAACACAGCACCGGTATAAAATTCATGCAGAACAGTGGTGGAGGACTGCACAGGGCTGGGAGCCAAATGTGGCCCCCCATGGCATTTTACCTGGCCCCCGGGGCTCTCACTAGGTCACTGTTGCATCACCCTTCCCCAACCTGGTGCCCTTCAGCCATTGTGGACTACAGCTCCCAGCAGCCCTAGCAAGAGTGCGCCAGACTGAGTTACACGTACAGTGGTACCCCGGTTCTCGAACGAAATCCGTTCCAGATGCCTGTTTGGCTCCCGAAATGTTTGAAAACCGAGGCACGGCTTCCCACTGGTTGCAAGAGCTTCTCGCGGAAGCTGCGTTGCACATTCGGGTTCCGAAAAATGTTCTAAAATGGAAGCATTTACTGTATATTCTGGTGTATAAGACTACTTTTTAATCCAGGAAAATATTCTCAAATGTCGGGGGTCGTCTTATATGCTGGTTGGAGAATCTGCGGTCGAGTATATCTCAAACTCTATATTTTAACTGGAAAAGTTGGGGGTTGTCTTATACGCCCAGTCGTCTTATACACCGGAAAATACGGTACTTCCGGGTTTTCGGTGTTCGAGAACCAAAACCTACAACAACAGAGGCGTTCGGGAACCGAGGTTCCACTGTAGTTTGATTTCCGTTTCCGTAGGCTATGAGGACACAGGGGTCGTTCCAAGGAAGAAGTGGGCGTTGAACGCTTCTCTCCCCCCTCCCAAAAAATAAAACGTTCTTCTGCTTAGCGCCACCAAGCTGAGCGTCTTTCACAGAGGTCCGTCATTTATTATGAACTTTTGTGGCATCGAGTGGCTGGCTTCACCTGGGCTTGCTGGCGCTGAGTACGAATGCTCCAGGATCACGATATCGCTCTTGGAGGAGGCTGCTGCTTCGACACTGCTTTCGCCATCCGCCAATGTTGGGCTGCTTGGTTCCAGATCGGGCGGTTTACGCCGGACGAGGCACTTTCTCATTTTAGCGAGACCCTTCCCAGAGCCCTGCAAAAGGGAAGTAAAACAGAGGGCACTTACGAAGCAGTCCTAAAATGCAACAACAACCACAGCAACTGAAGCCGCTTTTGCTGTGGGAGAAGAGAGCTTGGATTTTGGCCTGGCGAGAGTCTTTGTCACAGAAAGCAAGGCCCATTTGCAACGGTTCCTGGTTGCAAACCATCCTCTCCCTTCTGCCAATTGTGCCTTTGTCATTTGCAAATGTAAAACAAACCAAAGAGCACCAGACCGATAGGAACACATCTTTCTTTCCCCTCCTCCTTCTGATGGCTAATGAAGTATACCTTCAGATACCATCAGTCCCAGCCAGCAGGGTTAATGGTCAGGGTTCGACAATATCTGGGGGACCACAGCTTCCTCAATCTTGAAACAGGCAAAAAGTAGTCCAGGTGTGGTAGACTGCAACTCCCATCATTCCCGACAACTGGCCGTGCTTTCTGGGGCTCATGGGAGTTGGAGTCCACAAAATCTGGAAGTCACCACAATGGCTACCCCTGGGGTAGGCAGCCTGGGGCATGGTAGGCCAATTTAGCAGCAGGGCACTTAAAGGAGCTCCGTGGCCATTATAAAAGGATGGAGTCCACAATGACGTTTATGATCCAAGACAGAGGGGTGCAATACAGAGTTGTTCCGGCTGTTGTAAGAATTTTAAGGTCTCAAATACAGAAGAAATATTCATAAATGTATCTAAATATATGAACCATGTGTCTGAAATAGCACAGGAGAGCAACCCTGAAGCCATTTCGACTCTCCCAATGACCTCAGATATTCCTCTGCAGTAAGGAAGGCAAATGGGGGAAGCCTTTTCACTTATAAATCCTGTCTTAAGGGCATATTTTTGTATGAATAGGGTGAACCTGTGACCTGGATTCAGGACCTAAAGTATTAACCATCACAAAAGAATGGCCAGGCTGCCCAGGTAATGCAATCAGTGACCATTATCAGGTGTCCTGGCAGGCAGGACTTCCGCTGTAGACTGCCTCCTTCTGTGATGTATATATGATGTTACTTTTTGGGGGGGGGTGGTCTTGGGCTACAGGGTGGGCAATTTCTAAAGTTTATATAAGGGCTTGCACACCATTGCTCTGGGTTCTTCTCCCTCCTGTGTGGGGACCTTGTTCCATCAGTTCCTTGAATAAAGGAATTTGCCTCCCCCCATTCCTATATTTTTAAAGAGTACATTAAATCAAATAACAATGACTGATTTTATTATTGTTGCTGTTATTTTTATTTATTAGATTTATATACCAGACTTTATTTTCTCTATTATTATTATTGTTATTAATTAGATTTATACTCTTCCAAAGTTCTCAGGGTTGTTCACAAGATAAAAACACAGACAAGTAATTTCTGAGGATCGTCGACCGGACCATCAGGCTTTGCACACACCTTACATTTAAGGCACACGAGTTTCTCAAAAAATAATCCTGGAAACGGTAGTTTACCCTCACAGAGCTACAACCCCCCAACCCCCTGAACAAACTAACTTCCCAGTAGTTTAAATATACGGCACGTGCACACCCTCTGTTTCGTCTAACAAAAATAAGTAAATCCCCTCACCTTTTTCGGTCGACGAACGACAGTCGGGACTGCTCCGGGTTTGAGTTCCCGCCGCCCAGAAGCCACTTTGCCCCAAAAATCCGTCCTCCTAAAGTGCTCTGAGCACACGACGTCGTTGTGCGAGGGAGTGAAGTTCTGGCGTCCGATGTTCACGAGCCACTTTTTCAACTGGTCTTTCTTGGTGAGAGGAAACCTGAAACAATTTTGTTTTGAATTTTAAAGAGTTGGGCATTCACAAGAGTCGTGGAAATCTCCATCCATTACTACGTTACATTAACCTGACGGCTACGTTCCATCTCCACTGCATCTGAATACCAGTTGCTGGAAACCGCAGGAGGGGAGAGCGGTGTTGGGTTCAGATCCTGCTTGTGGGCTTCCCAATGGGGCATCTTTGAGAACAGGATGCTGGACTAGGTGGGCCACTGGCCCGATCCAGCAGCCAGGCTCTTCTTACGTACAGTGTCACAGAATCATATAATTGTAGAGTTGGAAAGGGACCCAGAGGGTCATCTAGTCCAACCCCCCACAATGCAGGAATCTCAGCAAAAGCATCCACGACAGAGGGCCATCCAACCTCTGCTTAAAAGCCTCCAAGGAGGGAGAGTCCAGCACCTCCCGAGGGAGACCGTTCCACTGTCAAACAACTCTCGCTATCAGAAAGTTCTTCCGGATGTTTAGTCGGAATCTCCTTTCTTGTAACTTGAAGCCATGGGTTCGAGTCCTACCCTCCAGAACAGGAGAAAACAAGCTTCCACCATCTTCCATGTGACAGCCCTTGAGATCTTTGAAGATGGCTATCGTATCTCCTCCCTGTCTCCTCTTTTCCAGGCTAAACATACCCAGCTCCTTCAAGCGCTCCTCGTAAGGCTTGGTTTCCAGACCCTTGATCATCTTATTTTATTTTGATTTTCAATTTTATACATTTCAATAATTTTACAATTATGTTAACATTTCAAACCTTGGCTTCCTTCCCCCTCTTTCTGCGGTCCCTACAATTTATTTTTAATATTTTCTGTATAACCAAATTAACTTATTTTGCTCATTTATTCCTCTCCTTTAAATATATACTCTTATAAAACTGCAGGTTATTACAATAATCCTGCCAGTGTTCTTATCTGTTTACAGTTTATTTGTAAATATTCAATAAACCATTTCCATTCTTTTATAATAAGTATGTTATCTTGATTTCTTATTTTTCCAGCAAGTTTCACTAATTCTGCAGATTCTGCAAGTTTTTGTATCCACCTATTCTTCTTTTGCTGGGACTTCTTCTTCTTTCCACTCTTAGGCAAGTAACATTCTTGCCGCTACAGTTGCTTACATTAAAAAAAAAAATCTATACAGTTGTTAGGTAGTCGTGTCTCTATAATTCCCAAAAGGAAAGCTTCGGTTATTTTTTACAAATGTTATTTTAAACATCTTTTTCAATTCATTATATATCATTTCCCAGTAAGCTGTAACCTTACTACATACGATAAAAACAACCTCCTTTCTCTTTACATTTCCAACACTTTTTTGATTTGGATTTATACGTTTCTGCCAGTTTACTCAGTGTAACTGACCCCATATCATCTTGGCTGCACACGTTCCAGCTTGTCAACATCGTTCTTAAATGGTGGTGCCCAGAATTGTGTCACACAACTGCACTATATCTGGAGCAAGGCAGGAGGAGATTTCGCAATCATTCATACCCCACCCACCGCAATTCCTTCCAGGTGGCCCAGCTTACCTGTGAAACGTGACACGGGCTCCACGCCAACGCCGGTTGTTGCATCTGGGCACTGAGCAACAGCTCGCCATGTCTGCATGCGGTCTCTTTCTGAGGTCGACCCAACGGGCAGATGGACGTTTACTCCTCTGTGTTAACTCCAGCTGTTATGAGTGTACAGTTGAAAAGAGCTGGATCCAACCTAAAATAAATAAATGGCAAAGCAGAATGTATTTTCCACTCGCCCACCTTTCCGGAAGCACGCTGGGTCCTGGATGGTGCTCAAAACCCCTCAATTGCTGGGGTTCTTTCCATAGAGAATACTGCCACTATGGTAGAGTGGTATGCAAGAGCCTAGTCAATGTCTTGCCTGTCTAGGACTTTGACCGTTCGCATCTTTGGTCCTTGACAGGTATTCCTCTAGGAATCTGGACTTGGTGGATTTAACCCTCTAGAGAGAATCTCAAGGGCAAAGAATGAGAGGACAAAAGAGGCATTAAATGCAAATATTCACTTCTCAGCGCTTTATTTGGGGTAGGGAATAAAATTCAGCAAACCAACCTCAGGGTGGTGTACATGGTTTAGAGTGTCTGGGGAAACTTAGCCAGATGGGCAGGGTACAAATAATAAACTATTATTATTAACTGTGGTTTGACGGCATGTGTTAAAAATGTTGAAACTTGATCAAATATAATTGGGGCGGGGACTTCCGGCGGCTGACGCCATTGCGGGTGGTCGTGGGTTGCTTCGGCTACGAGGCACCCAGTCCATCCCGGGGGTTAGGAGCCCCGCTACCGCAAAGCGGGGCTCCGGTTGGGGGGCGGGAAGAGCGCCCGCTCCCTGGGCTCCCCGGCTGTGCCCGTTGTGGCTCCGAACCCTTCCCCCGCTCCCCCTGTAAAGGGGGAGTGGGGGTGAAGGGGCGACGGAGCCGGGCTATAGGGGACATGCCCCAACCGGGATGTAAATTGCGGCGACAGAGCCTGTGATGAGCGTCTAAGTTCTACCTGTCTTTAGTGAGTGAAAAGAACCCAGAGGCGGTGAGTAATGGATTGACTCTTTGTATCTTTGGAACGATCTGGGGGAAAGAAGAAAGGCAGCCCGCCTCCCTCCCTTCGGCAGACGAAAGGAATTAACCCTTTAAGTGACTGCTGCTACACTACTTGACAGAAAGCATCTGGAAATTGAAAACTGAGACTATTGAGATTTCCCTTCGGGGGTTAACTGGGGAAAAAATATCTCCTTTTGAAGTTTTGGTCTTTGTACTCCGGCATCGGAGAAATGGCGGCGGTTTGGACTTTCGTGGGAAAAAACTGAAACAAAGGAAGGAAGAGACAGGAACTGAAACTTGATACCCACCCTTCCCCCCAAGATGCTGGACTTTGCGCTCGCGCTGATACTGAACTCTCATTTGGAGGATGAGGAAATGCTTACTATCTTTCAACTGGAACTGCTTGGTCGAAAACTACAAGTCTTGAGTGGAATTGTAAATGGAAAGAACCTACTTTCCACAGAAGAGGCTTTTCAAAAGTTCCATACAATGGAAACAGACTTTTGCAAAGAGCTGGGAGAGGTGTTGGATGGATGGTCTGAGATGGCTGGGCAACTCCGAATGGAAGGGGGGCCGGTTTCTGGGGGTGGCAGCCCTGGAACGGGAAAATACAATACAATATCCAGACTCCGAGGTGGCAGCTCGGGGGCAAGGGACATGGAATTGAGATTTTTACAAGAAGAAGAAGTATGGTACAAAGAAACGGAGAAACCCAGAATGGAGGGGATGAATATCCTTGGGCTCGATGCAAGGTTTGTTGTGGATGCAGCCTGGACCTGTGGACATCTAGAGGAAGATAATTGGAGACCCGGTTCTGGTGAAAGACAGAAAAAGACAATGGACAGAAGGGGAGTGGGTTGAAGTAATAAATGTATAATCTGAATAGTCTGCCATGGTATCCGAGATCGGAGTGTAAAGCCTGTTAATTACAAGTTTATTTTAAAAAAAAGTAAGGAGATATTGAACTTTAAGTTAAAAGCAGCATGATAAAGGATAGAAGAAATAAGTTTAGCTATAAGAATATCTGGTTAAGATTTAGGTTATAAGGCAAAGATTAAGACAATTGTGTTTTTTCTTTTTAAGTAAAGTTAAATTTTTTATAGAGAAAAGTTGTTAAGGAAATAGTATATTGATTTAAAATCCGAAGGTGTATAGGCGGGGGAAGTCAAGAGTCAAGATTCTGAACTAGAAATTTATTTTTTTTGTAAAGTATATAGATAAGAAAAGGAATCCTGACATTATGTGTATTGTATTTGTTTTGTTATTTGTAGGTGTGGGTTGGGTTTATGTTATATTATGAAAATGTCAATAAATTCTGTTAAAAAAAAAACAAATATAATTGGGGCGGGGGGAACTGGATTGGGAACTCCTGAAATTAGGGACCTAGGAAAGTGCCTTGAACACAATTGCTGTGGCCTTTATAGCTCGGTATTGTTCAGACAAAGGTCCGTATAGTTAAAGTTATGGTTTTCCCAGTAGTAATGTACGGAAGTGAGAGCTGGACCATAAAGAATGCTGATCGCCGAAGAATTGATGCTTTTGAATTATGGTGCTGGAGGAGACTCTTGAGAGTCCCATGGACTGCAAGAAGATCAAACCTATCCATTCTTAAAGAAATCAGCCCTGAGTGCTCACTAGGAGGACAGATCCTGAAGTTGAGGCTCCAGTACTTTGGCCACCTTATGAGAAGAGAAGACTCCCTAGAAAAGACCCTGATGTTGGGAAAGATGGAGAGCACAAGGAGAAGGGGACGACAGCGGATGAGATGGTTGGACAGTGTTCTCGAAGCTACTAACATGAGTTTGGCCAAACTGTGAGAGGCAGTGAAGGATAGACGTGCCTGGCATGCTCTGGTCCATGGGGTCACGAAGAGCCGGACACGCCTGAACAACAAATTGTTCATATTGATTGGCAGCTGTTTTCCAGGGAGGGAGGGAGCTTCTCTCAGCCTTGCCTGAGGATGCCAGGAGTCGTTTATTGTTATTGCCAGGAGTGCTTTGTTGTTCTTGTTGTTAATGATTTAGAGGGGGGGAACCATAAATGCCCCCTTGAGCTCTCTGGAGTAAAAAGTGGGATATAAATGCAATAAACAGTGTTTATGCAAGTTTTTAATGTGTGATATTTTAATGTATTTTTAATCTTTGTTGGAAGCCGCCCAGAGTGGCTGGGGAAACCCAGCCAAATGGGTGGGGTACAAATAATAAATTAGTAGTAGTAGTAGTAGTAGTAATATGGGATACATGACCCACCCCAGGAACCCTCAACCTGCAGCCACAGTACCATGCTGATATATGAGCCTACTCAGAAGTACGCCTCAGTACCTCACAAGCTCAATGGAACTTACTCCCAGGTAAACGGGTACAGGATTGCTGCCCGAGAGCGTAACCGCACTGGACTGAATTGCAAGTTTGGCACAAAACCACCCTCGCAACTCACACTATAAGCAGTGGACTACCTTGAAGGGATGTAAGGTTGCAAATGAGGCCAGGGCCCTTACAGCTTTAACAGTTATGTAGAGGAAGGAAACTCCCTCTTTGATGTGACTAATCAGAGATTATAGAATCACAGAGTTGGAAGGGACCCTAAGCAGCATCTAGTCGGAGCCCCATGCAATGCAGGAAAATGCAGCTGCCCATTCAGGAATCGAACCTGCAACCTTGCCGTCACCAGCCCCACGCTCTAACCAACTGAGCTATCCCAGCTGGACAAATAAAGGGTGCAAGAGTCCTGTCCACTTTGTGCACCAGGGCTACCCTACAGGGTCGTCGCCACCCATGTTTCCACAACACTGAGGACAGTGACAAAAATACTTTCCTTTGCAACACAAAAAGCTGCCTTACACTTGCAACTTAAGTTTTGCCTAGAGCAGACCCACTGAAATTAAAGTCAAGCATGTTCATGGGTTTACTCTGAGCAGGAGGAGCGTTGACTCCATCCCATGGAGCCCACCTAGCTCAGGGCGCACAGCTCCATATAGTCAACACGGGCTGGCAGCAGCTCTCCAGGTTTTCAGGCTGGGGCCTCCAGGCTCTACCCGGAGACTGAACCTGGGGCCTCAAAGCCACTGGGCTAAGGCTTGCTCCCCGCTTGCTAAACCTGCCTTCCCACGAGCATTTTTTCAAAACCAACAAATGCGTATTTTAAAAACATCAACGCAGCAACAACCACAAATTTCCACTAGGAAATAAGATGCGAGTTAGAAAACAAAAACACAGAAACTCCCCTCCCCTGCCACCAAAACCACAGCTCCCTGTTTAATTAATAAATAATAATAATAATAATAATAATAATAATAATAATAAATCATCCAGGGTGTGTTTTCTCTGCTAGGCAAAGCTCTGCCTTCCTCGCAAACAAAATGGCTTCGCAAGCGACTGCGAAGTCTCCTCTGCGGACAATGAGGCTCTTCAGTCTATGCAGCCTTTTTTAATAAGTCTACGTTTTGGAGCGCGAGCGCGCTACCAAAGACACCCAGAAATGCAAAGAGGTAACCCCACCGCTCCGCACCTTTTGGGCCCCCCTTGCACATTTGGAGGAAGGGGCAGGAAAACAACAGCACTCACTTGCTTCTCCTTCCAATGCACTCAGCCCCTTTTGCAAGGAAACTCGCCGGAGCCCAGATTCTCCTCCTCTGTTTCTCCCCCCTTTTTTTGCAAACACTGTAGCCTGCCAGGAGTCGCATGCACACGTTCGCGGGTTGGGTCAAGGAAAGTCTCCCCTCTCCTTCCTTTCTGGGGAAGCCTCCCTTTCCACCCCTTTAGCCGGCTTAAACTATTAAAAAAGAAGTCAGGAATGATTTAGGCCTTTGGTCTCTTCCTTCTTTTTCCTCTCTCTATCTCCAACTCCTCCTCCCCACCCCCCACCCCCCGGAACAAGGTGGCGAAATGGTCTGCTCCGCTCCAGACAGGCAGCTAGCGGGACATACCAAGTTTTAAATGAAATTATATACTGTGTATGCAGGCCGTTTCAAAATCGCTGCAAGCAGAAAAGCAGCACGGCACGAGGGAAAAAAAAACCTCCTACAGCGGCACCTTTCTCATTGCAAGGTGCAGTTGGTTTATTTTTACTTAGTTTTTTTAAAAAATAAACCTACCCACCCTGTGGCCTGAAATGGCGCAGTCCATTTTAGCGCCGCTTCCCGTTTGGTGTAATAAGAGCCACCCTAAATGAAAGATGAAAAGGGGGGAGGCAGAGGAGCGTGTTGTGGGTTCCTTGCGTTTGCTGGTCCAAAATAATAAATTGCGCTTCTTATCCAGCTCTGTGTTTTAGTTAGTTAGTTAGTTAGCTAGTTAGTTATAGCTAAATAAATGAATAAAATTGTCTAGTAGCACATTATAGACCAACTAAGTTTGTTCTAGGATAAGCTTTCGTATTGTTTGCACTGACAGGCAGCAGCTCTCCGCCGTTTCAGACAGGGAGTTTTCCCCACAAGGCGTTCCTGGGATTCCTGCATTGCAGGGGGTTGGACTAGATGACTTCTTGGGGTCTCCCTTCCCACTCTTATGATTCCAACCAGATGCCCGTGGGGAAACTCACAAGCAGGATTTATGCCCAAGAGCACTTTCTCCTCCTGTGGGGAGTGATGAATGGAAACCATAGATGGGTAGCAATCGGAAGGTGATGGTGGAAATCATAGCATCTTGCGGACTGCCGTTTCAAAATTGTTAGGTATTTGGGGCAACGGATTGAGTTCTGGTTCCAACCCAGATATCACAATAGTGTGGAAAGCTTCCAAATATTGTGTTTATATTCTGAATATTTATATAGCTGTGTTTATATTTGGAATATTGTTTCTATAGCATAAGCCACCTTGTGATCTTCAGATAAGGGGTGGTACAGAAGTTAAATAATAATATTTATCTGTGTAGCTGAAGCTACATTGCAAGACTAATAAATAAACCAGAATAAAAGGCATAAAACAATAAAATGCAACTCAAAGTTAAACCCTTATCTGGCAGAATGCCTGGCAAGCCTCTGGGTTCCACAGAACCTTTCATCATCATTAAGAGCTCTTTGTTAAGTACAGTACCAAAATTTGGCTGGATGTAACCCCGCAAGGTCAGCTTGTGTACACGTTTATCAGAGGCAGTTTATGCCGTAGAATCCTGTGGGAGTGAGTTCCACAGTTTAACTCTGCGCTGCATGAAGGATTTTTTTAAAATCTGTCCCGAATCTTTCAACATTCAGCTTGTATATTTATCCGTAGCAAAACACACACCAGGAATTGCTTTTGAATGGTTTTCTAGCTAAAAGAGTGATTGGGGCAACCCAGCCAGATGGCCCAGGCGAGGTATAACTCATAAAATTATTATTGCTATTAAAAGTAGTCAATTGAGGTGATTTCCTTATGGTCAGAGGGGAATGCAATCCTCACAAAATGCAAAGCCTTATCTTCAGGTGGCGGAAAATCCTCTGGTTGCAGATTCAGCCTTAAACAGCTAGACTCTTTCCAAACTTTTCATATTGGCGACACACATTTTAGACATGCACCATTTCGCGATACAGTTTTAATTACTAGCAAACCAGAGACTAAACTAATCCCTTTCCAGCTCGACACAGTCCGCTTTAAGGCCAGACTTGGTGCCCCCTCATATATTTTTTCCTACAACCCTTGCTCACTGGGACTGATGGGAGTTGTAGTCCAGGAGACCAGTCAATGTAGCTGTGAATTTCACCATCCTCTTATGGACCAGCAGAGCTATATTTGCTTTTTTTTTTTTAATGAGTTGTTGCTCCCCCAAACAAAGTGCCGTGCATATTAATGCCGCCACATAAAGAACAACAACACTAATAGCATTAAACGGTCAGAGGTGGGCTGGTGGAGGAAAACTTGCTCTTTGCATTATGCTCCTTGCAGAGGCCTTAAGACAGGAGCCGGAAGTGAAGGCTCTGTTGCAATACCTCTCTTTTTCTATCTCTGTGGTGGGGCAGTTACAAAGCTGGGGGGGGGGGGGAGAGAGAGAGAGAGAGAGAGAGAGAGAGAGAGAGAGAGACCAGGAAAGAAAATAATGAAAACATCCTGGGCAAGCCAGCGACAGTGTGTGCAACCATCAGGAATAAGATAGCGGTTTTGGAGAAACATCATCTGCTAGTGAAAGGGAATATGATGATCCCTGTGTGTTTTAACTCAGATGCAAGCCTCACAGAGCTCAATGGGCATCTTCCTTGCAAGAAATTGTATTTTGTTTATTTATTAAAGTATTCATTTATACGCTACGCTCTTGCAAAACTTCAGAGAGGAGGGCAGCATCATTAAAATGTTTTATTCATTTTATTATTATTATTATTATTATTATTATTATTATTATTATTATTAGCATCCATCCATCTCAGGAGACAAGGAAGGACTGCATTTTTAACAACAAAATAAAGAACATAGGGGGGAAGAGTGAGAACGTGATTTTTTTATATAAAAAAGAAAGGCATGCTATATCACCATAAGAATTACAATTCCATATATTCTTATCTAATGTATAGATATTATTATCCAAATACATATTTATATTTATTTTTAATCTATATGTTGTAATGAAATCGAAAACTCGTTTATACACTTTTCCATGCAAAGTCTACATTTATAAGCAATCCACTCACAAGTGGCAAGAGTAGTCATGTCTTCAATGATTCAATGCAGCCATACATTAAAACATTTTAAAGCAATACAGAACAATCAGGGAAGTGGCTGGCTACTTTTAAAGAGAAATTTAAACAGATTTTTTTAAAAAAAGAGAAAATTTAGATAAATTTTAAACAATGGCATACAGCTGTTGGCATAAAAAAGTTCTCAAAAAGCACTTGAAAGTCAAATATAGGACGAAGTGAAGCCTTGGTGTAGTTTAGGGAGAGACAGAAATGGACTCTGGGACAGGCGGAAATTAACTTATTGCTTTGTAAAACCTACTCGAAGCAAATGGGAATTTTTACTCCCAAAACCATGTGCCTACGGTAGTTTACTTAAGTTTATATTTCACCTTCCTCCAAAAGAGCCCAGGGTTTCAAACAATGCTGATACAATACAATCAAAACTTCTAAAAACAGTTTAAAAGTCCTAAAACTCAACACCCGCTCTCAAAACCAGTAATTTCAGGGTTGCCAGGGCAGATCTTCCAGCCACCAAATCTTTGGGTAAGCAGGGAATGCTTTGAAATTCCTCCTGAAAGTTAACAACGAGACCAGGGTTCAAATCTGCGCTCTGCCATGAAGCTGACTCTCAGCCTAGCCTACCTCACAGGGCTGTTGGGGGAGCAATTCATTGAGGAGGGGGAGAAGAACCATGTGCACCAGCGCGAGCTCTTTGGGCAAGATGGTGGGATAGAAATGCAACAAAGAAACCGTATTAGATAGATGGCAGTCAAAAATCTTCGGTTTTCGAAGTACTTCTTCATCAACCAACTGGAAGGCGTAAAGAGATGGGGCCAGAGACCCAGACCTCTGTGTGTGTGTTGGGGGGGGGGAGGTGTGTTTCTATATTTTAGGGGGCCACCACCAAGAAGGCCACCTCTCTCAGAGGACACAAAAGATTTTGAGCAAGTCAATAAACAGGGATAAACTGTCAGGTTGTCTTAAGCCCGCCTTCCCCTCCCATTAACAACACCCTGGTTTAAAAACAAAACAAAACGAACAAACGAGAAAAGTGAAGCTTACAATCTGAAATGCCTTTCTTTCTTTCTTTCTTTCTTTCTTTCTTTCTTTCTTTCGCTGTCTCTTTCTTTTTCTTTCTCCCTCTCCCTCTCTCTTTCTCTTTCTTTCTCTCTCTCCCCCTCGTTCTCGCAACTTTCAAGATTCTTCGTCGGTTGCACTTTCTCGTGTGAGTGCGTTTTGTAAAATGCGTGTTCCATTCCAACTTAAAAAACAAAACAAAAGCCCAACCCTGCAGAACCCGTGAAATGCAATTCTTCTTGCTCTACCAACCTCCCCTTTTTAAAATAAAAATGCATTTATTTATTTATTTATTTAGTAAGTAAGTAAGTACCAGTAACCCAGAAGAAACAAAGACGGGGGGGGGGGGAGAGAGAGAGTCCGCTGACACCTGGCGGTTGGATCCCGCAATGAAGGGGTTAAGGCAACCAGCAGCCGAACTCTCGCCTTCCTAGAAAGGAAGGAGACCTTTGGAGCCAAGGCCCGGATGTTGTTGCGGGGAAAGAATAGCGGGTGCACCTTCCGGTCCCTTTCCTCTCGGGCCACGAAGGAAGAGCCCCATTGCCTCGCAGAGCAGCTGGAGGCTGGTTGCATGGAGGGAGTCGCCAGCGAAAGGTGCGGCGGTTTTGATTTTGTTTTTTGGGGGGTGAGCGGGGGGAGGGGGCGGGAAGTGGGGAACCCCGTTGCTGTGGGCGGCCGTGGAGGCAGAAGGCGGTTGCTCGGAGGGCGGCTTCAAAGGCTGGAGCCCGTAAGCCGCTGGTTCAAATGCCGCCTCTCTTAGGGACTAGGAACTTAGGGGAGCTGCTCTAGCCAGCTGTCCAGGGTTTCCGAAGGGAGTCCTTCCTGCAGATGCCATTGGGGGTGGATCCTGGGATCTCCTACCTTCAGAGATGGTGACCCGCCTTTGATTTTCGCTGCCCTTCGCCTCCAGAAAAAGAACGGGGGGAAAACTGGGTTAGGAACCATAATGTTGTGAAAACAAAACAACAACAAAAATTCCTTCCAGTAGCACCTTTTGTTGTTGTTCAGTCGTGTCCGACTCTTCGTGACCCCATGGACCAGAGTACGCCAGGCACTCCTATCCTTCACTGCCTCTTGCAGTTTGGACAAACTCATGTTAGTAGCTTCAAGAACACTGTCCAACCATCTCATCCTCTGTCGTCCCCTTCTCCTTGTGCCCTCCATCTTTCCCAACATCAGGGTCTTTTCTAGGGATTCTTCTCTTCTCATGAGGTGGCCAAAGTACTGGAGCCTCAACTTCAGGATCTGTCCTTCTAGTGAGTACTCAGGGCTGATTTCTTTGAGAATGGATAGGTTTGATCTTCTTGCAGTCCATGGGACTCTCAAGAGTCTCCTCCAGCACCATAATTCAAAAGCATCAATTCTTCGGCGATCAGCCTTCTTTATGGTCCAGCTCTCACTTCCGTACATTACTACTGGGAAAACCATAGCTTTAACTATACGGACCTTTGTCGGCAAGGTGATGTCTTTGCTTTTTAAGATGCTGTCTAGGTTTGTCATTGCTTTTCTCCCAAGAAGCAGGCGTCTTCTAATTTCGTGACTGCTGTCACCATCTGCAGTGATCATGGAACCCAAGAAAGTGAAATCTCTCACTGCCTCCATTTCTTCCCCTTCTATTTGCCAGGAGGTGATGGGACCAGTGGCCATGATCTTAGTTTTTTTGATGTTGAGCTTCAGACCATATTTCGTGTGCATGCACGAAATGCATGCACACTTCTTCAGATACCACGAAAGCTCATACCAAGAACAAACTTAGTTGGTCTCTAAGGTGCTACTGGAAGGAATTTTTTATTTTATTTTGTTTTGACTACGGCAGGCCATCACGGCTACCTACCCATAATGTTGTGGTTATGGTTTGATAGGGAGAAGATAGCAGAAGGGGGAGAAACAGCAACTCCCGAGGGGTTAAAGGCTGGGAAGGCATCAGAAGGAAATCAGAACGAGTGAAGGTGGTGAATGTCCTTTGTGAGTGCCTGGAGACGGTTGGAGGATGGATGGTGGCTAACAGATTGAGGGTGAATCCTGACAAGACAGAAGTACTGTTTTGGGGGGACAGGGTGTGGGCGGGTGTGGGGGACTCCCTGGTCCTGAATGGGGTAACTGTGCCCCTGAAGGACCAGGTGCACAGCCTGGGAGTCATATTGGACTCAACAGATTCCATGGAGGCGCAGGTTAATTCTGTGTCCAAGGTGGCTGTTAATGTTTTAGACCGGTGGTCTGTGGAACCCCAGGGGGGCTAGGTAACCCACCCAGGGGTCCGTGAGCACCATTCACATAACAAAAACGACCATAGAGGTGTCAACATTTTCAAATGTAGGGGGTCTGTGGCTGGCCTTTTGAAAAGCAGGGGGTCCACAGTACTTCACATAGGATTGGTCTTCAGTGGTTCCCAATTAGCTGAGTTACAGCCCCATCAGACAGGCCTTTGAAATGTAATACATTCAAAATGACCGTAACAGATTAGAGAACTGGGCCAAAGCAAACAAGATAAATTTTAACAGGGAGAAATGTAAAGTACTACACTTGGGCAAAAATAAAAAATAACAAAAGGCACAAATACAGGATGGGTGACACCTGGCTTGAGAGCAGTACATGTGAAAAGGATCTAGGAGTCTTGGTAGACCACAAACTTGACATGAGTCAACAGTGTGATGCAGCAGCTAAAAAGGCCAATGCAATTCTGGGCTGCATCAATAGGAGTATAGCATCTAGATCAAGGGAAGTAATAGTACCACTGTATTCCGCTCTGGTCAGACCTCACCTGGAATACTGTGTCCAGTTCTGGGCACCACAGTTCAAGAAGGATACTGACAAGCTGGAATGTGTCCAGAGGAGGGCAACCCAAATGGTCAAAGGCCTGGAAACAATGCCTTATGAGGAATGGCTTAGGGAGCTGGGTATGTTTAGCCTGGAGAAGAGAAGATTAAGGGGTGATATGATAGCCATGTTCAAATGTTTAAAAGGATGTCATATAGAGGAGGGAGAAAGGTTGTTTTCTGCTGCTCCAGAGAAGCGGACATGGGGCAATGGATTCAAACTACAAGAAAGAAGATTCCACCTAAACATTAGGAAGAACTTCCTGACAGTAAGAGCTGTTTGACAGTGGAATTTGCTGCCAAGGAGTGTGGTGGAGTCTCCTTCTTTGGAGGTCTTTAAGCGGAGGCTTGACAGCCATCTGTCAGGAATGCTTTGATGGTGTTTCCTGCTTGGCAGGGGGTTGGACTGGATGGCCCTTGTGGTCTCTTCCAACTCTATGATTCTATGAAATCTTTCATAAGTGTGGTGGAGGGGAGGTTAGATCAGTGTTTTTCAACCTTTTTTGGGCAAAGGCACACTTGTTTCATGAAAAAAATCACGAGGCACACCACCATTAGAAAATGTTAAAAAATTTAACTCTGTGCCTATATTGACTATATATAAAGTAATTCTCTTTAATTTTTCAATTTTTCCCACGGCACACCAGGCAACATCTCGCGGCACACTAGTGTGCCACGGAACAGTGGTTGAAAAACACTGGGTTAGATGGCCATCTATGATTTGGTTGGGATTCCTGCATTGCAACTTTGCAACTTTTTGCAGCTGTTGTTAAAGTTGCAAAACAACGAAGCATGGGGCGGAGCAATGGAGAAATCTCTGAAACAGCAATGGGATATCAGCTCAGGCATGATGGAGAACAGCAACAACCGGGAAAAGATAGACAAAACAGTTTACAGAAATAACATGGACAGAGTAATTGCCACGAACAGGAAGAACAAGGATATAGATTGAGTTCCTCATTTGTAGTTCTATAAATCATTTAATGTGTCAGCATGAATAGAAGTTATTAATATTGCAGTTGTTGTATAAGGGATTATTATTTTGACTGGGATGTAATTGAAAGTAGTAAGATTTTGCAACGCAGGAATAAAGAAAATCATCAAAACATCGATTGTAGCACACGGGAGGCCACCTAAATTATATAACTTGGTATTTGAACAATTGGTATTTGTAATTGTATTATAATTTGGTATTGTTATAACGAGGGTATTATTGGATTGAAATTGAAAATTAATAAAAAATATGATCTAAAAAGATTCCTGCATTGCAGGAGGTTAAACTAGATGACCCTGGGGGGGGGGGTCGAGTGTGTTTGTGTGTGTGAACGCACGCCAAAGTAAAGATGGGTGTCTTTTGCATGTACTGCAAGCTGTACAATGAAGATACCTGGTCATAGCTGTCAACTTTCCCTTTTTTTGCGGGAAATTCCCTTATCCCAGCGCCGTTTCCCATTGCCAAAAAAGGGAAAGTTGACAGCTATGGCCGTTTCCCAATGCAAAAAAAGGACGTTTGACAGCCTTCTCTTGGGCTGCCCCCCCCCCCCGGAATGAGGGTGGCGGAACTACCAAGACAACCCCCTCTGCTGCTGATCTTAACCCCTGAGAAAGTATGTAAGGGAGGAGAAGTCTTTCAGATCCCTCTTGCAAATTGTGCTCCATACTGTTAACCACACTCTACCGTTATCCTTTACAGTTTTCGGCCAGCAGCTACATCTCTGCGATCATGGTGAAATCATGTTGTGCAATAAACTGCAACAACAAATTTTTGCTGGGCAACAATATCTCATTTCACAGGTAAGGTGCCCTTAGGCTTGAACTGAATTTTCTCCATACTTGTTACATTCCCTGCATCTAGAAAGCTAGCAAATAATGGAGGATGTTCAGTGAGTGATGTGGCAGCATCATTGGTCTGATCTGGCAGGGTTCTTCTACCAATTTTTATGTTACCGTGTCAGAGAGGATGGTTTATAATTATGGCTTCCTCCTGATGTTCTAAGCAAGGAATCTTTAAATAAAGGTAAAGGGACCCCTGACCATTAGGTCCAGTCGTGTCCGACTCTGGGGTTGCGGCGCTCATCTCGCATTACTGGCCAAGGAAGCTGGCATACAGCTTCTGGGTCATGTGGCCAGCATGACTAAGCTGCTTCTGGCAAACCAGAGCAGCACACGGAAACACCGTTTACCTTCCCGCCGGAGTGGTACCTATTTATCTACTTTCACGTTGATGTGCTTTTGAACTGCTAGGTGGGCAGGAGCTGGGACCGAGCAATGGGAGCTCATCCCGTCATGGGGATTCGAACTGCTGACCTTCTGATCGGCAAGCCCTAGGCTCTGTGGTTTAACCCATAACGCCATGTATTATATATAATACATATATATTATTAACTAAAGCGGGAAACGTTTGAGCATTGAAATTATGTGAGCACCCCACCTGCAGTCTGAAATGGTACTGTCTGCATACAGCTTTGACTGCAAGCTCATTCTTCCCCATTGCTGAGCTGTAGTAATAATAATAATAATAATAATAATAATAATAATAATAATAATAATAATAATTTGTACCCCGCCCATCTGGCTGGATTTCTCCAGCCACTCTGGGCGGCTTCCAACAAAAATCAGATACAAAAATATCACACATTAAAAACTTCCCTGAAAAGGGCTGCCTTCAGGTATTTTCTGAATGTCAGGTAGTTGTTTATCTCTCTGACCCCTGATGGGAGGGCGTACCACAGGGCGGGCAGGGGGTTGGACTGGATGGCCCTTGTGGTCTCTTCCAACTCTATGATTCTATTATTCTACCGAGAAGGCCCTCTGCCTGGTTCCCTGTAGCTTTGCTTCTCGCAGTGAGGGAACCGCCAGAAGGCCCTCAGCACTGGATCTCAGTGTCCGGGCTGAATGATGGGGGTGGAGACGCTCCTTCAGGTATACAGGACCGAGGCCGTTTAGGGCTTTAAAGGTCAGCACCAACACTTTGAATTGTGCTCGGAAACGTACTGTCATCTCCACTCTGTGGTTCCGCCTCCACCGGCCCTGGTGATGCTCTGCTGCTCATAAAGTTGCACTTCAGGAGAGAGCCGGGGCATAGGAAGAGTACTGGGGACTACCTTCAGAGACTTGGTGGGCTGGATTAAGCCCACAAACTGGTAGTTCCCCAAACTAAATCTGTAATCAACACGCCGATGCTGGGATTCTTAGAAGCCAGCCAGTGTTCCTGCTTCCTTGCTCCTCTGCCCCCCTCCATCAACATCTGTGGCCCCATCTGCACTATAACTTTAAAGCAATATCATACCACTCTACACAGTCTGTTGGAGCACTTGGGCACGGTCAGGAAACAGCTCCAAATGTGAGAGGCCTGAGCTAGTTCACTTTGCACCAGTGAAAGGGAAAAATAAACGGCAAACTTCAGTCAGTGGCTTCATTTACTGGCAGGCTTGAGCATACACAGTTACACGTGTTTGCAGAGTCTCCTGCTAGAGCACTAGCAGGGGTACTCCTTTAGATGGAGAATTGCCACCGGGCCTGCACAGCAAAACTCACAGCAAAGTACAGATCCAGGTTGCAGGTTCATATGTAGCTCCAAGCACAGCACATAGCCCAGCAGCAGCGAGCAGGTAGGTGTCATACAGCAGAGATATTGTGCAGCAGGTAGAATTCGCTGGTGTAGTCCTCTTTATGTAGGCAGGGCAATCACATCCTGGCCGGATGCCAGTTGCTGATTCAGCAGTTGCCATGCAGATTTGGCCAGATATAAGCAATCAGCACTTACATTTTTCCTGGGCAAGAGTAAACCTCCTTCAACACAGTCATGGTTTCTCCCAAAGAATTCTGGGAGCTGTAGTTTGTTAAGGGTGCGGAGAGTTCTTAGGAGAACCCCCTATGCTCCTCACAGAACTATAATTTCCAGAGTTCCCTGGGGAGAGGGATTGGCTGTCAAACCCTTCTGGAGATTGTAGCTCTGTGAGGGAGAATGTGCTAAACTAGATGAACCAAGGGTCTGACTAAAGGTCAGGCAGTTCTTGCCGGGATAGCTCATTTGGTTAGAGCATGGTGCTAATAACACCAAGGTTGCAGGTTCAAACCCCGTGTGGGCCAGATGCATATTTCTGCATGGCAGGGGGTTGGTCTAGAATATGATCCTGAGGTCCCTTCCATCTCTCTGATTCTATCTCTCTATCTAATTATAGCCGTGTGTGTTTGTTTTATAGTTATGAGCACAGCTTCTGGTTATCTCTGAGGAGAGGAGTCTGGGACTTTAACCCATTTGTGCTTTGAACATGAATGCATTATTTAATATATATCTCACTGGTCATAGGTTTCCTCTGGGGAAAAAAGATCTGTTGAAAAAGTGGGTTTGGAACATCCGCCGCAAGAACTTCACTCCCACGCGGCACCATGTGATCTGCTCGGAACATTTTTGCGAGACGGACTACCTTGAAAACGTAGCTTCTGGGAGGCGGTACTTAAAGCCTGAAGCAATTCCGACAGTGTTTAACATACCCGAGCGGCTAAAGAAGGTAAATCTCACCCTCCTCCCATACATCTCATGGACGGATGCCTTTGCAATACAGTACGATTGTGCCTTATGCGGGGGTCTGGCTCAGAGTGTTTGCGTATATGCAGAAATGTGTGTACTCGAACCCTTGGAGCCGTCCCTTCACAAGTATACCGGTTTCCCTGTAGCTGGCTTGCTGAAAGGGCCTCGCTGCCCCAAGGAACTCAGAGCCTCTTAAAATTTGACTTTTTTTGTTGCACCTGGAGCCGCTGGCGAGAGCAGCCTCACCATGCAGGAACCCCTTCCTCCTTAGAGAGAAGAATCTTTGCCTCTCTGCCTTCCTTAGGGAGCAAGGCGCACTCTGTGCTCTGACTCCAGATGCCCTGGGGTGCTCTTGTGAGATCTCGTGGGAGCATTTTAGACCCAGTGCGTAGAGAGGGCCTTTATTACTTCCATAGCTGGAGGTGGTATGCCTCTGAATCATAAGTAGGGAGTGTGCTGGTGTGCTTGCACGCATGCTCTAGTTATCTCCCACTTGGACTACTGCAATGCGCTCTACATGGGGCTACCTTTGAAGGTGACCCGGAAAATGCAACAGCTGGACTGGAGACTGGGAGTGGCCACCGAGACCGTATAACACCGGTCCTGAAAGACCTACATTGGCTCCTAGTATGTTTCCGAGCACAATTCAAAGTGTTGGTGATGACCTTGAAAGTATACCTGGAGCGTCTCCACCCCCATCGTTCAGCCCGAACTTTGAGGTCCAGTTCCAAGCGCCTTCTGGTGGTTCCCTCCCTGCAAGAAGTGAGGTTACAGGGAACCAGGCAGAGGGCTTTTTCGGTAGTGGCACCCGCCCTGTGGAATACCCTCCCATCAGATGTCAAGGAAATAAACAACTATTTGCCTTTTAGAAAACGTATGAAGGCAGTCCTGTTTAGGGAAGTTTTAAATGTTTGATGTTTTAAATGTTTGATGTTTTAATATTCTGTTGGGAGCCGCCCAGTGTGGCTGGGGAAACCCAGCCAGATGTTCTGGGTATAAATAAATACAGTAAAGTATTGTTGTTGTTGTTGTTGTTGTTGTTTATTTTATTATTATTATCCCATAGGCCAATGGTAGGCCACTGCTGAAAGTTTTATTTTCATATAGGGTGGTAAAAAGAGGCGGCCCCACGTCCGCCGTGATCCTCCACCAAGCCGTCAGTTGAAAACCAAGGAGAGTGATGCAGAAGTGCCTTCCCCTGGAAGTGATGTTGTCGGGTTAGAGCACTCCTACTCTCTCCCAGCCAGTCCAGGTAGGTCAGCGACTAAATTTCACAAAAGGCGCTGCTGGAATACAGCTTTCTGTAAAAAGAGCCCAAGCCTGTGAGTTTGTGGAATGCTCTCCCCAGGGAGGTTGCAAAAATGTTCCTCTTCAGCCAGGCCTTTTGCTGACGCCCTTTTAAAATGTGTTGGGTTGTGTGTGTGTTACTGGATTACGTATTTTGTGATTTTATTTTGTGGTTTTATCTTGTGAACCGCCCTGAGACCTGCGGGTACAGGGCAGTATACAAATTTAATAGATAAATTGTGGGAATGTTAAGGATAGTAGGAGAGGATACATTGGTTAAATATTGTCACTCACGCTACTGAGTCATGTAGCGGAGCAGATTCCCCTCAATTCAGCAGGAAGCTAGTTTGCGGATTTGTTTGAATCGCTTTAGTTAAGCAATCCAATCTGGCTTGCCCAGATGGATTATTCCTGGTGTCCCCTTTTATCCGTCTTAAAAGACACAAGAGTCTTTCCTTAACAGTAACAAGACGTTTACTCACATTCAGTTCACAGTATGATCCCTGAAGGCAGGCTTTAGCTAGTAGCTACATAACAAAGTGTGAGTTCATCCCATATGGGGATTGAGCCCACGTGCTGCTGGCTGAGAGCCAGCAGACAGCAAAATACATTAAGAGAACAGCATCAAGAGAAGAAAATGGCTGCAGGAGAGCAGCATGGCAGCAAGAGGAAGATGGCTGCGTGACTCGGTTCTTTTATGGAGTCAGAGAGGGTCACACCCATCTCCCTCTTCACATGCAGGGGGAGGACACTACAGACCAGTGGAACAGGAAGTTATACTGACTGGAGTAACATCCCCCTGCCTGTGTCCACTCTAGGGAAACGAGGAATGTTGTATTTGACTGCTCCAATGGATTACATCCCACATAAATAACCCCTAAAAATATTTTTTTATTGAGCAACGTAATTTATAGTTTGCTATTGAGCCAATTGAATTGACCATCAAATGCCCCATCCTGGTATTCACCTCTTGTCCTTAAAAACTGTTAGCCCGGGATCTTCGCTTGGCATTTGCGCGGGAGCACGGCCTGACTGACCCCACGGCGGGAAAAGGCCATCGTTTCCTCCAGCCCAGGCCTTGGAGGGAATGCAGGGAGAGGACATGGCAAAACATCTCGGAGGAGCCCGTCGACAACTCGGACGCCCACCGCCAGCGTTTCCGCCAGTTCCGCTACGAGGAGGTCAAAGGGCCCCGAGAGCTTTGCAACCGGCTCTGGGAACTTTGCCACCAGTGGCTAAAGCCCGGGAAGCACACCAAATTGCAGATTCTGGAGCTGGTGATCCTGGAGCAGTTCCTGGCCAGTCTTCCCTGGGAGATGCAGGACTACGTCAAGGAAGAACAACCAACAAACTGTGATAGTGCCGTGACCCTTGCCGAGGATTTCCTGAAGAGAGGGCAAGGGGAAGAGGTGAGTTCATTCCCCCTATGGCAGATCCAGGCCACGGAGACCGGTTGCACAAGCTGATAGCATAGAGTTCCAACAAGAGTGGCCATCTCAAAGGGAAAGAAGCTGAGTATTGAGCATAGACTCAGGCAGAACTGCAACAGGGAACCTCTTGTGTGCGTGATATGTGTATTGGTGTGCCCTGTTTGGGTTATTCCTTCAGAGACACTGAATACAGTTGGTTTACACTGGTTCTGTTATTTCTTTCAGTCAAGGTCATGCTGTCTATAATAAGAGGCCAGAAGGAGCCTGGGTTTCTACTTTCTCTTTCTATCTCTTTTCCGTCTGGTGTGGTGTTCTGTATGCTTAGTGTTAAGATTTAGTCTTATTATAAGTCATCGTAGGTTTAAGTTAACTCTGTTGCAACTGGATTTCTTATGGACAGTGCCAATCCTGAACGTACTGGATCCAGCAGTCAGGCTTTTGTTGCGTTCTTAACACTGCCACATTGACGGCAGCTACCTCGCCAGCAGACACAGTGCCGCACAGACCTGAACAAACAGAGCCTATCCCTTTCTGGGCTGCGCCGCGTTCTCTCCCTCACCCGTTTTCCTGTTTGTAGGTGCGCAGGCCGCTGGCCGAGATGGCAGCCAATCTCCCCGAGTCCGAGAAGGCTCCCCCAGAGGTGCGGCGTTCGCTGCGGGTCAGGAGGCCCACCAGGAAGGGAGATGGAAGTTCTCCTGTGCTGGGTAACAATTCTTTGTGCTTCCCTTACGGCGGGTGAAGGGGGGAAATCCAGCCCTCCAGATGTTGCTGGACTCCCATCATACATTGACATTGCTTGCAAAGGCTGATGGGAGTTGTAGTTCAGCAGCACCTGCAGGGCCAAAGGTTCCCCACTCCTGTTCCTGTGACATGTCTTTTCTCTCGCCTCCTCTTCCCCTCCTCCATTGCCTGCCTCACATTCTGAGGGCTGCTGTTACAAGACTCTAGTCCACAGCAGTCAACCTTTTCCTTTTTTTTGCGGGAAATTCCCTTTTTATAGCAGTGGAGAACAGCAGGGAGGGTTGACAGCTATGCGCTAGTCCTTTGTGAGGGGCCGTTCTTACCCCCAGCCTGTCACAAAAAGGATTCTCTGTTTCTTTAGAAGTAGGAGGACTGGGCTATTACTTTATCTATAAAGGGAGTGACCATATCGCAGTGGTAGAGAATGCAGAAAATCCCAGGTTCAACCTCCCCAATGGTGTCTCCAGGTACGGCTGGGAGAGACCCCAGTCTGTAATTAGGGTTGCCAGGTGTCCACTATTTGAGTGGACGGTCCACTTTTTCACATTATGTTCACTATTTTTCTTCACAAAATAGCGGGCATTTTTTTTTTTATTCAAAAGCTTTATGATGAAATGGTATTTTAATACGTGTTAAAATGTTTGTAAGAAAATATATAATTTAATTTAGGCTAATTTAACCCCACCCCCACCCCGCTTGTCCGCTATTTTTTGGAAGCAGACCTGGCAACCCTATCTGTAATTCCGGGCAACTGCTGCCAGTCAGTGTGGACCGTTCTAAACTAGATGTGCCAGTGGACTCCTAACTAAAGCAGTGCAGACAGAATCTAAAATGGAGGTCTTTTTAGGACACCGTAGCCAACTATGGAAGCAAACCAGTGCCATTTTTCTAGAAAAAGAGGTGCTGGAACTCGCCACAAACACCTCCCTTGTTCTAATATACAGTTGAACCTCGGTTTTCGAGCGTCTCGGAAGCCGAATGATTCAGAACGTGAACACCAAAAACCCGGAAGTAATTGCTTCCGTTTTCGAACATGCCTCAGAAGTCAAACGGCTTCTGCTGCATGTTTTTCATTTTTTCCATGGATTTTGCCGACTGCCCATTGATCCTCGGTTTTCGAACGTTTCAGAAGTCAAACGGTCTTCTACAACGGATTACATTTGAAAACCGAGTTTCCCATGTAATGGTAATGGCGGCCACCTGAGAGGTGCCAGAACTGAGTTCCGGAAAGTTCCGGCTGAAAAAAAAAAAGCCCTGAAGCAAACCATATATGGCACCCTTTACCCATTGGTTTCTTAGGTGATTTCTTGAGAGAGAGAGAGTTTTTTCCTTCTTCCTTAGAATTCATTTCCCCCATCTCTGTCTGTCTTGATCCTCCAGAAGATGTGCCTGCGAGCGACAACAACCAGGCTGAGATCATTCAAGACGAGGTCCCTGCATCTGAAGAAGTAGTGTCTCAGGAGGAAGTTTCCTCTGTGACTGAGGCTGCTGAAAGTGGGTACTCATTAAATATGGTGTTCGTTTAATACGGGGGTCAGCAACCTGCGGCTCCGGAGCCGCATGCGGCTCTTTTACACGGCTGCCGCGGCTCCGGGGCTCTGGGGCGGATACGCCCGTCCACTTCTCCAGCTGGCAGCGACCGCCCTACAGCTGGCCGGCGGCCCGCCCTCCGGAGGCTGAGGGCGCTGCTCAGGGGCGTACCCAGGATCACCTGGCCTTGAACAGCGGGGCAGCGGGGCTCGGAGGCGGTGGGGACGCAGTAGAAGTGGTGCAGCTCAGCCGAGGGCTCTGGCGGGGAGCGCGCCTGAGGCGCGCACGCTCCTTCGGGAAGAGATGGAGCTGGGCGAGCGGGAGGGGGAACTTTGAAGACCCCACCTCCGCCTCCGAAGCAGGCGCCAATGGGAGAGGCCGCCCCCCGAGCCTGCCTGGCGGGACCAACCCTGCCCAGCTCCGGGAGTCTTCCTAGCGTGGGAGGCGGCCTTGGGGCGGACAGGGGAGCTCCGGGGTCGGCGGGTATGTGGGACCCCGCGGCATCCAGAGGCAGCTGGGAGGCGGGACGGGATGGGGGCAGGAAGGGGGCCTTCAGACGCGTCCCCGCACGGGCACTGGAGGCCAGGACTCCTCGGCTGGGTCGTGGGACTGCGGGGGAGGGCTGGCCGCGGTTCCTCTCGGAAGGCTGCTGGCTGCTGCGTCGAGACGATGACGAGGTAGGCAGCTGCGGGCTGGCCCAGGGGCGACGGGTGGCGGGCGAGGGGGGAAGCCCTCTTTTTAAAAATGGTTGAGGAAGCGGCGCCTGTTTCCCTGCCGTTGCCTCCTTCGCTCCTGGTTCCGCTCGCAGCCTCAGACCACGCTCTCGCGAGCGCGCGTCTCTCTCCGCCCCGGAGCAAGGCCGGGACGTTTTGCAGTTTTTCCTCTGTCCTGATTGTGTGTTAGGGGAGCCTTGACAAAGCACCTGTTGGCGTGGAAGAGAGGAGTCCTAACTTGGATCTGTGTTCATGTGCAAAATCTATCGCCATTGTCATTAAGGGGGCAGGGAACTCCCCTAAAAAGGTTTGAACACTACGAACTACTACAGCCACCTGTATGGAAGTCAGCACAAACATCACAGGCTTCTCTGGTGCAATTCTGTGCTTTATTTAGCAAGAGAGGAGGTTGGAAGAGGTGAACATAGCCTCTGGTCTGGAATATTAAGGGTAAAAGACACTAAGATTATTGTAAAAGCCAGCAGTCTTCAATAAGACATGGGACAAACATTTAACACAAGTGTGCAGTTGAGGACTCATTTTTTTTTAAAAAAAACAACAAATCAAATATTTGTATGCTGTTGCAACCCACCTTGGATCAGGCTGTGACCTGGTAGTGGTCCCCAGGGTGGATAAAAATGAATGATTTTTTTTTTTATTTAAATCGGATTTTTAAAAATTTAAATCAGATTTTTAAAAATAAAATGCAGTGTTATATTTGTTTTAAATGTCGCAATGGTTTTGCGGCTCCCAGGTTTTTTTTTCCCTTCGGAAACGGGTCCAAGTGGCTCTTTTGGTCTTAAAGGTTGCAGACCCCTGGTTTAATAGAAGCAATCTCTGTCGAGAATAGATCTGTATTTGTCATACCGCCCTGAGTAAAGGTAGCGGCGCTTAGATCTGGGCCTTGTCTCTAGGTCTAAGCCTGCCAGGGTTTCGAAGGGATTAAGAATGTTAGACCAGCACTCATATTTTACCTCATGGAAGGAAAGAAGGGAGTAACCAAGAGAGGAACTCTCAGACGTGCGCTGAGCGCTATTTATTTGACCTTTGCTTATTTATTTATTTTTATTCCCCTGCTCCCATTATTTTATTTTGACAAAGTAATAATAATAAATAAATAAGAATAAAAATGTGCACCACACCCGCAAGGCCATTCCATTGTAACCATCCAGCCTCCCAAAATTTCAGCACCTCCTGCGATGGTTTGACCCCTTTCCGTTTTAACAGTACCAATTCTACAAACACCCTCCATATCTCCTCAGAATCATTTCTCCTGCATATTCCCCGTCTTACCTTAAATGTCAATTTATCGTTAATAGCTATATCCCACACCTCTTTATACCAAATAAAATAAAATAAATGCACACACGAAGGCTCATGCCAAGAACGAACTTGGTTGGTCTCTAAGGTGCTAAGGAATTTTTAATTTTATTTTGTTTTGACTATGGCAGACCAACACGGCTACCTACCTGTAACTCTTTATACCACTCTTCCGTTTTATATTCTGCTTGCCCCTTCCACTTCCTAGTTAGAAGAATTCGTGCAGCTGCCAACAAATTTGTGAGCGAGTCCTTCCTAGCCTGCGAACCTTCCACCCCATCGTAAATTGATAGTGATGCTACATTTGGTCAGCTTTAACCCAGTGATTTCTGTTAAACACCCTTTGGCAGAAAAAATGTACTTATTTGCACCCCCACCACGTGTGAACACAACTCCCTGTTTCCTGGCATTCCCTCCAACATAACACGGAATATCCCTTGGTTATTTGATTTAATCTGACTAAATCAGATTAAATCAGGTCAGACCAGTCAGACCTTCGCTAATTTATTAGTTTTTATTTTAAATATATTTAGGTTGATTTTTTCTGAGCAGATACCCATTCCAGAGCCTCTTACAATCACAAAGCAACTTCAACGTTGCTCAGAAATGGTGTATGTTTGACTGCATCCCTTGTACCCCCATTTCTGCACAGCAGTTTTCAGGCTCCATTCCCCCCCCCCTTCTCATCCTTATAGTTGTGCCAGTGAGCGACGGGTGGCAGAGCAACGACGAAGGGGAGCTGTGTGGGGCACCGTGCGAAGGAAGCGAGGGCACAGAGACTGAGGAGAACTCCAGGGGTCTGGGAAGAACAAAGAGGCGACAGGGATCTGAGGCACCTGAGAAGGGGAAGAAGAAACTGGCAGGTAGTCTCTCATTTCTGTTCACTTGGTTGTTTTTGCTACCCCGCTCTTCATCCTGAGGTCCCAGGGTAAGTCACAACCGTGTAAAACACATCATTAAAAGCAAAAGTCTAAAACAAATCACAACTGCAGTAATAAGGGAGGTGCTGAAAATATTGACCTCAGGTGTCAAAGGCCAGGCTGAAGAGAAACACCTTAAGCCAGGGGTCAGCAAACTTTTTTAGCAGGGGGCCGGTCCACTGTCCCTCAGACCTTGTGGGGGGCCGGACTATATTTTGAAAAAAAAAAAAATGAACCAATTCCTCTGCCCCACAAATAACCCAGAGGTGCATTTTAAATAAAAGCACACATTCTACTCATGTAAAAACACCAGGCAGGCCCCACAAATAACCCAGAGGTGCATTTTAAATAAAAGGACACATTCTACTCATGTAAAAACACCAGGCAGGTCCCACAAATAACCCAGAGGTGCATTTTAAATAAAAGGACACATTCTACTCATGTAAAAACACCAGGCAGGTCCCACAAATAACCCAGAGGTGCATTTTAAATAAAAGGACGCATTCTACTCATGTAAAAACACGCTGATTCCCGGACCGTCCGCGGGCCGCATTTAGAAGGCGATTGGGCCACATCCGGCCCCCGGGCCTTAGTTTGGGGACCCCTGCCTTAAGCTATTGAGATTTGAGCCCCAAAGTCCCAGGGGCGTTTCCCACTTTCAATGATTAATTGGCAGAGTAGCAGACCTCTTGTAGCAGGATACATCCCCCCCCAAAAAAAATGTGGGAATGGGGCCGTGCCTCAGTGGTATAACCCTTGCTTAGAACATGAGAATAGCCTGCTGGATCCGGTCAGTGGCCCATCTAGTCCAGCATCCTGTTTTCACAGCGGCCAACCAGATGCCTGTGGGAAATCCGCTAGCAGGATTCGGACACAAGAGCACTCCCCACTCATGTGGTTTCCAGCAGCTGGTATTCAGATGGGTTACTGACTGTGGAGGCAGACCAGAGCCATCATGGCTCGTGGCCATTGATGGTCCTACGCTCCATGAACTGATTGGGTCCTCTTTTTTATGAACAAGTTAAAAAGCATAGTTACAATCCTTGGGGGGGGGGGTGGAGATCCCACTTTCTAAATCTCTCAGCCAACCGCTACTTTCTGCTTCAACAATTCCTGATCCACAAGAGGGCCCCTCCACTTATCCCATGACTGCCAAGCTTTGGTGATGTACCTTGTTGAAAACTTCTGGTATCCCATATTCAATCTCGGCCTGCCACCCTCGAGTACTGCTGCCTGCCAGCGTAGACAGTACTGAGCTAGATAGACCGATAATATAAAAACAGTTTCCTATGTTTCTGTGTTCAAATGGGGGGGTGGGGGTGGCAGGGGGCATCACACACCCCCATGTCCGTCCGTCTGTGAAGAGGACAAACGTTGCAGCAAGGACCCGAGGTTAAAATCAAATTTCCCAAGCTGTGCACACCCTGTCTGCAAAGGGCCAGAGGTGAAATTGTACGCTTGCGTCTTTGCCTAGCCTTAGTCCGATTGGTGTCCGAAAGACTGAGCACTAAGCAAAAATAAATATTTTACTTTTTTAATCTTTTCTTTTTTTAGCGAAGTAGTGAAAACATTTGCGGCAGACCGGTTCAAGGTACATTACAGTAGATCTGAGGAAGTGAAGGCAAGGGAGGCGAATTAGAGTAAGGGTTCTCTTTTTTGACAGTGAAAGTTAGAGAGATAGCACTCCCAACAGCAGTGGCCAAAAGTCCCCCAAATTACCCTTAATTGGGTAGGGCACAAGGTTTATTTACACATAGCCATGATAACAGAGAGCTGCAGAGGAGGCGCATTCAGAGGCTTGTCAAGACAGGCCCAGAAGTGGACTGAAAATATAAAATAAGGAAGAGATTTGCCCGATTCTGTGTCGGCATCAAAAGTGGCCTTTTCCACTTGGCCACTTCCGGTGAATTCTCCTTAGGGTACTTTGCTCTTGCAGAGGCAAACAGACAGCACCATTCCCAACACCTCGGCGAGAGAGACGGCTGCGCACACCCCCATGATGACGTCGTTGTTCTCGTGAAACCAGTTGCGGGCGGAGACCACGCAGCCCGTCTTCCTCACCGGCCAGCTGTCAAAGTCGTCGGATGGAGCGGCCAGAGAGCAGAAGCCTATCTCCGTCCCCGAGCCGGTGGCGTTGACGCCGCAAGAGCAAGGGTACTGCGTGTAATTTATGTGCCGGAGGAAGAGGTTCAGCTTCCAGTTTTCCGGCCCGATCCATCCGCAGCAAGACATCTTGGATTGGAAATAGTCCCAGGCGAGCATGGCGGACCTGTTGGTTTCGTGCCTCAGGTCGTAGTACTGGATGAGGTGGAGGACAGAGGCGGGCGTTTCTGTCTGGATGGCCTTCGCACGGCGGTAGATGAGCAGGCCGGTGGCGGTCTGGGCCACCAGGAGCAGCAGCAGGCCGACAAAGTACAGCCCCAAGAAACAGCGGGTCCCGCTGGAGGCCCCGACGCAGCCCAGGAACCCCATCACCATGGTGACGGCCCCGACGCCGATCAGGGTGTAAGGCACGATGTTCATGGTGGATGTCGAGATCTGCAGAACGGTGACGACGTTTCTCTTGTCAAACAAGAGCCATATTCCGGAGCCCATGAGCACGGCCCCCAGAACAAAGAAGAGGTTGTTGAAGAAGAAGAGGCTGTAAGCACTGGCTTTCTGCCAGATGGGCTTCATCTTCTCACAGGCGCACCTTCCTTCTGTTTCGGAACTCAGAACCTCCGCACAAACACACACAGTTCAGCTGTACAGGCTTGGGTGAGCCCAAGTGCCTTAGAGCACCTGGGCTCACAGCTTTTTTTTTTTATTGTCGTCTAGTCACCTTTTTGTTCCACACCCCAACCTCTCTTGTTTTTTAACATCTGCCACTTCAATTATGTGGTCTTTCCCCCCCCCCCCCCTTTCTGGAAGTGGAGCACTCAGAAGTGCCCTTCCTCCCCCTGTCGTCTGACATGGTACATTCCATTTGATTTCCTCACTTCTAACCTGATGGCCACTGGTCAGGGATGATTGGAGCGGAAAGTTCAGCAACATCTGGAAGGCCACAGACATATATATATATATAAATCTATCCATCTCTTTAGAACAATAAAGATACAGTTTTAGTTTGTATTTATACCCTGCTTGTCATCAAATGGTCTGAGATGAGTTATAGAAATATAGCAATTAAAATAACTGCAATATATCAATAGAATACTTGCCTTTGACTTTCCGGCGTCTCATCCTATGTAGTTGTTTATAATTTTCTTGACTAGCTATTCACTTTAGCAATTGTTCTGTTAGGGTTGCAATACGTCCAGAATAATAATAATAATAATAATAATAATAATAATAATAATAATAATAATAATAATAATAATAATAATAATAATACATATTTATTATTACAATGGTACCTTGGTACTCAAACACCTTAGCTCCCGAACAAATCGGCTCCCAAACGCTGCAAACCTGAAAGTGAGTGTTCCGGTTTGCAAACATTTTCCGGAAGCCAAACGTCCGACGCCTTGGTTTTGAACCATTTCAGGAGTCAAACGGACTCCCAGAACGGATTAAGTTTGACAACCAAGGTACCACTACATTATTATTTTTATATTTTGTTGTTGTTCAGTCGTGTCTGACTCTTCGTGACCCCATGGACCAGAGCACGCCAGGCACGCCTATCCTCCACTGCCTCCCGCAGTTTGGCCAAACTCATGCCAGTCGCTTCGAGAACACTGTCCAACCATCTCATCCTCTGTCGTCCCCTTCTCCTTGTGCCCTCCATCTTTCCCAACATCAGGGTCTTTTCCAGGGAGTCTTCTCTTCTCATGAGGTGGCCAAAGTACTGGAGCCTTAGCTTCGATCTTCTTGCAGTCCATGGGACTCTCAAGAGTCTCCTCCAGCACCATAATTCAAAAGCATCAATTCTTTGGCAATCAGCCTTCTTTATGGTCCAGCTCTCACTTCCATACATTACTACTGGGAAAATTTTTATATTATGTTATATTATATTATATTAATATATCATATCGTATCATATCATATTATACCCCGCTCATCTGGCTGGGCTTCCCCAACCACTCTGGGCAGCTTACAGCATATCTAAAAACATAATAAAAACATCAAACATTTGGGACATAGCCTGCGGACGTGGTTCTCCCCCTCCTCATTTGATCCCCACAACAACCCTTTGAGGTGGGTTAGGCTGAGAAGCAGTGACTGGCCCAAGGTCACCCAATGAGTTTCATGGCTGAGTAGGGATTTGAACCCTGGTCTTCCCATACTTCCACACAATACTGGCTTGCCAACTGTTTCATCTGCTGATTTTGCTTTGCTTCTCAATTTATTATGTGATTTTTTATTGCACTCCCCACATTTTAATTGTGTAAACTGCTCTGGAACACAATTTCACTCTAAACATTTTAAACAAGTGGCATAAACATACTGTTGCTAATATCATAATTTAATCAATTTGACTTTAAATTTGTTTGTGAGTAGAAACAATTTGATTTTGAACTCAAATGCGTATGTGTGTGTTAGAGGCGTTTACCCTTGTGCGAGAAGGAAGAATGTCTCTTTTAAGATGGGCTTCAAAAAACAATTTCCTCTCGTGTACAGGAGAGGGAGGGATATTCTTTTTTTAAAAAAAAGTGCAGATTCTCTAATGTTTCTTGGGGTTTCCCAAAGACCAGCTGCTGTGTGAGAATAGGCTGATGGGCCAGATGAGTCTTCGATCTGAACTGGCAGGCTATTTCCATGGTTTTTATGTTGCATTATCCAAGCAGAACAACACATTACACGCACGTACATACAGGTGAAACTTGAAAAATTAGAATATTGTGGAAAAGTCCATTTATGTAAGCAATTGTTTTCATTAGCTACTGGAGTTGAATATATGAGATAGACTCATGACATGCAAAGCGAGATATGTCAAGCCTTTGTTTTTTATAATTGTGATGATTATGGCGTACAGTTAATTTGGGGTTCTCATCAGCTGTATGCCATAATCATCACAGTTATAACAAATAAAGGCTTGACATATCTCACTTTGCATGTCATGAGTCTATCTCATATATTAGTTTTACCTTTTAAGAAGAATTACTGAAAGAAATGAACCTTTCCACGATATTCTTATTTTTCGAGTTTCACCTGTACACACAAGGAGAAGCTATCCGTGGGCTTGGTGAAACCTCAAGGCTTTCAGAAATACAAAAAATCCCTAAGGTAGAATCCACTCTTCCAAAAAGCCCAATGAGGATGTCGCATGCTGATTGTTGGGGACCGGGGGACCCAGAAAATCAGATGGGAGAGGCAACGGAATGGAGTCTCGTAGGAGGGGGTATGGCTGGCCGACCAGAGGAACACTCCACACTGTAATGTTTTATTGCAGGACCCATTTGTGACACCCTTCTCCCTCTCTCTCATTTTGTTCTAGCAGGCAGTGATCAAGTGCCAGGGAATGAAGAGGAGAGTCACCTGGAAACAGCTGAGCGAGGAGGAGGAGAAACTTTGGGGACAGTCAGCGGGAAATCTCCCCAGGGTCTTAAGACTGAAGGGACACCTGGAATCCTGCAGCACACAGAGCATCCGAAGGAGATACCAGCGAAAGAGAATCCATATAAATGCCTCTCCTGCGAGGAAAGTTTCCATAAACGGTCTCAGCTGGTTATACACCAGAGGGGTCATGCTGGAGAGAAACCGTACAGTTGCTCCCAGTGCGGCCAGGGTTTCTCTTCCCGCCCCGAGCTTCTCGGCCACGAGACAAGCCACACGGAAGAGAAACCTTATCAGTGCTCAGACTGCGGGAAGAGCTTTCGGGAACAAGCGTACGTTGTCCAGCACAAGAGGATCCACACGGGGGACAGGCCATATACGTGCTCCGAGTGCGGGAAGAGCTTCTATCGCAGAGGGTCCCTTATTCTGCACGAGAGAATCCACACAGGAGAGAAGCTGTACAAGTGCCCGGACTGTGGGAAGAGCTTCAATCGGAAGCCTCACCTTGCCGTGCACAGGAGGATCCACACGGGGGAGAAACCCTACGAATGCTCCGACTGTGGGAAGAACTTCACTGTGAAATCTGCTCTCAATGTGCACATGAGGACCCATTCCGAAGAGAAGCCGTACCAGTGCTCCGACTGCGGGAAGAGCTTCCGCGAGAAAGGGACCCTCAACATACACAAGCAGAGCCACACGGCGGAGAAGCCGTTTCAGTGCTCCGAGTGCGGGAAGTGCTTCCGCTATGCGGCATCGTTCCGGAGACACAAGAAGTCCCATTCGGTAGGACCCGTCGTGAAATCCTACGAGTGCCCTGAGTGCGGGAAGAGCTTTGGCCGCAAAGATTACCTTATCACACACCGGAGAATCCATACCGGAGAGAAGCCGTACATGTGCTCCGTGTGCGGGAAGAGCTTCAACCACGGCGCAACCCTCGTCACGCATAAGAGGACTCACACGGGAGAGAAGCCTTACGAGTGCTCCGAGTGCGACAAAAGCTTCAAGCAGATTTCGGGCCTTATTACGCACCGGAGAACCCACACCGGAGAGAAGCCATATGGATGTTCCGATTGCGGGAAATCCTTCATCCTGAAATCGTACCTTGACGTGCATAAGCGGACTCACACCGGGGAGAGACCATATCAGTGTTCACACTGTGGGAAAGGGTTCTCGTGCTCCTCTTACCTTTTAAGACATGAGAAAACCCACACCGGGGAGCGATCGCACATATGCTCTGACTGTGGCCAAAGTTTCCATTGGAAACGGTCCCTGATCATGCACATGAGGAAACATACAGGGGAGCAGAACGTACACGACTGCGCCATCTGTGGCAAAAGCTTCAGCTGGTCATCCGCTCTTAACGTGCACATGAGAACCCACACTGGGGAGAAGCCGTACGTGTGCTCTGAGTGTGGGAAGAGTTTCAGCGGCAAATGGATCCTCATTCAGCACAAGAGAATCCACACGGGGGAGAAGCCATACGAATGCCCCGAGTGCGGGAAATGCTTCCACGTTAAGTCCTCTCTCCTTGCGCACCAGAGGACCCACACGGGGGAGAAGCCGCACGAGTGCTCCGAGTGCGGGAAGAGCTACAGCGTGAAAGCCAACTTCGTCGCGCACATGCGAACTCACACGGGGGAGAAGCCGTACGAGTGCGCAGAGTGCGGGAAGAGCTTCTACAAGAAAGACCGCCTCATGACGCACAAGAGGACCCACACGGGAGAGAAGCCCTACCAGTGCTCCGAGTGCGGAAAAGGCTTCAACTGGAAAGTCGGCCTGATCAACCACATGAGGATCCACACGGGGGAGAAGCCGTACGCCTGCGCCTCGTGCGGGAAGTGCTTCCACAAGAAGGACCACCTGGCGCGCCACGAGATCATCCACACGGGAGAGAAGCCGTACACCTGTTTCGACTGCGGGAAGAGCTTCAACCAGAAAGTCGCCCTCCTCGTGCACAAGAGGACCCACACGGGGGAGAAGCCCTACAAGTGCTCCGAGTGCGGGAAAAGCTTCAGCTGGAAAAAGTCCCTGATCACGCACAAGGCGGCTCACACGGGAAAGAAACCGTATCAGTGCTCGGAGTGCACGGAAAGCTTCAGCAGGAGATCCCAGCTCGCCGAACATGAAAGGATGCACATAGGTGAGAAGCGGCATGGATAGCGTGGGGTGATTTGCTTCTGTGAGTGGAGCACCTCCTTTCCAGGTTCGACCCCAGGAATACCTGGATTAAAAGTAATAATAATAATAATAATAATTATTATTATTATTATTATTATTATTATTATTATTATTATTTATACCCCAGCCACTCTGGGTGGCTCCCAACAGAATATTAAAAACACGACAAAACATCAAACATAAAAAACTAACCTAAACAGGATGTCTTCTAAAAGCCAGGTAGTTGTTTATTTCCTTGGCATCTGATGTGAGGGCGTTCCACAGGGCAGGTGCCACCACTGAGAAGGCCCTCTGCCTGGTTCCTTGTAACCTCGGCTTCTCGCAGTGAGGGAACTGCCAGGAGACCCTCAGAGCTGGACCTCAGTGTCCAGACTGGATGATGGGGGTGCAGATGCTCCTTCAGGTATACAGGACCGAGGCCGTTTAGGGCTTTAAAGGTCAGCACCAACACTTCGAATTGTGCTCAGAAACATACTGGGAGCCCATGTAGGTCTTTCAGGACTGGTGTTATATGGTCTTAGCGGCCACTCCCAGTCAGCAGTCCAGCTTCCGCATTCTGGATTAATTGCAGTTTCCAGGTCACCTTCAAAGGTAGCCCCACATAGAGCGCATTGCAGTAGTCCAAGCGGGAGACAACTAGAGCATGCACCACTCTGGTGAGACAGTCTGCGGGCAGGTAGGGCCTCAGCCTGCGTACCAGATGGAGTTGGTAGACAGCTACCCTGGACACAGAATTGACCTGTGCCTCCATGGACAGCTGAGAGTCCAAAATGACTCCCAGGCTGCGCACCTGGTCCTTCGGGGACACAGTTACCCCATTCAGGACCAGGGAGTCCCCCACACCCGCTCGCACCCTGTCCCCCCAAAACAGTACTTCTGTCTTGTCAGGATCTCTGGCAGCATGCCAAGGAACAGCCCATAGCTAAGCCTCCTTTTTAACCATCCTATATGCCCTTTTAAAACGTGGCTCTTTCTTTTTTTGGGGGGGGGTTATTGGGTTGTTTTTTATGTTGATTATACAGTACATTCTGGTTTTTTATGTCAATCTTTTATGAGAACCGCCCTGAGACCTCTGGGTATAGGGCGGTATATAAATTCAATTAATGATAATAATAATAACAACAACAACAACAACAACAACCACCTCAGAACATGACACGCCCACATCCTCCTTGTTGTTCCCCCACCTGCCCCTTTTGTGGTCTCCCCACTCCCCTTGAATAAAAACGCTGTACCAATTTATTTTTGTACATTTCAGGCTTCATTGCCGAATCTACGGAGCTCACCGTGGAGGAAATCAGCACCGCCGTGGTAAGGAACAGCTCTCATTTTGCTTTGCCTAGGAAAGCTTTTAATTACACCACATCGTTATTTCTTTAGTCTATGACAGGAATCGGGGAAGGCCCCTTTTCATTCCTTTCTGGGGAATCCGCTGGGGCCACATGACTGGTGGGCGGGGCCAGAGGGGGGGCAGCCAATGAAATGTTACCTTTGCTCAGCCAGCGAGATTTATGCTCGCTCCCTCACCTCCCTGGAGCTGTTACCAGAGTTCATTCCCAGAATTCCCTGGGAAGGCGGACTGATTGTTTAGCCACCTTGGGAAATGGAGTTCTGGGAGGGGAACGGAGGTTCTCCTAACAATCCTCAGCACCCATAACAGACTACAGTTCCCACGATCCTTTAGGGGAAGCCATGACTGCTTAAAGTGGCGCTGTGGCCTAAACCACTGAGCCTCTTGGGCTTGCCAGTCGGAAGGTTGGCGGTTCGAATCCCTGCGACGGGGTGAGCTCACATTTCTCTGTCCCAGCTCCTGCCAACCTAGCAGTTCGAAAGCACGCCAGCGCAAGTAGATAAATAGGTAAACAACGTTTCCGTGTGCTCTGGCTTCCATCACAGTTTCCTGTTGTGCCAGAAGCAGTTTAGTCCTGCTGGCCACATTACCCGGAAAGCTGTCTGTGAACAAATGCCGGCTCCCTCGGCCTGAAAGCGAGATGAGCGCCGCAACCCCATAGTTGCTTTTGAGTCGACTTAACCATCCAGGGGTCCTTCACGGTTAAGTCCTTTCAAAGTAGTAATGCAGATGGGAGCTGTGGCGGAATAATGCCTGGTTCATCAGGGGTTAACCTATCACTCCCATGTTAGGTAGGTGTTCCCTGGGAGGCGGAGCTAGTTGGCATTCTAAAAGGAGGGGGAACAACCTTGAAAGGCAGTTGGGGGTTTGGCAGTTGGGGGTGGAGGATTAGAAAGAGAAACTAGGAGGTTAGGCTTTGGGGAATGGGAGGAAAGGTCATTACCATTGCTAAAGTGATGCAGGAAATATTATAACAAAGCTGAATTGCATGAGTAGAAGATTTGTACTAGTAATAACCCGAGACATCCATGTTTTCAAGTTACCTAATAAAGTTAAATGTGCTTAAACATTCGCTGACTGTGGCAGTGGATCAGTACCTTAAGAGGTGTGACTAAGAGGAGAGAACAAAGCTTTCCTGTGGAAGAGGAAACTGTTTGCTTATTCTCCTGTCATACAGAGGGCTGGACAGTGAAGCCAAATGTGCCACGTAGTTGCCTAAAGTGAAGGCAAACTGCAGTAGTTGGGAACCCTGGTAGGGAGATCCCATAGGTGGCAAGAGGTTTTCAAACGTAGAGCCCTGAGGTACCCCAGAGACAGCTCCCATATGAACACTGAAGGATTCATCCTAGTTGTCAGTGAAATTTAGGGAGAGTCACAGTCGTGGAAGTATCGAAAGGGGAGGGAATAGGATCCCTCACAGGAGCCTTAAACTTAAACCACGTCCAAGTCTGGATCTGCCAAAGCTGCCTTTCCTTGGCTGGGCTGTGTAGATGACATCTTTCTTATTCATAAAAAAATAAAAAAAAATCAATCCAGTAGCACCTTAGAGACCAACTAAGTTTGTTCTTGGTATGAGCTTTTGTGTGTATCTGAAGAAGTGTGCATGCACACAAAAGCTCATACAAAGAACAAACTTAGTTGGTCTCTAAGGTGCTACTGGAAGGAATTTTTTTTATTTTTTATTTTGTTTTGACTACAGCAGACCAACATGGCTACCTACTTGTAACTTATTCATAACACTCTTTGATTGTTCCAGATGAGCTTGGATTGCAATGCCATTATTTTGACCACGGCTGTATAGAGCAGGAAACGTCGGGAAGCTGCACTGGGGTAAGACGAGCAACAGCCGGTGTGTTGTGGAGCCTGGACTTTTGTGTGATGACCAGGCAGACAAAGAATCAAATTCCATGGTCCATCCACGGAGTTTCCTGTATGACGATAGGCCAGTTCCTCCTCCTTAGTTTATCCTCCGTGTTGCAAGGATAAAACAGGGGTGAGAAAGAGTGGAGAAGCTGCTGTATCCCACCAGGAGAATGGGATATAAGCACAGCAAATAGTAATAATTCCCAGACCCATTAAAAATGCTGCTTTATTACCTTGAAATCCCTCAGATATCTTAAAAACCACCTTCTCCCTTAAGAACCTGCTGGTCACCCATGCCCAATTGATTTTATTAATAAACTCTGGAGAGATGTTTATTAGCATCCTGTTTAAGCAGAATAAATGTATAGAAGTAGGGTCTCCGTTTCTAATGCACCTTTGCCTCCCAAACATTCTGGTTGGTTTCGACATACAGTGGTACTTCGGTTTTTGAGCGTCTTGGAAGCCGAGCATTTCGGTTTTCAAACACCGAAAACTCGGAGGTAAATGCTTAATAATAATAATAATAATAATAATAATAATAATTTATTATTTGTACCCTGCCCACCTGGCTGGGTTTCCCCAGCCACTCTGGGCAGCTTCCAACAAAGATTAAAAACACATTAAAATGCTTCCGTTTTTACACACGCCTCAGAAGTTGAACGGCTTCCACTGCGTTTTCCCCAATTTTCTCCATTGAAACTGCAGACCGCCTTTTGCGCCTCAGTTGTCGAATGTTTCGGAACCCGAATGGTCCTCCAGAATGGATTACGTTCGAAAACTGAGGTACCCCTGTATTCAGAAAGAATATGCTGTTAGAAACGACAGGAATGAGGAGATGGAAAGAACGACAAAGCTGTAAAAATGAATAGCTTCATTGAACATCAGAGGGTTGTCTCCAGCTTACTCAGAGTAGACTGATTGAAAACAATGGACATGACTAACGTAACTCCATTTCCATGGGTCTGCTCTGAATACAACTTCATAGAATTGACAGCATAATAAAATTGACAACTTATTCCCTTTCATATTATATGTTCATATATTACACTTTTTCCTTTGTATTTATAATCAATGCAATCAGGCAGTATTGTGAAATTTTGTTAAAGAAGTATAGACATACAGGTGAAACTCATAAAATTAGAATATTGTGGAAAAGTTCATTTATGTAAGCAATTGTTTTCATTAGCTACTGGAGTTTAATATATGAGATAGACTCATGACATGCAAAGCAGGATATGTCAAGCCTTTGTTTTTTATAATTGTGATGGTTATGGCGTCCAGCTGATGAAAACCCCAAAGTTGAGATTGTTAATTTGGGGTTCTCATCAACTGTATGCCATAATCATCACAATTATAACAAATAAAGGCTTGACATATCTCACTTTGCATGTCATGAGTCTATTTCATATATTAGTTTCACCTTTTAAGTTGAATTACTGAAAGAAATGAACCTTTCCACAATATTCAAATTTTTCGAGTTTCACCTGTAGATACAGGTACAGGTAGGTCCCGCTATCCACCCACTCACTCTTAGAAAATTCATTTATCCGAGCGTAAATAATTATGCCCAAACCTTGCTGGTTGGCTGCAGCCACATCGGGAAGGAACCACAGAGAGATTGTACAAATCCCCAGTTAGAAATATTCCCATAGGAATCAATGGAAATCTTGTTATGCGAACACTCACTTAATGAATGATTTCCAAGGAATGCAATGTGTTCAGTAAGTGGGACCTGCGGGTATATAGATAGTGCACTCAGGTCAACAATGCAGACCCTGCCTTGTGTCTCCAGCGGCACAAAGCAAACTACAACTCCCATAGTTATAAGGGTTGTTAGATCCCTAGTCCTCTTACAGAGCTACAGTTCCCAGATTTCCCTGTGAATAGGGATTGTCAAACCACTCTGAGAATAATAGTTCTCTGAGGGGAATAGGAGTCTCCTAACAAACTTCTGCACCCTTAACAAACTACAATTCCCAGAATACTTTGGGGAGAAGCCATGGCTATTTAAAATAATATCATTATGGTGCTGGAGGAGACTCTTGAGAGTCCCATGGACTGCAAGAAGATCAAACCTATCCATCCTTAAAGAAATCAGCCCTGAGTGCTCACTAGAAGGACAGATCCTGAAGTTGAGGCTCCAGTACTTTGGCCACCTCATGAGAAGAGAAGACTCCCTGGAAAAGACCCTGATGTTGGGAAAGATGGAGGGCACAAGGAGAAGGGGACGACAGAGGATGAGATGGTTGGACAGTGTTCTCGAAGCTACTGAGTTTGGCCAAACTGCGAGAGGCAGTGAAGGATAGGCGTGCCTGGCGTGCTCTGGTCCATGGGGTCACGAAGAGTCGGACACGACTGAACGACTGAACAACAACAACAACAACAATGGAGGTGGCCAAAGCAAAGATATATACTGTATATGAAATACAGAATAAGTTATGCAAGTGAAGACCATATTACATGATAAGGCTCAAAAGCTTTGACCAGGGCAGAAATTTCCTAAATGCATAAATCTGTGTTTCATTTTGTTTTTTAAACCAACATGGCTTTCACATAGCTGTGGACATTAATCTACAACTGTTTTAGGAACAGGTCTTTTATTACTTGTGGAAAGGATGCTTGCAAGTATTTTCATGCCCTGATATTAGAAAGATGTGTTTGTATTTATTCTCTCTCTCTCATTTAGCAAATCGTTGTGATGCTCTTTTGTTTTCTTTCCCATGCAGGATTCTGGAAGCTAGCCAGTTTGCTGAACCTGATTTTTTTAAAAAGAAAAAAAAAGAAAAGAAAAAGCTTTTTACATACGCCGCTGCGGCAGAGTATCTTTAACCTTCTCACGAGTTCTGTGCGGAAACTCAGTCCCTTTTCAGGGCTTGGGTTATCGTGCAGCTGCTTCAAAATTATTGAAATATCTACCAAGATCACCTCCTCCCTCTCTCTCAATCCTTCTGGTCGTTGAAGCCCCCCATCTGGCTTTTATCTATGTCAGCACTATATAAAAACCCTTGTCTTCGCTTGCATTTCACGAAGGATATAGCTCTGAATAAAACTCTTTAGAATCGAATGGGTGATTTGCATCTTCTGGCTTCCGCGTTTGGTTCTGCCTTGCCCAGCCTGTGCTTGAGCCATAGATTTCTGCGAGTTTATACATGCCACCTGCCTTTTAAACCTCTGGCCCTTGGAGTAAAAAGCGGCCCTCCAGACCCTTCTCTTCGGCCCTTTGAACTTCACCCACCCCACACCAGTGTCCCCAGGCTCTGTGACCTTGAATGTTTTTTTGCCTGGTGGCCTTAAACTCTTAAATGATTAATGTCTCTCTCTTGTTGAGATGGAGCACAGAGGGGGGCGGTGTGTGTAGAAACTAAATCTGTATGTTGCTCTGCATACAAATTTGTATTTTTGCCTCTGGTGCCATGTGAGCCCTGTAAAATTTCCCTGTGAGGGAATGAAGAGAGTCCCAACTCTACCAGCCCCACCTTAGACAATGTGATAGAAGAAAAGAGTGAAAGAATAGCAATCAGCCCAGTAGGATCTCCCACAGTATTAACTGCAGGGTATTTTCCCACCTTACCTCAACCAGCTCTCTCTCTCTCTCTGTGTGTGTGTCAGAGTATTTCTTTTCCGGTTTTCAGGTGTATACATGCACATATTTTAATATTTGTAGTTTACAGGTGAAACTCGAAAAATTAGAATATCATGGAAAGGTTCATTTCTTTCAGTGATTCAACTTAAAAGGTGAAACTAATATATGAGATAGACTCATGACATGCAAAGCGAGATATGTCAAGCCTTTATTTGTTGTAATTGTGATGATTATGGCGTACAGCTGATGAGAACTCCAAATTAACAATTTCAACTTTGGGGTTTTCATCAGCTGTACGCCATAATCATCTCAATTATAACAAATAAAGGCTTGACATATCTCACTTTGCGTGTCATGAGTCTATCTCATATATTAAACTCAGTAGCTAATGAAAACAATTGCTTACATAAATGGATTTTTCCACGATACTCTAATTTTTCGAGTTTCGCCTGTAGGTTTTTCCAAGGGGCTGGAGATAGTCGGGAGAAATGGACAGTGGTACCTCTGGTTACGTACTTAATTTGTTCTGGAGGTCCGTTCTTAACCTGAAGCACCACTTTAGCTAATGGGACCTCCCGCTGCACCGCCAGAGCACGATTTCTGTTCTTATCCTGAAGCAAAGTTCTTAACCTGAAGCGTTATTTCTGGGTTAGCGGAGTCTGTAACCTGAAGCATCTGTAACCCGAGGTACCAATGTATTGCCACCAACCCTCAATGAGTCTCCTTTTCATGTGGATTTCCCCAACTGCTTTCCGACAACTTTCAGCACCGTTAACAAAACGATCCTTTGAGGGAAGCCATGGCTGTTTCAAGTAGCAAGATACGTCTTTAAATGTATAGGGTAGATTGTGGCCTTAATGCGATATGCCCCCGCCTATAACACAAACCCTTCAGTCAATAAGCATGCATGCATCACATCTAACTTTTATTAAACATCCTTGTTTCTAGAACAGTTCATGCCGCCTTGTGCAGGGCAGGTAATATCGGTCGAGATCAAAACACAAAATGTGCAGAAGTGAAACTGGCAAATTATGCTGACTCTACGACAAGCTGCCTGGAATAGCCCACAGCTGCTTATATTCTCAGTTGAGATTACGGAGGAATTATTATTGCAGAGTTCTGAGAGCTCAGACGACGAGCTGTGGATCTTTCAAGTTGTGTTTATATGCGCGAGAAAGGTGACAGTGGTTTTCATGGCTAAAGACAAAACGGGGAGAAATTCAACCATTTTTAGGGGGTCCAGTGTTTCTCAAACTTGGGTACCCAGCTGTTGTTGGACCACAACTCCTATCATCCCCGACCACTGGTCTTGCTAACTAGGGATGATGGGAGTTGTAGTCCCCAAGCAGCTGGAAACCCAAATTTGAGAAACACTAGGTGACAAAAGATGATCTTTTAGAGCAGGGGAAGGAACCTGATAATTCCAGATGGGGTGTCTTTGTGTAAGGGAGAAGAAGTAACAAGAAGCATGAATGCTGAGGTTTATAAAAAGTATGCATAGTGTCCCTCAACTGGATGTTCCCCAGATGCTGAACTCTGGCTCCCATCATTCCTGCCCATTGTCCGTATTTGCTGTAGCTAGTAGGAGTTTGGAGTTTTATTTTTTAGTTGCTATAACCTGCCCTCGGACCTTATGGTAGACGGTGGATATGAAATCAAATAAATAGCAACATCTTGTGGATGCCAAGATGGGAAAGGTATTGTGAGAGGGGCAGATTTTTGCCCCCTTCCAAAGGAGACTCGAATTTGGGGTCGCCACGGAAATCTGTGGGTGGCAGATTGGCAACGAAGAAGAGGAAATTCTTTGCTCTCAGTGCATAGTTAACTTACGGGCAAGGGATGTGGCGGTGACCACAGGCTGAAGGTGGCTTTGGAATAGTGGGTTAGATCCAAACCCCAAGTAGGACAGGCCTATCAACCACTATTCACTATGACAGCAGAATAAAACTCCCTTAGACAGAGGCAGTATCCCTCAGGCTTCCAGATGCCAAGAAATACGACCAGCGGGAAAAGGGACCGTGGCCTGCATGCCTGCTTCTTGAAGACACCGAGAAGCTGCTATCAGAAAACAGACTTGGATGGATGGATCTTCCATCTGCCTTAGTCAGGATTTTCATTTTCAGCCCACATAAGAATGGTCCCATTCTGTCCAGCTGTCCCCATGCCTCGCCTCACCTGGGGAATTTGTCTTCCAGGCAATATGATCAACCAACTCTCAAGTGCTCATTCAAGAGAAAATATCAGAATGGTCGGCTCTGTTTCAGGTGGCTCAGAAATCAACTTCCTTTTCAGCTCCTCACACAACTTTCCAGGCAGCCTCAACAAGGGGTTCCTCCCTTTGACCCTCCAGCAGTTGCTGAACTGCAACTCCCATCATCCCCTGACCACTAAGCATAACTGCTGTGCTTGATGGGAGTTGTAGTTCGGCAGCGCCTGGCGGGCCAAAGATTCTGCACCGCTGATGTCCATAGGAGCTGAAAGGAGGGGCAGCTGAATCTTAAACCAGCACAGTCGTACCTTGGATCCTGAAAGCCCTGGAATGCGGGTGTTTTGGCTCCCAAACGCCGCAAACCCAAAAGTGATTGCTCTGGTTTGCAAACTATTTTTGGAAGCCGAACGTCCAACAGGGCTTCCGCAGCTTCCGATTGACTGCAGGAGTTTCTTGCAGCCAATAAGAAGCCGCGCTTTGGTTTCTGAATGTTTAGGAAGTTGAACGGACTTCTGGAACGGATTCCATTCGACTTCCAAGGTACGACTGTATTCATAGAATCATAGAGTTGGAAGAGACCACAAGGGCCATCCAGTCCAACCCCCTGCCAAGCAGGAAACACCATCAAAGCATTCCTGACAGATGGCTGTCAAGCCTCCGCTTAAAGACCTCCAAAGAAGGAGACTCCACCACACTCCTTGGCAGCAAATTCCACTGTCGAACAGCTCTTACTGTCAGGAAGTTCTTCCTAATGTTTAGGTGAAATCTTCTTTCTTGTAGTTTGAATCCATTGCCCCGTGTCCGCTTCTCTGGAGCAGCAGAAAACAACCTTTCTCCCTCTTCTATATGACATCCTTTTATATATTTGAACATGGCTATCATATCACCCCTTAACCTTCTCTTCTCCAGGCTAAACATACCCAGCTCCCTAAGCCGTTCCTCATAAGGCATTGTTTCCAGGCCTTTGACCATTTTGGTTGCCCTCCTCTGGACACAATCCAGCTTGTCAGTATCCTTCTTGAACTATTCAGTGCTAGTCCTGCTCAAGCCTAAACCCATTGAAGTTGACAGGCATGACTAACTTAGCCAACGGTTCCCCACCTCTGCTCTAAACATTTATATCACCATAGCTCCACAGTTTTTTTAAAAAATCTTCTGAGCACCCGGGCATTTTCACACGGATTTTCTGATATTTTGCAAAGGTCAGAGGAACTGGAGGGTTGGGGTGTGTGTTCGTTTGTCTTCTCTTTCTCCTCCACACCTCCTGATCCGGCTACGGCCTCTCCCCCCCATGTGTCTTTTTATGCACGGTCAGGTGGGACGTGCGGCTGAAGCTCTTCCCACAGTCCAGGCACTCGTAGGGCTTCTCCCCCGTGTGGGTCCTCCGGTGTGTGATAAGGTAACCCCGGTCGTTGAAGCTCTTCCCGCACTCGGAGCACTCGAAGGGCTTCTCCCCCGTGTGGGTCCTCTGGTGCGTGACGAGGGAGCCCTTCTGGTTGAAGCCCTTCCCGCAGTCGGCGCACTTGTGGGGCTTCTCGCCCGTGTGGATCTTCTCGTGCCTCAGGCGGTCGGAGCGGTGCGAGAACCACTTCCCGCACTGCGAGCACTCGAAGGGCTTCTCGCCCGTGTGCGTCCTCTCGTGCCCCACGAGGTACGACCTCTGGCTGAAGGTTTTCCCGCAGGCGGAGCACTCGTACGGCTTCTCGTCCGTGTGGACCCGGCTGTGGCGTACGAGCTGTGAGCTCGTGCAGAAGCTCTTCCCGCAATCCGAGCACTCGTAGGGCTTCTCTCCCGTGTGCACCCGCTTGTGGCTGATCAGCTGAGAGCTGATGCCAAAGGCCTTGCCGCAGTCAGAACATCCGTAGGGCTTCTCGCCCGTGTGGGTCCTCTGGTGCTTCAAGAGGTTGCCTCGCTCCGTGAAGCTTTTCCCGCAGCTCAAGCACTTGTAGGGCTTCTCCCCTGTGTGGACACGCTTGTGGTTGATGAGGTGGGAGCTGGTAGAGAAGTGCTTCCCGCACTCGGAGCACTCAAACGGCTTCTCCGTGGCAAAGTTTGTCGTGGGCACGTTGCCGGGAGGCCCTTCTTCCTCCGGGAAAAGCTTCCCGAGGATGACTTCTTCCAATGATATCCGGGTGGGGTTTCTGCACTCGGGTCTTTCTGCTGGGAGGACCCCCTCTTCATTTTCTCCGTCGGACTCGTCGACTTGTGGAATGAAAAGAGAGAATCGTCAATGGAGAGAGAGAATGAGTCAAACTTCAAAGCAGAGAGAGAGAGAAAGAGGCAGCCAAGACCAAACAAAAGATGATAATGATAACGATAACAACAACAACAACAACAACAACAACAATAATAACTGGACATCCATCTAGCCCAGTGGTTCTCAAACGACAACAACAACAATAACTGGACATCCATCTAGCCCAGTGGTTCTCAAACGTTTTTCTCTAGGCCACACTTTCAGAATAAAAATTTGCTTGCACCTCACATCATAATAATAATAATAATAATAATGATGATGATGATGATGATGATGATGTTTATTATTTATACCCTGCCCATCTGGCCAGGCCTCCCCAGCCATTCTGGGCAGCTCCCAACAGAATATTAAAAACTTCCCTAAACAGGGCTGCCTTCAGATGTCTTCTAAAAGTCAGATAGTTGTTTATTCCCTTGACATCTGACGGGAGGGCATTCCACAGGGCGGGTGCCACTACTGAGAATTATTGTTATTATTATTATGAGCCATTAAGCCAGCCGTGGAGAGACTCATCTGGTATGCATGGCCGTTTCGGGCAAATCACACCCACCTGCTTTGCACCTGGTGTGGCGCAGAGCTGAATGCGACCGGCTCTTCCAAAACCCCATACAAAGTGCTTTACAAGCAAAAACAACCAGCTGGTTGCCGGGGCTTGTCTAGCACTGAGCACAGAAGAAGAGAAACTGTGTGGTCCCATCTACCCTATACATTTGCAGCTGTAACATACCAATTTAAACAGCCATGGCTTCCCCCAGAGAATCCTGGGAACTATAGTATGTTAAGGATGCAGAGTATTGTCAGGAGAGGTTCCTATTCCCCTCACAGAGTTGTAATTACTGCAGTTCCCTAGCAAAAGGGATTACACTGTTAGCTCTGTGAACAGGAACAGGGGGTCTCCTAACAACTCTCAGCTCCCTTATCAAACTACAATTCCCAGGATTCCTTGGGGAAAACTATGACTGTTTAAAGTGGAATTATACGGCTTTCAATGTATGTGTGGGTGTGTAAGAGAACCTTTTTTATAAAAAAAAAAATCTCCTGACATGCAACTATTTGACCTTAGAAATTGTCCTTTTTTGCTTTAACTTCCCCATGCCATTTTCATTTGTTGATAACAAGTACAACTTGCAACAGTAAGAACAGATTGCATCCTTGGTAAGTTTAACAACTTCATTAGTACGCGATAATAATTGAATAACCCCCAAAGTTAAAAATTTGAGCCTCCGAGAAATACCAATATAAGGATTGTTTTGCGTGAAACCATATACTTTCTCATAAAACTGTAAACGCATGTTAGTTAGTTCCCTCATGTTTGCTATTCCATGGTCCCCTAAACTTTCACCCATCGTGTTCATATTTGTTTCACCTTCTTTCCTCCATATTTAACGCGTAGAGTGCAGCACATTTTGCTAAAAGTGCTCACTTCCCACAGCTTAATATACCATTCTCTGGTGCGCAGGATTCCCCTAACCCCCCCCCCCACGGCAGTATTTTCTCTTGTCCTTTAGGTACGTTTTTAAAATAAGCAAGTAACAAAAAAATGATCATTTTGAAGCAGATACTGCAAAATGCTCCTTACATGTGTTATAATTTGTCGCCAACACTTGGGTGTCTTTACCTAATAAGGCAGACTCCCCATCATATTCTTCCGTCTCCTCTGCCTGCTTGTCTTCCTGTGCCTTCTTGGAATCCAAAAGATTCTTCTCTGAGAGCTGAGGCGCCTGGAGTGGAGGGAAAAGAAGGGGGAGGCCAATTATTCTAAATGTTAAACTGCTACTTTAAACAAGGAGGGCCGTAGCACATGCTTTCTCTGCAGAAATCATTCTATTCCATGTGTTTACAATACAAGTTTTTCCTCACAATTCTCATAGGTAAAGGTAAAGGGACCCCTGACCATTAGGTCCAGTCGCGGACGACTCTGGGGTTGCGGCGCTCATCTCGCGTTACTGGCTGAGGGAGCCGGTGTACAGCTTCCAGGTCATGTGGCCAGCATGACTAAGCCGCTTCTGGCAAACCAGAGCAGCGCACGGAAACGCCGTTCACCTTCCCGCCGGAGCGGTACCTATTTATCTACTTGCACTTTGATGTGCTTTCGAACTGCTAGGTTGGCAGGAGCAGGGACCGAGCGACGGGAACTCACCCTGTCACAGGGATTCGAACCGCCAACCTTCTGATCGGCAAGCCCTAGGCTCTGTGGTTTAACCCCAGCGCCACCCGCATCCTACAATTCTCATATACTCATGCTTTTAAATATGTTGCAAGCCACTCTGAGACCTCTGCTGTAACAAGAGTGTACAGTATTCATAATACGTCTCTCGGTATCGCCCAAAGTACCCTTACGTTTTTTGCCTCTCCGTCAGGCTCTTGCCTTCTCAGGAGGAAATCCTCAGCTAGGGCTACCACCTGGGCACAGAGGTCTGGGCCAGACTCCTTCTCCCAAGTCTGCATTTCTCGGAATGGAACGGTGAAAAGATGCTCCTTTTCTTTATCTGAATTGTAAAAGAAAAAAAAAGAATCCACAATCCACATTGATATGCACAAATCCACTGGACAAAGATTTCAGTAGCAATCAATAGGAAACCTGCAGTTATCCTTCCATTGATATATATTTTTATGGTATTACTCCAAAAAAAAGGTGGTGTTACGATCCATCAAACCTCGGAAATACATTTTCCCCAAAAGGTTTCCACAATTTTGGGCACTAGTATATGTGCCTCCCACCTTTCCTCCAGGGATCCTCAAGGCGTCCCAACGAGACTCACCCCCTGCTCATTCCGTCCTCGCTGCAACCCTGCGAGGTAGGCTCGGGCTGCGTGCATCTAGGACCTGATCCAGCAAGCCATCTCTTGCCCTCTAAAGCCCTAGGGGAGAGGGGGGTGATAAAGAAGGGAAGGGGCTCCCCAACCCTGCAGCCTTTTCCTGCCCCCCTCCCCAAAGGCTGCTGCTTCCACGCGCCCAGCAGCTCCCCTGGCAGAGATGCCACCCGACCCACCGAGCCCACTTCCTACTTCCCAGGGGGGGGGGCAAGAAAAAAAGAGGAAGCCCCTCCCACTTCCGCGATGCACCGCCCCCATTTCCTGCCTCTCTAGGAACCGCCCAGCTCGTTGCTCCGGTTAACTCTTAGGTGCCCGGGAACGGGCAACACGAGTCAGTCTTAGGCTGACTTTTAAGGGCAAGGCGCTGGTTCTCTGGGGTTTGCGATATCAGGATTCTGTGCTGTTTTTCTTTCCTAGAATCATGGAATCGCAGAGCTGGATGGGAGGGGACCCGAGGGTCATCTAGCCCAACCCCCCCTGCAGTGCAGGAATCCTGCCCACAGCCATCCCTGGGTGGGCTGGAAGGAAGCACCAACCTTCTTGTTAACAGCCAGACGCACTGACCCATAGAGGAGCAAAAGTGCGGGCAGCATATCCTCGCCCCCTCACCATGCACGGTTTACTCAGATGTAAGCCCCACTCATTCCAGTGGGGCTTACTGTGCTGCAGCTGGACATTAAAGGTAAAGGGACCCCTGACCATTAGGTCCAGTCGAGTCCGACTCTGGGGTTGCGGCGCTCATCTCGCTTTACTGGACGAGGGAGCAGGCGTACAGCTTCCAGGTCATGTGGCCAGCATGACTAAGCCGCTTCTGGCGAACCAGAGCAACACACGGAAACGCCGTTTACCTTCCCGCCAGAGCGGTACCTATTTATCTACTTGCACTTGGACGTGCTTTCGAACTGCTAGGTGGGCAGGAGCTGTGACCGAGCAACGGGAGCTCACCCCGTCACCACAGCGCCACCCGCGTCCCCAGCTGCACATTATCGCTGTGTTATTTATCTGTGTTTTCATTGGAATTTTTAATTTAAACTTAGAATCATGGAATTTCAGTGCTGGAAGGGACCCTGATGGTCATCCGGTCCAAACCTCTGTGATCCAGGAATCCCAGAACAGCTTGGGGAAAACTAATAATAATAATAATATTTTTTATACCTCGCCCTTCTGGCTGGGTGTCCCCAGCCACTCTGGGCGGCTCCCCACAGTATATTAAAAACACAATAAAACATCAAACATTTAAAACTTCCCTAAACAGGGTTGCCTTCAGTTTTCTTCTAAAACTCGCTTCCTTAAACCCTGGAGAACTGCTGCCAATCAGTGTAGACAATACTGAGCTAGTTAAGACAGGTTCCTTATCCCTGACAGATGACGACCATCCAACCTCTGCTAAAAATCTTCCAAGGGAGAGCCTCCCACCTCTCATGGGCGTCTCCTCCACAGCCAGAAGATTCTTCCTGACGTCTAGTGGGAATCTCCTTTCTTGTTTTTTAACTGCCTCCTTTTTTTCACTTTTGAGTTCCCATCTGCTGTGGTCCGATTTTATTTTTACACATCACGTCTTCTCACCCAGGGGCTGCTTGTGTGTTTCCCTTAGGCACCTGACTAGAACAGGATGCTGTAATGGGGACCACTAACCATCATGGCTCGATAAGTCCTGCCTTGGCTGCCAGAGCCAATATGCCTCTGGAGACCAGATGCTGAGCATCAGCAGGTGGAGAAAGTAGTGCTGTTGTGTTCGGATCCTGATTGAAGGCCTCCCATGGGCATTTCTTGGCCACCATGAGAGAACGATGGAAAGACTAGATGGGCTTCCAAGGCTCCATTCACACCATGCATTTAAAACACTATGATACCAAATTAAATAGTCCAAATAATTACGGGAGCTGTAGTTTATTAAGGGTGCTCATCGCTCTTAGGTGACCCCCATTGCCCTCCCAGAATTACAATTTGCAGAGTGTTTTAACAACTATCACATCACTCTTCATAGGTAATTCTGGGAATGTGCCCTGCTTTGATCCAGGACAAAGAGTTCTGGGTAAAGATACCTTTGCTCTCAGCTGATGTGAAATTTTCTCCATGCCCATGGAATTGGTTTATTAACTTCCTACGGGGGTTTCACTGGGGAAGTCCTAGGGGCCTAGTTCATGCAGGGATGGGAACATTTATTTTTATTTTTTTGTAAAAGTATTTGGCTGCATGCACACTGCAGCCCCAAAAAGAACTCTGGAAACTGTAGGTTGCCCCTGACAGAGCTAGAATTCCTAGCACCCTTAACAACTTGCAGTTCCCAGGATTCTTTGGGGAAATGGTGTGTGGAGGAGAGCGCAAAATATGGTCTGAAGCTCAACATCAAAAAAACTAAGATCATGGCCACTGGTCCCATCACCTCCTGTCAAATAGAAGGGGAAGAAATGTAGGCAGTGAGAGATTTCACTTTCTTGGGTTCCATGATCACTGCAGGTGGTGACAGCAGTCACGAAATTAGAAGACGCCTGCTTCTTGGGAGAAAAGCAATGACAAACCTAGACAGCATCTTAAAAAGCAAAGACATCACCTTGCCGACAAAGGTCCGTATAGTTAAAGCTATGGTTTTCCCAGTAGTAATGTACGGAAGAGAGAGCTGGACCATCAAGAAGGATGATCGCCAAATAATTGATGCTTTTGAATAATGGTGCTGGAGGAGACTCTTGAGAGTCCCATGGACTGCAAAAAGATCAAACTTATCCATCCTTAAAGAAATCAGCCCTGAGTGCTCAATGGAAGGACAGATCCTGAAGTTGAGGCTCCAGTACTTTGGCCACCTCATGATAAGAGAAGACTCCCTAGAAAAGACCCTGATGTTGGGAAAGATGGAGGGCACAAGGAGAAGGGGACAACAGAGGATGAGATGGTTGGACAGTGTTCTCGAAGCGACTGGCATGAGTTTGGCCAAACTGCGAGAGGCAGTGAAGGATAGGCGTGCCTGGCGTGCTCTGGTCCATGGGGTCACGAAGAGTCAGACACGACTGAACGACTGAACAACAACAAATGGTGTGTATGGACTGCCAACTTGCCTAAGAATATCAAGGAAGTGGCCTCATAAAATCCCATAAAATCCCATAAAACAGAGCAAGAAGGACAGGCTCATACAAAAAGAAAAAAAGAAAACTTCAGTTCCCAGGATTATTTGGAGGAAGCCATGACACTGCTTTAAATGCTCTCTGAGTCTCTTTGCTTACTCTGTGCAAAGTTACATGACAGGCAAGTTGACATCGTGATTGCAGGGGTCTCTGGCCTTATCGGGATGCTGTTAATTTGTAACGTACAAGGAAGGCAGCAGACCTCTTGGTTTCTCAAAAGGCAAAGTCCTGTTTATTTGAGATGCTACCTATCGATAGCTTTTGGCAGTTTAAGCAGAGCAAACATCCATTCAAACATTCACTCACTCACTCAGCATAGAATCGATTACATTAAAAGGAACAATATTATAAAGATTATGGAACCATAAGGCTGCATACACATTATACATTTAAAGCACATTACAGTACTTCCAAATAATAGTGTCCAGACAGTACTAGCCCCGGTCTGTTCTGCCTTGGTCAGACCACATGTGGAGTCCTGTGTCCAGTTCTGGGTGCCACAATTTAAGACGGATATTGACAAGCTGAAACATGTGCAGAGGACAGAGACCAACATGATCAAGGGTTCGGAGATCAAGCCTTATGAGGAACGGTTGAGGGGGTTGGGTATGTTTAGCCCTGGAAAGGGGAGACCGAGAGCAGATCTTCAAATATTTCAAGGGCTGTCCCATGGGAAATGGAGCGAGCTTGTTGTTATGTACTGAGTTGAATAGGATCCAAACTGCAGCAGTCTGACTGGTCCCAGAACAATAGGATTGAGATTGCAGCAGTCTGATTGGTCCGCAGGAGCCACCCAATCCAGCTCCAGGTGGAAGTGAATCCGCACTCCGATTGGCATACAGGAGTATCCCGGAATTAGCCAATCACGTGGGGCCCATTGTGTAAATAGTGTATATAAAGCAAACGTTTTGGGGGAACTGCATTCCTCACTACTATGAGCTGAATAAAGAGCATGAAATTCACACTTGACTCCGAGTATATTTCACTTGTTTTCTCCTGCTCCACAGGGTAGGACCCGAACCAATGACATAAAGTTATAAGAAAGGAGATCCCCTGTATTGCAAGATGATTCAGTATAGACATGGCTGAGCTAATATTATTGATTGGGGACGACGACTATTTTCTCTCCAGCACCAAACTAGATATTGGAATTCCATACACTTAAAGCACATTCCTGTGCTTTCTTAAGGATGCTGACAATTACTCTGTAGCTGTGAGAGGGTGAACTATAGTTCCCATGATTGTCAGGGTGTGTGTGCTTTGAATGTATGGTATGTGCACAGGCTTCATGAAAAGGATTAGCAGCAGCTTCAGAGCAGACAAAAAGTACCAGTAGGTCATACCATTCAGGAGATGAGAATTTTTTCCTATGCAAATCGCCCTGTGCAGTTTGCCTAGGAAAAACTTCCCAATGCAAATTTTGAAGGAAAAAAGCCTGCAGCACTTGCACTTCTAAAACTATTGGAGCATCTATGCTGCTGTTGAAATTAAGGAAATTGATAAGGAGAAGTTAAATTATATATCACACACACACACACACACACACACAAAATTTAACTTCAATATTAGTTTCCTTAATTTCAGCAGTTATGTATGTATGTATGTATGTATGTATGTACAGTGTGTGTGTGTGTATACATACACAAACATGCATGCATGCATATATACAATTATATATACAGATATATAATTTAACTTCTCATTAGCAGTTACCTTAATTTCAGCATATATTATATATAGAAACACATATATACAGATATGTAATTTAACTTCTCATCCGTTTCCTTAATTTCAGCAGATTGTTTATACATATATATAAAACAAACACACACATATATAACTTCTCATTATCAGAGAGCCAGTGTGTTGTAGTGGTTGACTGGTAATCTGGTGAACCGGGTTCGTGTCTCCGCTCCTCCACATGCAGCTGCTGGGTGACCTTGGGCTAGTCCCACTTCTTTGAAGTCTCTCAGCCCCACTCACCCCACAGAGTGTTTGTTGTGGGGGAGGAAGGGAAAGGAGAATGTGAGCCGCTTTGAGACTCCTTCGGGTAGTGAAAAGCGGGATATCAAATCCAAACTCTTCTTCTTCTTCTTCAATTCAGCATACATTGTGTGTGTGTATCACTTATTATTATTGGTTTCTATTGATGTATTGGTTTGTTTGTTGCACGTATAGGATATTCTGTTTCTTAATGTTTGACGTTTGGTTGTATTTTTATATATGCTGCAAGCCACCCAGAGTGGCTGGGGAAACCCAGCCAGATGAGTGGGGTGTATTTTTTTTTAAAATCCTATTACTATTACTTACATATTTACAATTTAACTTCTCATTATGACAGTTTCCTTAATTTCAGCACCACCAGTTAAGGAAGGCTGCCTCGTTGTTTTTTTGTCCTTCCCATTTGTGGTGTGCTCAGAAATCCTCACCCATTCACTGCCAAAAAAACAAACAAACCCAAACCCAGTAGACACAGATCTCCCTCCTGGCACACACACACCCCCCCCCAATCATTTGTGTCTCTCTGTGTGTATATGGAGGGGGGGGGGTCCAGAGCAGAGGGTTACATAACCAGCGAGGCGGGGTGGACTAGAAGGGAAGCGTGGCGCCGCGTCACCGAGGACTCCTTCCTGTCCCGCCCACCTGGGAAATGCAAGGGGGGCCCATGTGAACCTCTTTGTGCCTCCCAGAGATTTGCGTCTGCAGCGATGCCGGACCGGGCTGTTGCTCTCGCCGGGGGAGCCCCATATTAAAGGTGCACCCTTTGGGGAGGGGGGATGGGGAGGGGAAGGAAGTGCAACCCCCCCAAACCCCCACCCTCTCCCAGTGGGTCCCAGCAAGGGTGCCCCCCACCCACCCCCCCAAAAATTGCAAGCAAAGCTCCCCTAAGCCTCCTCCCCTCCCCTCCCTTTCCACAGCAGCAAAAGAAAACTTTTATGCTAATAGCTTTATACAATCTTTTCAAACAACGCTCTGCTTCCCCTCCTCCCTTTCCTTGTGTTTCTAATCTTTTAAAAAAATATTTATTTGAAACTTCAAAGATCCATTTGGAAGGGAGATTGTTGATGGTTGGGATTCTGGCTGGAGGTTTATGGGGGGGAAGAGGAGGGAGGAGGGGGGGGTCTCCTCCAGCTTTCCAGATTTTAATCCTTTAATCCCCCGTGGGTCGCTGTTGTCAAATAAATTCTTTGTATTCTTCCCCTGGCTGGTTCTGTTTGCTTTTCCTGGCGTTAAAGGTGGGGGAGACCCCGATCTTGCCACTTCCCCCCCCCCCTTTATTAAAAATAAATAAATAAATAAATAAATAAAATTCTGTTGGCTTGTACCCTTTAACAGCTTTTTGCCATGAGGAAGTTCTTCAGGTGGTGCAAAATGGAGAAGGCTGTGTACACATCAGGCGGTTAAAGCACATCACATCCCACCCCACCCCCCCAAAAAAAGAAATTGTAGTTTGTTATGAGTGCCAGGAATTGAAGGTTTGGGGAGGGGGTGAGCTGCCGTTCGCAGGATTCTTTGTCAGGGAGAAGCGATGATGTGCTTTAAACATATGTTTTGTATGCAGCCTAAGTCATGTGGAAAAAACTTATTTCCCCTTCCTCTGTACCTTCCATTTTCTTATTGCCCTATTTTTTTGTACATTCATGATGGTATCAGGGTGGTTTTGCGCAATCCCGATTTCGGTACGTTTTGTGCCTGAAAAAGTTTCAGGGCTTTGTTTACGATCCGTAGGATTCTTGTAACATCCTGCTGAAATCCTGTAACTTTGCATACCACAGATGATGGTGTGTGTGTGTGTGTGTGTGTGTGTGTGTGTTGCTGGTCCTGTTTTTGTTGAGCTATATGCAGAAGCATCCCTCAAGACAACAGTGATGAAATGCCGTTAGGAAATTTTCACAGAACCACTAATAAAACGGACTGATGTGCAGATGGTCCAGTATGAAGCTGCTTCTCTGGTTTTTCCATAAAATATATACACCTCTTGATTGTAAGAAAACCTCAAAGCGGTTTACAAATTGGCCATTAATGTGCTGTTTATTGCATCAGTGACAGCTGTGCTGGTTTGCCAGTTCGTTTCTGCGTCCGATTCAAGGTGAATCATAGAATCGTAGAGTTGGAAGGGGCCATAAGTGTCATGTAGTCCAACCCCCTGCAGTGAAGGAATCTTTTGCCCAAATGCTCAAACCCACAACCTTGAGATTAAGAATCCTAGAATTGGAAGAGACCACCAGGGCCATCCAGTCCAACCCCCTGCCAAGCAGGAAACACCATCAAAGCATTCCTGACAGATGGCTGTCAAGCCTCTGCTTAAAGACCTCCAAAGAAGGAGACTCCACCACACTCCTTGGTAGCAAATTCCACTGTCAAACAGCTCTCACTGTCAGGAAGTTCTTCCTAATGTTTAGGTGGAACCTTCTTTCTTGTAGTTTGAATCCATTGCTCCATGTCCGCTTCTCTGGAGCAGCAGAAAACAACCTTTCTCCCTCCTCTAGATGACATCCTTTTATGAGTCTCATGTTCTACGTACTGAGCTATCCCAGCTTCCAGGTGTTTGTGTTAGTGTTTAAAACCCTGAGTGGCTCAGGCCCCAGACTCCCTGAAAGACTTCCGTAAAATAAATTCTCCTTCCAATGCAAATCTCTTCTCATGTGCTGCGTGAGCACCCGACGAATGCAGAACTTTTTGAAAGCCGCCTTAATAGAATGAAGCAGGGGTAGGTGGGTGAAAGTTTGAATCCTCAGATACGATCTTCCAAGGGCCCCTTTAGTAATTTCATTTGGATATCTTAGAGGCCTAACATAGGAGAAAGACCTGGAAGTGGTAGCTCAGTTTACGATGGCAGCTAGAATGCTAATCTGTCAGAACTGGAGAAATCCCAAACCATAATTTTAATCAAAGAAGGGAAGCAACATATCCATAATCTTTAATCGCTTCATTATGTATGTTTATAAAACTTAATAAATACAACAAGAAAAAGAAAAAAAAAAACGGGAAAGGTGAATAATGACATATTTGTGCAATACATTTAGTATCATATTTAGACATTTTTAAACATCAACATAAAAACCACAATATATATAATCAAAATAAAAATAACCCAATAACAACCCCCGCCAAAAAGAGCCACATTTTAAAAGGGCATAGGATGTATCTATAAATCTTAATAAAATTTATTTTAAAAAACTATAAACCTTAATAAAAGTTATTTTAAAAAAGAAATGTTTAGGAGGAATCTCAGAACCCAGATGGCGTGTTGGCTGAATTAAGATTTCCAATGACAGGAAGGTGATAGATATTTCACAGGTTTCACGTTTTCTTCACTCCCGGCTCCCATGATTAAGGAAGCCCAAATTGTGCAAAGAAGATAAAATATCAGAATAAAATGTGCAAAGTGAGAGAGATGATGATGATGATGATGATACCATTTGGCACAGTTTATAGAGCTTGCAAACCTCAGAACTTTCGTAGGTACAGCATTTGGATTGCCATGATGCAGGCTTGTATTTGAGGAAGGAGCGTAGGTCATTGCTAGAGCATCTGCTTGGCGTGAAGAAAGTCTCAATTTCAGTCCTCAGTATCTCCGGGTGGTCCTGGGAATACCCCCTGCCTGCAACCCTAGAGAGCCTCTGCCAGTCAGTGTAGACAATACTGAGCTATATGGACCAAAGGTGTAAGTTCCTATTTAAACAGAACATTGTTTAAACCAGGAGGACTAGGATCTTACTTTTTATTTAAAGAGAAGTTCTGGGCACCACAGTTCAAGAAGGATACTGACAAGCTGGAACGTGTCCAGAGGAGGGCAACCAAAATGGTCAAAGGCCTGGAAACGATGCCTTATGAGGAACGGCTTAGGAAGCTGGGTATGTTTAGCCTGGAGAAGAGAAGGTTAAGAGGTGATATGATAGCCATGTTCAAATATATAAAAGGATGTCATATAGAGGAGGGAGAAAGGTTGTTTTCTGCTGCTCCAGAGAAGCGGACACGGGGCAATGGATTCAAACTACAAGAAAGAAGATTCCACCTAAACATTAGGAAGAACTTCCTGACAGTAAGAGCTGTTTGACAGTGGAATTTGCTGCCAAGGAGTGTGGTGGAGTCTCCTTCTTTGGAGGTCTTTCAGTGGAGGCTTGACAGCCATCTGTCAGGAATGCTTTGATGGTGTTTCCTGCTTGGCAGGGGGTTGGACTGGATGGCCCTTGTGGTCTCTTCCAACTCTATGATTCTATGATTCTAAGGTGCCGCAGCTCAGTGGTAGAGCCTCTACTTTGCATGCAGAAGGTCTGTACAAGAAGGAGACCCTTAATTGCAAAGTTGTGTGTGGATCTGAGCTTTAACCTCTGTTTATTTTGGATTGTTGCTAGTTAAACACTTTTCATTACATTTTTGTAATCGCCTTGTAGGCCACAACGGTCCATCTCATAACACTCAGTGCAGGCAGCAGTGATCCACATGGACCAGTGGTCTGACGCTGTGTAAGCAGTCCTGGATTGCACAACAGGCAGGCAGGCAGGCTCAGCACATGCCGAGGGCCTTGCAGGGAAAGAAAGAGATTTTTTTTTTTTTGGTAAAGAAGAAATTGACTTTAAAGAAAACACATCAAAATTGTCAAAACGGAAAAACACCACCCCCAGTGTTCGAAATTCCTTGGATGTGTTTTGCTCCTGGCATAGGCCCAACTGGAGATTTCTGGGCGCCAAGTTGGTGAGCACAGTTTGAAAGCTTCCATAGTTAATACCATTTCCATTTTCCCTGTGTGTGTTTCTTCTTGCATACTGGGACAAGTGAACTGTTGTAAGAGCGAGTTGCAATGTAGTTGAGAGAATTGTGGCGTTGGAAGGGATCCTGTGGGACATTCCATTGGGGCAAACGTAACCTAAATTCAGTTACAGGTGGGTAGCCGTGTTGGTCTGCCATAGTCGAAACAAAATAGAAAAATCTTTCCAGTAGCACCTTAGAGACCAACTAAGTTTGTTCTTGGTATGAGCTTTCGTGTGCATGCACACTTCTTCAGATACACTGAAACAGAAGTCACCAGATCCTTAAATAATGCGAGATCAGATTCTGCCATGTTATTTAAGGATCTGGTGACTTCTGTCTGAGTGTATCTGAAGAAGTGTGCATGCACACGAAAGCTCATACCAAGAACAAACTCAGTTGGTCTCTAAGGTGCTACTGGAAAGAATTTTCTATTTTATAACCTAGATTTAAAGTGTGGTTTGTCGCCTAGCTTATATTTATTTAGTTCCCAGCACTACTTACCTCATTTTTCTCTTTTCACTGCTTAGCCCCATTTAAACCAGGAGGCCTCCTACTAATGTAAACTGAAATAATGCGAGATCAGATTCTGCCATGTGTTGCAATAAATCTATTTTGTTTTAAAATCATATTTTATTATTTAGTGTTGGTTTTATTTTCAATTGTAAACGGGGACCCACCATAATCTTTCCCTTCCTCTAAGGGTTTTTAATGAAGCACTTTGTACAAGGCAGGTTCTTGTGTTACGTAAGTTTGTGGGGTCTTCTGAACATAAGTTTCAAACTCTGCAGGTGAAACTGCTTGGCTTATCACACCTGCGTTCCACTTCTGAGGGGAAAGGAGATGATTTTCAGTCCCTGCCCGCAGCATGGAAGGAAACGGTTTTCTTCTTCTTTTCCTTCCAGGGGCTGGTGGTGTTTGAGGAGGTGGCTGTGCACTTCACGGAGAAGGAGTGGGGCCTGCTGGATCTGAACCAGAGGTCATGCTGGAGATTCACGACTTGGTGACCTCTCTGGGTAAGGATCCCTTTCCCCCGTAGCCAGGATACTAAGGTCCTGCTGTGTCCGGCCTCACAGCCTTGCTAGCCCAACATCATGGAATCATAGAATCGTGGAGTTGGAAGGGACACCAAGGGTCATCCAGGCCAACCCCCTGCAATGCAGGAATCTCAGCTAAGGCATCCATGACAGACGGCCATCCAACCTCTGCTTGAAAACCTCCAAGGAAGGAGAGTCCGCCACCTCGGAAGGGAAGCCATTCCACTGTTGAACAGCTCTCGCTATCAGAAAGTTCTTCCTGAAGTTTAGTTGGAATCTCCTTCCTTGTAACTTGAAGCTGCTTGTTCGAATCCTACCCTGTGGAGCAGGAAAAGACAAGCTTGCTCCATCTTCCATGTGACATCCCTTGAGATATTTAAAGATAGCTATCACATCTCCTCTCAGTCCCTTATTTTCCAGGCTAAACACACCCAGCTTTCTTAACCTTCTCAGTAGTGGTGCCCGCCCTGTGGAACACCCTCCCATCAGATGTCAAGGAAATAAACAACTATCTGACTTTTAGAAGACATCTGAAGGCAGGCCTGTTTAGGGAAGTTTTTAATGTTTGGTGTTTTATCCTGTTTTTAATATGCTATTGGGAGCTGCCTACATCGGGTAATCTGAGCTTGTTGCCACTGCGCTCTCTGCTCTATCACTCTCAAAGCCCGTCTAGTCTTAGGCGAAGGGGGGGTCAGGAATGCTTTCCAAGGACACTGAATCTGCCAGCTGTCTCTCTCCTGGTGTTTCCTTTTCTAGCTGTTCCTCATCCAGTATTTCCCAGCTTTTCCCCTCTGAACCACTTCTGCAAACCACTGCTCTAAATCATTACTGTCCTCCTGTGCTTGGGAAGGTTCAGGAAAAGGGGGGAGCTCCCACCACTCCTCCCCAGTCCAGACCCTGACATTATTGCATCTCTATTTCAAGATGGACATGTGAGCTCAAGACCTGACCTCATCTCCTGGCTGGAAGAAGACAGAAAAGACCTCTTTGCCAAAGGCTCCATGGAAGAGATCAGATCCACAGGTGGGTGTGTCTCTGAGGCCATGCCAGCCCCTTACACTTAAATCAGCATCGTGCCAATTTAAGCCAACAAGAAATAATAGTGACGACAATAATATACTCGCTTCGTATTTCAACCCGAAATCTTTGGGCACCTTAACGGATCCCAGCAAAAAGGACTCAATATAAGAAATACAGGGCGGGATTCAACTCTCAAGCCCCGACAGTGAAACTTTTTCAGCAGGAGGCCAGTCCACTGTCCCTCAGACCTTCTCGGGGGCCAGACTATATTGGGGGGGGGTGAACGAATTCCTATGCCCCACAAATAACCCAGAGATGCATTTTAAATAAAAGCACACATTCTACTCATGTGAAAACACGCTGATTCCCAGACTGTCCGCGGGCTGGATTTAGAAGGCGATTGGGCTGGATCCAGCCCCCGGGGCTTAGTTTGCCTACCAATAGTGGAAACTCATAACAAGGACTTTTGCTAGCAGAATGGGACTGTCCCCCTTCCCTCCCATGCCCACCCCCTGCGCCAATTGGCTCAATTGACACAATTAATTCCATATTCTGTGTATGATAATTAAATATTTCTAGTAATGGTACTCATAATTCCTCATTTTACCTAACGTAAATAAACACCACTAAACTGTTCATATTTAGGTAAAAGAATCACAAAAACCAAGTGGATACAAAACACGAAAATATATCAAAATTCCTAAATTGCAACATCATTACAATAATACAGCAATTTATTTTTTATTTTAGGGCAAATACTAAATCTAAAAATAAGGTATTTAAAATATGTTTAAAATATGTTTAAAATATTATGTGTGTTATTTATATTAATATTTTACATTAATGTAAAAATGCCACATTTCCCTGTAAGAGCTTTGGTGGAAGCAGAAGACTCCAGCCTGCTGGTAGGGATTTGTGGATATTTGATGCTGCTTTTGTCAATCCAGCAAGTAGTTACTGTTTTTTTAACCTGTTTGTTAATGTTTCTGCCTTTCTGGAAATAGAACTGAGTTTTCAGGTATTTCTCTCTCTTTCCTCTTTCTCTCCTTCCCTCCATATCTGGATCCCGAAGGTGGCAGATCTCTGAAGAAGATCAAGCTGGAGAGCTTCCCGGACGAAGCTCCCGTGATCAAGGAAGAATATGAGGCCCTGCCGGAAAGATGCCAAGAGAATATTTCTTTCCCCAGTGAGGCCGGTGAGGAGGGTGAGTCCCAGTTGCCGCCACAACATTGGGGTGCAGCAGAAAGAAGACCTGAGCAAGTACATTCAGCATAAGGATGAAATTATGGGGGCACACAGGAATTATGACGAGCTCCTTCAGGATAAGGGTGGGATCTGGAAAACGAGCAAGGTCCCAACCAAAGAAGAGTGGCAACATAAGTTGATGGAATATGCGCAGCTTGCAGACTAAACGTATAGAATAAGAGAACAAGAAGAACATACATTTAGAGAAGATTGGGAAACGTTTATTGAATCTTAACACTGAAAACACTGACAGCATTAAGATAAATTCAACCGTGTAAATAAGTTTTGATGGATGTAATAATGGAAAACCGATTGATACAGCTTTTGTAAAATATACAGGGATATAATATAGGTAAAATGGACCATGGAAAGAGAAGAAGGGAAGTCATTGATATCTTAAGGATGCAAAAATGAGTACTTTAAATTGTAAAATAGAAAAATTAATTAAAAATTTATACACACACAGAGAGAGAGAGAGAGAGAGAGAGAGAGAGATACACAGAAAGGAATTATTGCTAGCTTGTTCAGGATAAAGTGGGACAGACAGACAGACAGACAAACAAGAACATTTTGCCATGGTTAAATAAAGAAAAAAAGTGGGAAAGTACTTAAAATTGTAATACATTGCAAGATGGAGTAATGTTATTATTCAATGAATATTCAATTAATATCAAGTCATTAAAAATTTTCTGTATGTCCACAAGCTCTGGTGTTAACGATCACACTGCAGATTTGCACAACACAATTTCCTTCCCTCCCTCCCTCCCCTCCTTGTTTTTTTTAAAATAATTTTTATTAGATTTCAATTACAGTAATCAAGTAAAAGCCTCATTATAACAATGCCAAATTATAGTACCATTAATAATGCCAATCGTTCAAAAGCCAAATTACACGATTTAGGTGGGCCCCCGCGTGCTAGAATTGATGGTTTGATGATTTACTTTATTTCCGCGTTCCAAAATCTTACAGATTTCCATTGCACTCGTCAGAATAACACACCCTTATACCGCAACTGCAGTTTTAATGACTTCCACTCACATTAGCACATTCAGTGATTTACAGTCCTACAAGTGAAGCATTCAGACTCTCTCTTTGTTCTTCTTGTGTGTGGTAATTATTCCGTCCATGATGTTTCTTCCTGTCCTTGTAATATATTTTGTCTATCTTTTTCCTTCCTTGTAACCAAAGCGCACCTGCTGAGCCGCGCCTCCGACCACGGTTTCCCCGAAGGCATGTCCCTCTCAAGCAGCGGTAGGAAAGGGCGAGGCGTCTCCTGGAGGCACCAGGAAATCTTGGACCTCTTGGACATTTGGGGGGAGCCGAAGATCCAGGAGCAGCTGCGTGCCAGCCACCGCAACATCGAGGCCTTCGAGATCATCGCCCGGAAGATGGCCTGCCGCGGGCACCGACGCAACGCCGTGGAGTGCCGCTCCAAGACCAAGTGCATGAGGCTGGAGTACCAGCGGGTTGTGAACCACAACTCCAGGACGGGGAAGCACACGGCCACCTGCCCGTACTACGCAAAGCTGCACAGCATCCTCCACAACGGGGACGCGGCCGTCCGGCCAAAGCGCATCCCCAGGAACATTAAAAAAAAGACAAGAGCCTCAACACCGCTCGCCAAGGAGACTGCCGCTCCCGAGCGCACCGAGGAACTTTGTGCCCAGGATGCGCAAGCAGGAAATGCAGAGGAGTACATGGTGAAGCAAGTTCTTGTACCTGGTGGGCAGAATTCGTCTTTTTAGGAACAAAGGAATGTGGGGAGCTGCCTTATACAGATCCAGCTGTGTATTGTCCACACTGGCTGGCAGCAGCTCTCCAGGGGTTCGGGCAGGGGACGATTCCCAGCCCTACCTGGAGAGGCCAGTGGGATTTGAACCCAGGATCTTCTGCATGCAAAGCAGATGCTCTCCCTCCGAGCTACAGCCCTTTGCCATTCTTATTGGGAGTCAGCAGAGGTCCTCCTTTCTGCAGCGGGGTGGGAACTTTGTGTGTTGCGGTGGTGGAACTGGTCACCTTCCAAATATTGCTGGGCTCCCATCATCTCTGGCCATTGGTCATGCTGGTTGGGCCGATGGTGCTGTTGCTCTGCAGGGGGTGTCCAAACAAGGATGGAGAATGGAGCGCCAGAGGCGGAGGAGGTGCCAGGATGACGCTAAAATTTGAGAGGCCAAAGTCCGCCACTTAATGGGAGCTGGAGGACCACGGCTTCCCTGCAGGCATTGGCTTTGCATCTTAACAGTTTGCCTCGTAGCCATAGGCTGATTTGTATGGGTCAGAACAGTTGTGCAAGAATCCCAAGGCACGTTCTCGGGGTCCCCTGGTTTGTACACAGGAGGTCTAGGCTCAATCCCTCGCATTGTCGACATTGGGGATGCAGAACCTGTAGTCCACCCAGATATTGTTGGACTACAACTCCCACCCCCGCCAGGGAGGACAAAACAGTAACTTGCACAGAGGCACATGGCTTTCTCCTCCAAGGGCTATTCGTTGCTCTGTATATGTCATGGATTGGCCAGACGCAGAGGAATGGTGGGAGTAACCAGCTGGGGAACCCCCAGGAGAAGAAGGTTCAGAGCCCAGGGAGTGGTGGTGGAATGACAATGAGGGGTCGGAGGGAGAAGACTGGGAGGAGGAGGTGTCGGAAGCCAAAGAGGTAACAGGGCTTAGTGAGCGGGGAGAGTCTGTGGCAGAGAGAAGTTTGGAATTGGAGGCAGAAGCTGAAGCAGGGGATGAGGGAGACCAAGAGGCAGAGATGAGTCTGGGGAAGAGGCACAGGTGTCTCCCCATTGTGCTCTGACAAGTTCCACTCCGCCTGATCTCCCAGAACCAAGAGAGGCATGAAAAGGGCAGAGGAGATTGGCTTCATACAGGCCCAGTCTCAGATTGTTTGGAAAAGGCCCTGGAGACTTGGGCAGCTGCGGGGAGACCTAGAGATGGGAAGGCCCGGTAAAAAACCTGGTTTCCCCCCATTTCCCCCGGGTTTTTTCCAGGCCTTCCCATCTCTAGGGTGGCCTTCAGTCTCTTCCAACTGCCTCATGGGGGTCAGACTTGCCAGAAATGAGTTGCTCTGCTCATTAGGCTTGATGCTCCTGTGCTGATACTGTTTCTTACTAATAAAGAGTTAACTGCACTTGTTCGGCGTGCTTTACTGCTGGCTCGCTCCTGTCAGGATGCTCTTCAGAATAAGACTCCTCGCATGGTCTGAGTGAATCATGCCTCACATTTAGAGAAGAGCATTTATTTATTCAGCTCCCAACAGCCCCAGCCAAGGATAGCTCAGTTGGCAGAGCATCAGACTCTTAATCTCAGGGTCTTGGGTTTGAGCCCCACGTTGGGCAAAAAGATTCCTGCATTGCAGGGGGTTGGACTAGATGACCCTCGGGGTCCCTTCCAGCTTGTGATTCTGTGCAAAGCATGGCCAGTGGTTGCAGATAATGGGAGCTGTAGTTCAGCAATATCTCAAGAGCTACAGTTCCCCAACCCTGTTTCTATATGCTTCAGCTTAATTTTACCCGATTTTCTTTTCTAAAAAAATATTATTTCTCCCCAGGAGATGGCCACAGCAAAGAAAAGGCCATAGAAGAGAGCATTGAGACGTGCATCATTGGAGATCGCTCCGGTGAGTGCTGTTGGCGTCAATAAATGTCAAGCGAGTAGTTGCTTGGGCTGCATCCACTCTGCTGTGGGTGAGAGTGTCCGTCAGTTGACTCATTCCTCACCCATCCGCCTCCAAACAGACTGCCTTTCCCATTTAATAGATGCAGCCTCCAGCGGAATAGGGGTGGAAATGGAAGCCGACCAGGCAGACACGGAGGTGGAGAAGGAACAAGGTATGGGTTTTAAGATCATTGGTATCTTCTACACTTGATTATTGTGGGACTATCCTTGGAGAGCCAGTGTGGTGTAGTGGTTAAGAGTGGTAGACTCGTAATCTGGTGAACCGGGTTCGCGTCTCCGCTCCTCCGCATGCAGCTGCTGGGTGACCTTGGGCTAGTCACACTTCGCTGAAGTCTCTCAGCCCCACTCACCTCACAGAGTGTTTGTTGTGGGGGAGGAAGGGAAAGGAGAATGTGAGCCGCTTTGAGACTCCTTCAGGTAGTGAAAAGCGGGATATCAAATCCAAACTCTTCTTCTTCTTCTTCTTCGGTTGTTGAACATAATCGGTTCTGGAAGACCGTTCAATTTCCGAAACTTTCGACAACTGAAAACGGAAGCCTCAATACAATAGGGCAGGTGTGGCCAACTTCCAAGAGATTGCGATCTACTCACAGAGTTGAAAACTGGCAATGATCTACCCCCTTTTGGGGGGTCCAGGTCAAAGTTTTTGAGGGTTTTTTTAGGAAGGAAAGTCCTGTTTTGGGGGGTTCACATAAAAGTTTTTGAGCTTCTTTAGGGAGGAGGAAAGCGACATTGAGCTTTTTTAAGGAAGGAAAGCCCTGTTTTTGGTGGTTCAGGTCATTTTAGGGGTGCAGGGCAAATATGCGGAGTTTTTTTTTTTAGGGGAGCCAAAGTTTTTTAGCTTCTTTGGGGGGAGCCACTGATCTACCGGTGATCTACCACAGATGTCCAGTGATCTACCGGTAGATCACGATCTACCTGTTGGACATGCCTGCAATAGGGAAACTCAAAATGGAAGCTGCGTAGCACGTTCGTCTTCCGAAAAAACGTTCAACAACTGGAGCATTTACTTCCGAGTTTTCGGCGTTCGGGAGCCAAAAAGTATGATAACAGAGGCGTTCAGGAACCGAGGTTTGGCTGCAACCACCAGCTCCTCCAAAGCTTGTACTGGCTGCTTTGTGCTGTCGGGCTCAAGCGTCTTGTACTAGTTTGCAAGGCTCTTAACAACTTCTATCCAGGATACAACCGGGGCAGCTGAGATCTTCTGATGGGGCACTTTTGACGACCCTCACATGCCTGAGGTTCAGCTGACCGAGCCTTTGGTGTAGAAGGCGCTTGCCTATGGAACTCCTTGCCAATGCCAATAGATGTTCAGTTTGGAACTTTCCCGCACCCCAAACCAACCAATTTCTGTTGATGTTGTGCACCAATTTGCTTTAGATAAGAGGCGTGTGCATAGTTTTGAAAGTGCAGTTTATAAATATTTACATGTGCCTTAGGGAGTGCCCGAGGTCTTATTTCTCTGCCTGATCACCGAGGTCTTTGGGGCTGTCTCTCTCACAAACAGCTGGGCCTTCTGTATTGTGAGTCTAAGGCCCTATCTGCACATTTAAAGCAGTATTATGCCACTTCAAACAACCATGGCTACCCCCCAAAGCATTCTGGGAACTGCTGCTAAGGGTGCTGAGAGTTCTTCGGAGAGGCCCCTATCCCCTTCACAGAGCGACCGTTCCCAATGGAGAGGGATAGATAGTTTTTGTGTTTTTTAAAATTATTTATACTTTTCAGATATATACATTTCACTGATTTTACAGTCATTTTAACATTTTAAAACTTGACTTCCTCCCCCCTCTTTCTGTGGTTCCTTAAATTTATTTTTAATATCTTCTGCATATCCAAATTCACTTAACGTACCCATTTATTTGTATCCTTTAAATACTCTTATGTAACTGCACGTTATTACAATAATCCTGCCAGTTTGTTTTTTTTATCTGCTTACAATTTATCTGTAAATATTCAATAAACCATTTCCACTCATTTATAAAAAGTTTATCTTGATTTCTTAATTTTCCAGTAAGTTTCTCCATTTCTGCGTATTCCATAAGTTTTTGTATCCATTCTTCCTTTGCTGGGACTTCTGCTTCTTTCCATTTTTGGGCGAGAAGCATTTTTGCCACTGTAGTCGCATACATGAATAAATTTCTATACAATTTAGGTAGTTCTATCTCTATAATTCCCAAAAGAAAAGCTTCTGGTTTGTTTGTTTTTTAAAAGGTTATTCTGAACATCCTTTTCATTTCATTGTATATCATTTCCCAGTAAGCCTTAACCTTGCTGCAAGACCACCACATATGACAAAAATAACCTTTCTCTTAACATTTCCAACACTTACTGCATTTTTCCATGTATAAGACGATGCCTTTGGCTAAAAAAAAATAGGCAAAAATTGGGTGTCGTCTTATACACAGATCGTGAATGCAGGGGGGGCGTGTGATTAATGGCAGCAGCAAGCAGGAGATTGACAGTGCCGATTGGACGGGTGATTGGTGGCTGCGGCAAGGCCTGCTGGTGATTGGCGGTGGCTGCGGCAAGTGGGTGGGTGGTCTGTTGGTGGTGGCGAGTGGGCAATTGGAGGCTGCAGTGAGGTGTGAGATCAGCACTGGCTGTGGCAAGTGATCGGCAGTGGCAGGCAGGCAGGCGGATGTGCAATTGGCGGAATTGACCTCTCCCCCCCCCCAGCCAAAAAGCTAAACAACTTAGTTTCTTAATTTTGGGTTTTCTTATACACTGAAAAATACGGTATTTGATTTGGATTTATACATTAAAAGGTTGAGAGGGATTGATAGTTATAGGTCTGCAAGGGAAATAGGGGGTCCCCGAGCAACTCTCAGCAGCCTAGCAAACTACAAGGTTTCAGATCCGTTGGAATTAATGGACATGATTAACTTACTCCCAAGTTGCCTCTTGCAGGAGCAATTTCTAAAATTTTACTAAGAAGTACTTATGTCTGTCCTGAACCTTCAGTGGATGCGCCCAAACTCTGGTACTACGAGAGGAGAAGCAACTTTCTTTCTCCGTGTCTCGTATAATTTTACACACCTGTAGCATGTCTCCTAGCCTTCAAACTAAAAAGCCCGCGAGTGCTACCACCTTTCCTCATATAGGCAAGTCTCTCTGTCCCCTTAAGGCTCTCCTCTTTGTTGTCCTTCCAGACGCTGCCGCCCCAAACCGCCCGGCTCCTGCCCTGTCCCCCGATACTTGCATGGCGATCCTGAGGACCAAGAAGAAGCGAAAAGGCGAGAGCGACATGATCGAGCGGCTGATGAAGCACTCCTCGATGGAGAACGCCCGGCTCCTGTCCGCCATGGAGAAAGACAGCAAGGTTTTCTCGGAGTACGTGCAGCTCATGAAAGAGGAGGACGCGCAGATCAAGGAGGAGAGGAAAGCCTTTCTGAACTCCATTGACAATCTCGGCACCATCCTGCAGAGCCTCGTCTCCGGCCTGAATAAAATCGGAGAGGCCCTGCTCAGGCCCGACCAAAGCCCGGCGGCCGGATTCGCAGACAGCTTCTCCTCTCTAAACTCGCCCTCGGGCTGCATGTCGCCGGTGCTTTGCAACGGAGAAAGTACCCCTTCTCAGAGCACCCATTTCTCTGGCTCGCTGGAGAGGGCATCTCCGGAAACATCAAGCCCCGCCAAGGAATCCATGTACATTCCAGACTGCCAAGGGTAGCTGTGCATAAAAGGCCAGGTGTGGACGACCCTTTTCATGCCTCCCTTGTGGCTTAACCTTCCCCACCACCCCCCAGGGCCTGCATGCCGGAGGTGGGGGGAGCCGATGCAAAAGGGGGCAGAGCCGATGCAGAAAAATGTAGCAGTAGGCCGATGCCATCTCTCGTGCATATGCACCCCATTGATACAGAAACGCAGGATAATTAGATCTGTCCCCCCAAGCTTGACTGCTTGCGGGCGGAGATCTCTTGAGCCGCAGTTTTCAGGATGCAACCTTCACTCTACCGCAGGGCAGTGAGGCTTGAACTCACTGGAGAAACGAAGAGTCTTCCCCACCGCCAGCCTGAACGCTACACAGGAGCGTTTTTGTCAGGGTGTGTGTTGCGGAGTAGGGGTGGGGCGTTAAAAAAAACCCTCCCAAATCTCCCAGTTGCAACCGACCCGCAGCAATGGATTCGCCATGCATGGAGCTACTGGGAGGCGGGGGAATGGGACCGTGGACCAAACCGGTGGTCCCTCACCTCTGGGATAAATCAGCAAGCTATGCTGCTCCCCGCTTGCGGTTCACCCGAGGTATCCAGTCGCATTGCACGTTTTGGGGAAGAGAGCTTTGGCAAATGCCCTCGGCGTCTCACACGGGAGTCGGCTGAGCCTCCGTTCGGCAGCCTGCGGTCGCTCACCAGCGCCGAAACCAAAATGAATTTGATCGAAGTGCGGGGGGATATAACCATTCTCCTCAGCCAATTGTCACAGGTCGCCTGAGGGGGACGAGGGGCTTTGTGTGGTGGTCATGCATGTGAGAGTGGGGCAGGTGGCCGCATGTGACGTTGGTCTGTGGCCCCCGGATGCCTAGCCAAGGCTGAATGCGGCCCTGCGGACAGAAACTGTTTGCCGCCCCTTTTCCAAGTGCATGTTCTTTACTGGGAGTTTTAATAGCCTAATGAGCGCAGCTGCATTCAGATGAAATAAGCCAGAGTGAAGGATTTCTTTTTGAAAAAAGTAAGATGTCTGTCTCTCTCTCTATATATATTACGCATTTTTCTAACAACTCTAATTTTAGCGCACACCTGAACCCATTTATATTCTGTGTTTTGTGCAACAAAAGCATAGGTTCCCTGATTTATAAATAAGAAGCACCTTCCCCCTGCCGCCACCCCCCGGTTGTTTTAAATAAGATTTTTTAATAAAAGAAATGGTTCAATAAAAGAAATTACTCTTTTCATCCGAACCGTCCTGTGTCTTATATCAGGGGTCCGCAAACTTTTTCAGCAGGGGGCCGGTCCACTGTCCCTCAGACCTTGTGGGGAGCCAGACCATATTTTTTTTGGGGGGGGGGAAATGAATGAATTCCTATGCCCCACAAATAACCCAGAGATGCATTTTAAATAAAAGGACACATTTTACTCATGTAAAAAACACGCCGATTCCCAGACCGTCCGTGGGCCAGATTTAGAAAGCAATTGGGCCAGATCCGGCCCCTGGGCCTTAGTTTGCCTACCCATGTCTTATATTCACAGTAGGTATATTTTGTTACCTCAGAATTTTTTTTACCTCAGAATTTTCCTCGTGGAAAATACCGGTAGTTGCGCCTCCAAGTTCCTTAATTATGATTGACGGAAGAGATATGGGTGTTACTTATTTGTTAAGATTTCTTATCTGCCCTTTACCATATGATCCCAGAGTGGGTTGCAGTAACGTATACAGTTACAAAAACGAATAAAAATGGCGTCAACAGTGAGACTGTTCCAAAATTATGCTCTGTACTAGAGTGAGGAACTTTTCTCAGCCACGTAATCTCCTGGACATCTTTTTTTTGTGGGGGGGGAAGGGGATATGCAAGTGGTGGGCAGGGAAAGAAGCAACAGTGTGAGGCACTAAAAGTGTAAATTTCACCTTTGTACGGAAGGCTAGCTTCTCCACACACACACAATAACTTCCCACAAACAGCTCAGTGATCATGCAGTTTACGGATGCTCCCTCCCCCCAGATGTTTTACTTTAATTATTACTTTAATAATTTTGGATGGCTTCTGACAGTTTTTTGATTAATAATTCTATTTTTGTTTTGTAAACCATTTGAGGTTTTCACTATAATCGAGCATTCTGTACATTTCATTAAATAAAATAATAAATAAATCCAAAACAAAACGCAAGGCCCACAATCCCTGCACAAAAAAATCCCTAGCTTGTGTACATAAATAGTCTGCATGGGTGTTATTGGCCCAGAGATGGAAAGGAGACTAAGTCCCTACCAGAGAAGAATAGCAGATCAAGTTGATGGATTATGCCGAAAAGGCCAGAATGACCGGAAGAATCAGAAATCAGGAAGACCCAATTTTTTTTAATGAGGAATGGGGGAAATTTATAACGTATCTTAAAAAGCACTGTAAACAGTTAAAATCATTTGTAGGACTGGAATATCACTTGTAGCTTAATGATGAATATTGGACACAATGGAGATGTAAAAGATTTGGATTATTATAAAAGATGCAGGAGGAAATGATTAACAATAGGACCCACAAAGGGGAGGAGGGAAGTCCCAAGAGATTCCTTGGAATCTTGTTTTTATGTTGTTATGTTCAATATGTGACTGTAAAATTTTAACTTGAAAAAAACCAAATAAATAATTTAATAGTAGTAATAATAATCCCTAGCTTGCAAAGATGCCGGAGGCTACAAACTGTGTTATGAAAGGCGATTCTTTCTACTCCTTACATTTTTATTGCAAGCTCATTTTTTGAGATAGGCCTAATTTTACAGGCCGAGACTCGTGGGTATAGAAAAAAGCTGAATGTTGGAAGACTTGGGACGGAGGGGGCCGGGAGTCCTTCAGGTGCCAGACAGTTGACTGTGGAACTCCCTCCCACAAGAGGCAGTTATGGCCACCAACTTGGATGGCTGTAAAAGGATTAGGACTAGTGCTTCTGAATACCAATCGCTGGAAATCTCGGATGGGGAGTGGGCTCTTGTGGACAAATCCTGCTTGTGGGTTTTGTTGGCCACTGTGGGAACAGGAAACTGGACCAGATGGGCCATTGGACTGATCCTTCGGGCTCTTCCTACGATCTCAATATGGAAACAAGTAGGTAAGAAATCAAGCCAACAACATTTAAGAGCATTTTATAGACTCCTGTTCTCCCAGGCATTTGATGTCTGAAAGAAACTGTTCCCTGAAATTATTAGCCATGAGGATATCTGGCTCCTTATAAATGTTTTTAGCTCTACTTAGTGCTTATTATATATATTTTATTTGTGGTGTTCTGCTGGCCTGGGCTTCCGGTGGTGGTGGTGGTTTTACAGGGTGGGAGGGAGAGGCACAGAACTGCAAACATTGTACTAGATAATATTTATTTTAACAAGTTTACACACTGCAGCGCTTTAGATATCAACTTGTCTGAGCTACTTTCTTGGTGACTCTATTATGCCAACATTCCTAAATCCATTAAAGCGAAACTGAATCGAGAAAAAAAGTTAAAAGCATAACTGAAAATTAAAAACAGCTTTTAAAAAAGCAGAGAACTACCAGGAACATTAAAAAAAAGATAACGAAGGAAAAACATGGGGTTTTTTTGTCTCCTGAAGCTGTATAGATTTCTTAATGGTCAGATGATGCAGTGATACCACCACAAACAAGGCCCTGCTCCTCACATCCAGGCTGTGACAGTACTTTTGAGCTGAAGTTCATTTGAGGTTCTTGTTGGAAGAGACATGACGATAAATATTAAAAGCAGGCGTTTCACAGGGCCAAAGCTCAGTGGTAGAGCTATATAGTGTGTGCACAAGTAGGTCCAATCCTCAGCATCTTCAGGCAGGGCTTGGAAAGAGCCCTGCCCGAAACCAGCTTCCTGTGTTCTTACGTGGTTGAGCATCTGCCAAGCTCAATCCTCTATTATCTCTCCAGGGAGGGGCTGAAGCCCTAGAAAACCTCTGCCTGACACCACTGATGAGCTAAATGGGCCAAATATCTGATTCAGTATGATACAGCTTCTTATACAGTGGTGCCCCGCTAGACGAATGCCTCGCTAGACGAAAAACTCGCTAGACGAAGGCATTCGTCTAGCGGGAGGCTGCCCCGCAAGACAATTTTTTTTTTTGTCTAGCGAAAACTGCGGTTACATTGCTGCTTCGCTAGACGAAAAACCCGCTAGACGAAAATACTCGCAGAACCAATTATTTTCGTCTAGCGGGGCACCACTGTATTCCTCTTGCATTTATATGATTCTGCTCATGTCCTCTGGAGGCTTCTATCAGTAAGGAGAGGTGATCGCCAGTACTTTTCCCCACAGCTCAGACATTCCTCAAGATTCCCCCAACTAGCTATATATGGAGTTGTGTGGAGAAGCGAGCTGCAAAAGCAAACATTTTCCACCCGCGTGAGCACATCTATTGCTCCTGCCTCACGTGGATAATCTGATGTCTACGAAGGTGATCACTCCGGCCAAACTTCTTCCCACACTCCAGACATTTATACAATTTCTCCCTTGCGTGAACCGCTTGATGGAAAGCAAGGTCTGAGCTTGCGCCGCAACTTCCTCTGCACTCGTACTGTTCCTCGCCAGCATTAATTATGTGACGGTTAACAAGATACGATTTGCAAGATAGACTCTTGTCACACGCTGAGCAACTGTACATTTCCTCTCCTGGGTGTAAGCCTTGATGCAAAATCAGGGAGTCATTCTGACTCAAGCTCTTTCCGCACATGAAGCACTTGCGCAGCTTTTCCAGCGGGTGGATTCTTTGATAGGAAGACAGATTTGCGTTCTGGCAGAAGCTTTCGTCGAAGTCTGCACACGGATACAGTTTCTCTCCAGCATGCATGCGTTGATGTGCAGTAAAAAGCCGGCTCCACCTAAATCTCTTTCCGCACTCCAAGCATTTGTACGGTTTCTCCCCCGTGTGAATTCTCTGATGTGCAATTAGGGACTTGTCCCAGCTGAAGCTCTTTCCGCACTCCAGGCATTTGTATGGCTTCTCCCCTGTGTGGTTTCTCTGGTGACAAGTGAGACTTGCGCTGTGACGGAAGCTCCTTCCGCAGACGGCGCATTTATATGGTCTCTCCTCCGCGTGGATTCTCTGGTGGGAAGTAAGGGAGTCGCACCGGCTGAAGCTCTTGCCACACTCCAAACATTTATATGGTTTCTCCCCTGTGTGGATTCTCTGGTGAGAAGTAAGGCTTGCACTGTGGCCGAACCTTTTCCCACAAACTGAGCACGCGTACGGTTTCTCTCCGGTGTGAATTCTCTGGTGCGAAGCAAGGTTGTCGTGCCTGTTGAAGCTCTTTCCACATTGTGGGCACTTGTAAGGCTTTTCTCCCGTGTGAGTTCTCTGGTGCAGATTAAATGCTGACTGGCAACTGAAGGCTTTTCCACACTCGGCACACTTGATACCTTTCTTTCCTCTGCACGTTGTGTGTTGTTTTGGGGCGTCACCATACTGACAAGCAGCAGATTTCTCCCCCTGCGTCTGAGTTTGTTTCTCCTCCTGCTTCTTTGCTCCATCTCGACCCTCCAAGTTCTCCCCACAAGACTGACCCTTGGCTGTTTCCAACGACACGTCCAACTCTGCTCCCTCGTTCTCACTCTCCCAGACGTAACCTGCTGGAATATAAGGAGAAAACTGGATAAACCCTCTGATCAAGGGAAAAGCAGAACTGATTGTTGTAGGAGGACAAGTCTATCAGCTTCCCAGGATGAAGGTTAGGTTCTGCCTCCATGGACCGTGAAGGCAACGCTCTGCCTCCACTGTTGGAAGGCTCTGAACATCAGTTTCTGGAAACGGCAGGAGGGGAGAGGGCTCTTGTGTTCAGTTTCTTCTTGTGAGCTTCCACGGGCCACCCGGCTGGCCACTGTAAGAACAGGAGGCTGGACTCATAGAATATTAGAGTTGGAAGGGACCCAAGGGTCATCTAGTCCAACCCCCTTCAATGCAGGAATCTCAACTAAGGCATCCCCTGGCCTGATCCAAGAAGGCTATTCAGGGAATACCAGAGTATGAAAAGACAATTGTAATTTCTTATCTCTTTGTGGGGCCTTCCAAAGAGAGAGTAGGGAGGGAAGTAGCCTTCTTTTACACAGAGAAGCTTCCAGAACCCTCTTGAATTAATTAGAATAGGAAAGATCTCTACACATCAGATCAATACTTTCTGCACTAATAAATGCAAACTGACATCATCCACCACAGAAGCCCTGTTGCACAAGCAGAAGTCCACGCACAAGGCTTCTTCGTCTTATGGGTCTTGTTAGATGAATCCTGCCCAACATTACAAAGCATACAGAACAAGCCTTGCTCGTGCAGAACTGGCATGGCTTCTGTAAAGGCGAGACATGTCTCCCAGAGATGGATGTTACTTGTTGGGCAAATAGCACTGCTGAGGGGAGTTCATACCTTCAGCATCTCTAAATAAAGGCCAAAGGGATACTTACCTAAGGTGGTCACCATCCCAAGAATCTCCAGCATCACCTCCCTGTACAGAGCCCTCTGGTTGGGCTGCATCAGGGCCCATTCCTCCTCAGTGAAATAGAGGGCCACCTCCTCAAAAGTCACTGGTCCCTGGAAAGTAAAAAGAAATGTCCTTCCCTCATCAATATTCACAGGCAGGGTGTGAAAAGTGCTTCTCCCTCACTAATGATTTGAAGGGATTTTTGGACACCAGCTTAGAAACTTCAGCTGAAGGGCAGATATGATCAATAATATTTTTAAGACTGCAAACTTGAGGGGGAAAGCCTTATTGTTTTCATTGATCTGTAAGCTACTCAGAGATCCTTTTTTGGCTGAAGAGCAGGATAAATATATGCAGTCGTACCTTGGAAGTGGAAGGGAATCCATTCAGGGAGTCCGTCTGACTTCCAAAATGTTCGGAAACCAAAGCACGGCTTCCGATTGGCTGCAGGAAGCTCCTGCGGCCAATTGGAAGCCGCAGAAGCCCCGTCAGACATTCGGCTTCCAAAAGAACATTTGAAAACCGGAACTCTCACTTCCAGGTTTCGATTGTTCGGGAGCCGATTTGTTCAGGAGCCAAGCTGTTTGAGATCCAAGGTAAGACTGTACAGTGGTACCTCGGTTGTCAAACGTAATCCGTTCCAGAAGACCGTTCGGCTTCCGAAACGTTTGACAACCGAGGCGCAATGGGCTGCCAGCAAAGGAGAAATTTGGGGAGGAAACGCAGCAGAAGCTGTTCGACTTCCGAGGCACGTTTGAAAACGGAAGCATTTACTTCTGGATTTTCAGCATTTGAAAACCAAAATGTTCGGCTTCTGAGATGCTTGAAAACCGAGGTACCACTGTGTGTGTGTGTGTGTGTGTGTGTGTGTGTATCAATAAAGAGTATCCCTCCTACCTGAGGTGACTCCACAGCACCTGTCTCCATCCCAATGCAAAGGGGAGAGGATATGGAAAACATTTCGGATGCCATTCCACTACCTATGAGGGAAGATGAAAAGGGTCAAATTATTTGCAACTTTCACCTCAAAGGGAAACTTTCTCTCAAAGGAGAGTTGGGAGAAATGGTTCAGAAATGAGCAACGGAAATGATCAAGGGGGTTGGAGAAACTCCTTTATGAGGAAAGGTTACAACATTTGTGACTTTTTTATTTACAAGAAAAAGGATGAGTACATGTAGAAGGGAGGCAGAGACACACACAACAGAGGTACGTAAAATTATGCAGGGTGTGCATATTAAAGTAGGATTTCTTTCTTTCTTTATTACCGTATTTTTTGCTCCATAAGACGCACTTTTTTCCTCCTAAAAAGTAAGGGGAAATACCTGTGCGTCTTATGGAGCGAATGGTGGTCCCTGGAGCTGAATTGCCCAGGGGCCAAAAGCAGATTGTGCTTTTTATTTTACAAAGAGAAAACGGAGTGTTGAAAGGACCCGCTCAGCAGCTGATCAGCAAGAGATAGGGAGAGAGATAAGAGTCCCGGCTCCCTTTCAGCCCCGCCCTCCTTTGTTGAATGTGCTGCAGAGGGAGGTTGTTTGTTTCCCCAGGACATGTGACTGGCTGATTAGATTATCTGTCTGAAAACAGTAGAAATGGCTCCCTTTCCTTAGGATCTTTCAGAAATGTGAGTTAAACCCCATAAAAATGGGGCTTTTCCTCTTTGCTTTTCCCCTTTTGCAAAAGGAGCTTTGCTTTTCCCCCTTTGCAAAAAAAGCTGCAAAACCTTTAGCTGATCCTCAAAAAAAAAACAAAAAACCCTAGGGCTTTTCCCTTTGCAAAAAAAGCTGCAAAACTTTTAGCTGATTCTCAAAAAAGGCCTTTTGCCTTTGCAAAAACAGCAGCAAAACCTTTAGCTGATCCTCCAAAAAAAAAACCCCAAACCCCCAGGGCTTTTCCCTTTGCAAAAAAAGCTGCAAAACTTTTAGCTGATCCTCAAAAACAAAACAAAAAAACAAAACAAAACAGGGCTTTTAGAGGAGGAAAACCAGAAAAATATTTTTTTTTCTTGTTTCCTCCTCTAAAAATGAGGTGCGCCCTATGGTCCGGAGCGTCCTATGGAGCGAAAAATACGGTAAATTTGTATACCGCCCATATACTGACAGGTCTCAGGGCAGTTCACAGGATAAAATCACAATATAAAATCACAAAATACACAGTCAAAATAAAAACAACCGAATCACCACCACCACCCGACACTTTTTAAAAGGGCACTGGATGGGAATCAACCAAAGGCCTGGTTAAAGAGGAACGTTTTTGCCTGAATTCAAGCTCGTCCAGTGAAGTTGAAGGTTGGAAGATTCAGGACAAGACAAAAGGAAGGCCTTGTTCACACAGCGCATTATTAAACTATGGAACTCTCTTCCACAAGAGGCAGTGACGGCCACAAACTTGGATGGAGTTAGAATACGACTGGACAGATTCATAGAGGAGACGGCTATCAATGGCTACTTGCCACAACAGCTACATTCCACCTCCACCGCAGTGATGCTTCTGGGTCCAATTTGCTGGGAACTGCAGGAGGGCAGAAAGCTCTCGAACTCAGGTGCTGCTTGCAAGATTCCCAGAGGTGCCTGGTGGTTGGCCATTGTGACACTGCCTCCTGACTGGCTTCCTCCTCTCAATTCCGCCTTCCAATGGCTGGCTTTCTTGAGCACATAAAATTGATTAGGGTTGCCAACGTTGTTGTTTCCCCCCTGGCTTTGCTCCTGTGCAGTTAACATTCACCACCAGGTACCTGGCAATGTGGCCTCCCCACCCCGGCCCCCTTTCCATTTGTGGAAAAGCTTCGTTTTTGCCTTTCAGGAGTCTTTTGAAGGCGCAGGAGCAAAGAGAGAGATGAGCAGTAGCACACAGGAGCAGTGGGGGGGGGGAATTGGCAACCTTAATTTGCGCAGTATAAGGAAATGATTGCAGGTTATTAGTGAATAAGGTCCCCCCAACACAGGAAACGAGAAGCAGTTGTAGGCAGGGGGAGATAATTGATGGATGTTTACCTGCGGAGTGATTAACCTACCTGGATCTCTCAGTGCACGGAGCGCATCTCTTCAATGAGCTTAATAATTCGGTTAGGGGAAGAGATTGCGGGAGTCGTGCTTTCCCCAGCATGCGAAATTATTTGCCTTAATCTTGCATTTCCCTCCCTGCGGCCGCCTTCAGCATCTCTGCGAAAGGAAGAAGAAACTCACGTGGAACACTTTGCTTTTTTTTTTTCCTCTTTCAGATCTGCGGAAGAGGAAAAGGGCGCATTCCCCCTCTCTCTTGCCCCCTCCCCAAATCTCCTCCTCTTTGCAATCTTTCCTTCTGCTCTAGGAATGTGGGCTCAGATGCTGTTGCTGCTGTTAACCATTGAAGAACAAATAGAGACGGAGCTGCCTCTTCTTGGCATCTTTCAGAGAGAGAGGGGGGGCAGGAAAGGCGGGGCATTTCAGGTGTGTGTAAAATAGCTGAATGCCTCTCCATGAAAGAAGCAGTAACTCCTTGCTTATAGAAAGCTAGCATGCCAGGGAACAGGGGAAAACAAAACCTTTTTCCCCCTGGTCCCTGGAATTTAAATTTGTGGTAACTGCGAAAAGGGCAAATCCCATGCTAGGGGTTATTAGGAACCTAAGAATAACTCTACAGTCCATGAGGCAGACTGAGGCAGCCGCTTCAGGCAGTGGAAGCAAATACAAATACTAATACTAATCATTTATTTATTGTACCCCATCCATCTGACTGGGTTGTCCCAGCCACTCTGCACCTGGCTGATCCAACAGGATCATTCTTAGGTTCCTAATAACCCCTAGCATAGGATTTGCCCTCTTGGCAGTTGCCACAAATTCCAGGGGGAAAGGTTCTGTCCTCATCTGTTCCCTGACATGCTGGCTTTCTATAAGCCAGGATTTGCTGCTTCTTTCATAGAGAAGCATTCAGCTATTTCTCGCCGGCTCCCTAAGTCTCCTCCTCTCCCAAGCAACCTAAGAGTTCTTCGCCTTATCTGCCTGTGCTCCACCCTCTTCATCCCTTTGCAGATTCTGAGAGATCAAGGGGTGAGGAGCTGGTCAGAGCAGGAGGGGGAGACCCCCTAATTTATTCACCAGCCCGACTCATCTCTGCCTCTTGGCCCCTCTTCTCTCCAGCCTCCTTTTCTGCCTCTGATTCTGGACTGCTCTCTGCCACAAAATACTTTTAACACCAGCTTCCTTCACCCATTAATACCTTGGTTCATGAGGGGCACTTTTCCTCAGTTACCCACTCTCTAAGCCAGGGGGTCCTCAAACTTTTTAAACAGGGGGCCGGTTCACTGTCCCTCAGACACTGTTGGGGGGAGGGACACACAATATTTTGAAGAAAAAATATATGAACGAATTCCTACGCACATTGTGTGTTATAGCTAATGACTTGCCATTCGAACAATGTGGATTAGGAATTGGCTAAAATGCTAAATGGTAGGGAACGATGGAGTTTTCCAACTTGAGATATAGAAAGTGGAAACCGTGCCTTTTAAACTTGCTCACAAAGGACCTAGAGTTAGGTGGCAGAGGTAGCCAAGTTTGTCTATGACACAGGAACTTGCCAAACGGAGTGAATGCGCTGCAAAATAAGTAAGACAGCAAATGCAATTCAGTTTCCATGAGTGTCAAGTGATGTCTGTCTGCACTGAAAAGGCTCAATTTCCCTCGGTGTCCCAGTAGGTCAAGGAGCCTTCCTTCCCCAGCTGCAGGGCCCCCCAGGAGCCCCAATACTTGCCTATGAGAGCCCAGAAGAGGCTGCTCTGGAAGATGCCACTCTCCACAGCAGCTGCCTCTCTTCTGCCCAGCTCAGCTTGTCACGGTAGACCTCCAAAAGGCGCAGCGCTCGCTGGGTGTCTGCAAAAGGGGCACCGTTGCTGCAGGAGGCCCTTCTCTGCCCCACCTAGACCTCAGCCTGGCTCTTCCCGCACAGGTGGCTGCTGCGCCCAGGGACGCCCTCGCTGCCTTGCTCGGAATGCGCTCTGCATGCGCCCAGAGGCTCCCGGTAACGCCCAAGTGGGCATCCTGGAGGCAGCGGCGGTTTCTCCTCCTGCCCCGCGAAAGGGCAGCTTGGGGCCAGGCGGGACGGGGAAAACAATACAATATTTTAAAATGAAGACTGATTTTAATCAACATAAACTTATAAGTATTTCAATGGGAAGTACGGGCCTGCTAATTTACGTTGGTAAGGAGAGAATCATTCACTGACCGAATATGCCATTGTAGAGCTTATGAGTGCAAACTTAGGATTCCTTTTCCTATCTCCTAGCAGGGGTCAGCAAACTTTTTCAGCAGGGGGCCGGTCCACTGTCCCTCAGACCTTGTGGGGGGGGGCAGACTATATTTTTTTGGGGGGGATGAACGAATTAAATAGGACACATTCTACTTGTTGCATTGGCCAAAATGGCCTATCTTCTGAGTTACGCCAATAAAACTCAGAGACTTGAGGAGCTAGGAGTCCATTTTTATTATTGCAAAGCAATAAGGTTACAGTCGAATCTTTTCGCAAGCCTGCAACCCCGCCCAAAGGTCTGGGCAGGGGTATTTATAACATTTCAGACAAAGGATTTCAATTTAACCAATCATATTTCATTACCTCATTTTATTTTAGTACGCGTGTATGTTACCTAATTTAATATGCAAGCGCAATAAGCATTGCTAAGTAAACCTTGATCCTTGATGATGTTACATTTTGTTAGTGTGCAATGTATGGGAACCTGTATTAGACCTTTGTTCCATTTTTCAAGTTATGTTCTAGCTTATGAGTTGCTTCTTTGTGATTGACATATTAGCTGTATTTCTTTCCCTGTGAGGAAGGCCTCTTTGCCAAATTATCAGTTTCTTAAAGCAACAGGTTACCATAACTTCTCTATTAGAAGCATATTCGACGATATATAGGAATTCATGTTATCACATTCATTATGGCCTTTTGGGCCACTGCCACATACTCATGTAAAAACACGCTGATTCCTGGACCGTCCGTGGGCTGGATTTAGAAGGCGATTGGGCCGCATCCGGCCCCAGGGCCTTAGTTTGCCTACCCGTGTCTAGAGCGATCTTTTCCACTCTCCACAAATCGAAGAAAGAAGGCACCTGATTTTCACCTAGGGTCAATAAAAGCTAAAAACTAAATAATCACGGGCAGGCATTTCTCTCTCCCCCACCCCACCCCCCAAAAAAACTGCAAAATGTGGGAGCAGTAAGAATGGCAGTGAAAGGGTAAGTCGGGAAAGTGAAAGGAAAATAAGGGAGAGGGGCTTAGGAAGGGAGAAACTTGCAGGGGCTGGAAATAGACAGTTCCACCCCACCTCCCCCCCCCCACTCCGGCTTCGTTACCAGTAGTCAATAGGTTTTCCACACATATCAGCCAATCACCCATTCCCACCACCCTTCTGAGTAATACCCCCCCCCCGTCCTCACACTATATAGAAGGGTCTGGTGACTTCTGTTTCAGTGGATCTGAAGAAGTGTGCATGCACACGAAAGCTCATACCAAGAACAAACTTAGTTGGTCTCTAAGGCAGTGGTGTCAAGTATCCCGTATCGGCCAGGATTCTCCCATTTTTAATCGCGTTTCCCGCTGCTATCCCGGATGACTAAAAAAAACCGTATATTCCCAGGTTGTGTGAGAATGAAAGTGGATGGGATGCTTTGGGGCAGCGCCCCAAGAAACGTGCTTGTTTCGCTCCCCTCTGGCCATGAGCCTTGGAGGCCGGCCAAGCAATGCGCTGCCTGCCCGCCCCCCGTGGGGCGGGGCAAAGCACGCTGGCCAGGCCCGTGGGCATTTCCACCCAGCAGAGCCGGCCCCTCGTCTGGGCGGAGGTGGTGAAATGGAGGCGGGAGGGCAGGCCCACGGACGGGGCTGGCCTGGCGGAGCGACCTCAGCCAGGTAGAGCAAGCTTGGGAGCCTCATGCGCGCTGCTGTCGGGCGGGAGTGAGAGAGGCGATGCTCCATTCTGTGCGTCCTGCCGCTTTTGCGCCAAGGCGCGCCTTCCGCATGGGCATGGCTATGCGGGTGCTGAGGCTGAGCATGAGCGCCCGCCTGGGGCCCGAGGCTGTGGGGCTGTGCAGTGCAGCCGGCCGTTCGTTGCCTTGCTCGGCGTAACCTGTGCAGGGAGCGGTTCCGGCGATGCTGTCCCAGGACGGGGAAAAAGATCGGACAGAGCCGATGACAGAGAGACCGCCTTCCGCTCAGTTACCCGCTTCCCGCAACCAGGTCCGCTACACAACCTGCCTCTTCCCGATCCTTAGGTGCCGGGAAGTGGCGATTCGAATCCACGCTCGTGCCGTGGGGGGCGAGGTGGTGAGGTAGTGAAGCGCGCGTGATGTGAGTGGAAATCACCAGCAGCAAACGTGTATGCACGCACGGGGGGGCGTGGACGTGGATCGGCGCCCTTAGGTGATCAGACTTTGGACTGAAAGGGTTTTCCCCCCTCCCCCTGTTTAGATAGTTATGTGTATTACGTCACTTTCTTCAAAATGCCCTGCTGCACTTGCAGGCCTTCCGCTAAGTGGGGCTCTGGACTTCTGCCCCCGAAGTGCTGCCCCGACGGCATCGCTATTTGCGCTTGGGCGTAAAAAGAAGGAACTTTTGACGTTTTTTTCAGTCGCGGGAGCGCTCAAACTAGTCTTCTGAGGACGGGGACGTTGGCATTAAAATATATATTTTGCCGCGTTCCAGCTGCCCCGCCCACTTTTGCTTCTGGCTCCGCCCACCACTGCCATGTGACTATCCCTTATTTTCAAATCCGATAGTTGACAGCTATGCTCTAAGGTGCTACTGGGTTTTGTTTTGACTACGGCAGACCAACACAGCTACCTACTTGTAACTAGGGTCTTTGTACTAATTTTAGTCAATGCATTCAAATGGAAGAGGAACAGGAGCTTTGAGTTGAACAAATCCTCTAATTCCAATATTTCTATTGTTCTATTGTCTCTTCCTAGCGTTTCCTTATATTTCCCATTGCTGTTGAACACATGAAGGTGGCGCCTGCCGGTGGTTCAGAAACTTCAGCTGTTGCAGAATTTGGCAGCCAGGTTGCTCACCGGAGGAAGACCATGTAAGCATATTACACTGATCCTGGTCCAACTACACTGGAAATCAATTAGTTTCTGAGCCCAATTCAAAGTGCTGGTTTTGACCTATAAAACCTTCAACAGCTCAGGATCGCAATACCTCAAGGACTGCCCCAGATCATCCTCTAAGACACTTATTCAAGTGAGAGATGTGGAGGGTGACAAAACAAGATCGGGACTTTTCTACAGTGGGGCAAAGCCAAGGCGCCACTCTTTGAGCTGCGCATTTGGAGAGGCCACAGCCGGAGGGCGCAGCGCAGGCGGCCAACTTGCGCTCCCGCGCTCCGCCCGGCAGCCTAAGCAACACACCTGAGGAAGCAGCGGCAGAGGACTCCCCCTCCCCAGTCCCAGTCCCCCACCCCAAGGGACTCGTTGGGGGGTTGCAAAGCCCCCCGCCCGTGGCAGGCAGAGAGCTCGACGGCGGTTTCTGCCTAGCCAGCCCGGCTTTGCGCCCTAGAAGGCGGGGGCGATGCGACTAACATTGCCTGGTGAGGTCCGGCGGCGGCTCCGCTTGGCGCTGCCACGGAAGAACGTGCAACTGCCTTTTTCTCCGTGCAGCCCTTTTAAGCAGCCGCGTCCCTGCTGTGCGTGCTCGGGCTCCTAGACACCTCCAAGCCCCCTCACAGCACGTGCACCCATTGGCTCCTGAGACGGGGCCAGACGGCCGCGAGGGTCCCCACGTGATTCCCCACTCGGAGAGGAGTGTGGCGCCTGGATGCGGGTCCGGGGCAAGGGGGAATCCCGGCCTTGCTCCGGGGCGGAGAGAGACGCGCGCCCGCCGAAGCCAGTGCCAGAGTGCGGTCTGAGGCTGCGAGGGGAACCAGGAGCAAAGGAGGCAGTGGCAGGGAAACAGTCGCCGCTTCCTCGACCATTTTTCAAAAGAGGGCTTCCCCCCCACCCTCGCCCGCCACCCGCCGCCCCTGGCCTAGCCCGCAGCTGCCTACCTCGTCGTCGCCTCGACGCAGCAGCCAGCAGCAGCTCCACGCCAGCAGCAGCAGCCACACTTCCGGGACAGGCGCCAAGGAGGGAAACTGCTGCGCCTGCGCTGGCAGAAACGAGGCACAACGCATGAGCAAAGCAGCACAGCAGCAGTGCCCTCACCCTCCGGAGGGCCGTCAGAGCCAGTACAGCGCCCGCCACAGTATCCGCCCCAGAGCCGCGGCAAAGGTGTAAAAGAGCCACATGCGGCTCCGGAGCCACGGGTTGCAGACCCCTGCACCAGACCCTTAAATATTGTCAGGGAGTGGGGGGATATTACTCAGAAGGGTAGTGGGAATGGGTTATCAGCTGATAGGTGTGGAAAACCTGTTGACGACTGTTAATGGTTGCAATTGGTCTTACAGGGAAAGGCAAAGGGTGAGATGGCTAAAGACAGCTTTGTCATGTATAATGAGATAAGAATCCAATTTCTTTGTTCAGACCAGGTTTCTCCATGGTTTTAAGTCTGGTGATTAGTTGCAATTCAGCCACTTCTCTTTCCAGTCTATTTCTGAAATTCCTTTGTATTAAAGCAGCTACTTTGAGATCTTTTATAGAATGTCCTGGGAGATTGAAGTGTTCTCCTACTGGTTTCTCTGTCTTGTGATTCCTGATATCAGATTTATGTCCATTTATCCTTTGGCATAGGCTGAAGAAGTGTGCATGCATACGAAAACTCATACCAAGAACAAACTTAGTTGGTCTCTAAGGTGCTACTGGAAGGAATTCTTTCTTTTATTTTGTTTTGACTATGGCAGACCAACACGGCTACCTACCTGTAACAAACATACAAGTAAGTTTTTAGATTTCATTACCAATTAAATCTTTACAGTCCACCATGTTTTCCTCTATGAACATTCTCAATTTTGGGGCAGCAACTGCAAATCTCACAACCCACAGGGCTGCGAGAGCCCAGGGGTCAGAACACGGCCCAGGAGCAAAGAGCGAAACCGCTGTATAACAATGTCTCCAGCTCCCAGCCCCTCTAGACGGTCAGTTGATGGTATCAAAAGCCACTGAGAGAGCCAGAAGAACTAGGAAACAGCTCTCACCTTTGTCCCTAGCCCTCCGGAGATCATCGACCAGTGCGACCAAGGCAGTTTCAGTCCCATGATGAGGTCTGAATCCCGACTGGAAGGGATCCAAATGGTCCGCTTCTTCCAGGCATGCCTGGAATTGTTGAGCAACTACTTGCTCAATCAACTTGCCCAAGAATGGAAGATTTGAGACTGGGCGATAGTTGGCCATATTGGCCGCATCTAAAGATGGTTTTTTAAGAAGCGATTTGATAACCGCCTCTTTCATTGGGTTATCCGCCACTGGCGCTCTAGCTATCTCAGTGATTGTTTCATTGCCCTCAGATCCGTGGAAAACCATGGGGCTGTCCGGGCTCCAAGCAATTGGAGAGGGCGCCAAACTGTCAATTACCTGGTTAATTCCACATTCCAGCGGGGCACAAGGGATTCAGCTGAAAAGCCATCAACATGGGATAAAGCATCCCCTACCACTCTCTGGAAACCATTTGGATGCATTAAGTGGCAGGGGTGGACCATTAGAATTGGTCCCACCTCCCTACAGAGGGGAAGGGTCATGGAGAAGTCCAGTTGCACCAGGAAGTGATCTGAGCATGGCACTTCTCTTGTTTCACTTTTACTGTCAGATCACCAACATCCCTAGTGGAGAACACCAGGTCCAATGCATGAGTTGGGCTAGACTTATTCAGGGACAGCCCTATGGAGGCCATGCTTTCCACAAAGTCCCGAGCAGCCCCTTGTAAGGTTGTGTTGGCGTGGATATTTAAATTCCCCTAGGACAACCAAAGTAGGTGTTTCCAGGAGAACATCCACCACAACCTGAAGCAGCTCGGGCAGGGAATCTGTAGGGCTTTTGGTTTTAACTGGAAAAGCCTCAAAACCAGTTTAGCACTTGGAGTGGTGTCCAGCTACGCTTCTGGTGCGTTCTCCTGCTTCTCCATTGCTTTTACAGAGTTTTTTCAAACTTCTTACTTCTTCTTGCGCAATGATATGTGTGCCTTTCGTGCCAGCAATAAATTCCACAATGTCTGGATTGTTTCAAAGTAAGCAAGCTTTAAATACAAGCATATAAATCATGGACACTTTCCCAGAGACTCGGATGACTTCTCCAGCCTCTCCGGTCCGATCAAAAGCGAAAGTAAGACTGAACAGGGAATAAACGGTGCGTCACATAAATCACGAAGACATTGCATACAGCAGATACCCCGGATGTTGTGACACATTCTCTTCCCTGTGGGAGGGGCATACCGTTGAGCTTCATTAACCCTGAAAGCTCCAAACCTCACAGAATCCTTGATGCAGCAGGGAGGTTGGTACATCCAAAGGAATCCTGTACTGCCCCTATTGCCCAACTTCCAGAACATGCACTCAGAGAACTGGGTCTTCCCAGTAAGACACCTGGTGCAAACTAATGACTTCCTAAAAATCAATGCATCCCCCCCCCACACACACAAGGGGTTGCTATGTGTACGAGAAACCTGGTGGACAAGCAGTGGCAAGGACAGGCCCCACCTGCTTCATCCAACCAAGTCTCTGTTACACATGCCAGGTCAAGTCCTGTATCCACGATCAAGTCATGGATGGCAGTGGTCTTATGAATCATTGACCTGGCATTGCACAGCAGCACCTTCAGGTCATGTGGGTATCCCTTGCAGATTCCAGTATCTGTCTGATCAAGACCAGATCCAGAGGCAGGGATAGTCCGCAAATGACAATTAAACCTGCCTCCTCAGTAATGACATAGTCTGGTCTTAGCATAACTCCTTCTCCTGCCTGTGATCACTGAGATCGGTTGTCCCAGAGTATCCCTCCCTGTGGAACTTGCCCCAGCCATTTTGTTGGATGGGACCCTCCCCTTAAGAACAAAGTAACTTATTAAAATTAACAATAAAACAATAAAAACAAAAACAGTAAAAGTTACAAACATACCAAGATTAAACAAATTCCCAAACCTGACTAAATATCCATCCCACCCCCCACGCCATACAGAATTTAAAAAGGTAAAAAATAAAATTTCAAAACATTTTAAAAAGAACTCTGCATTGTTCTGAGTTCTCCTGGGCAGCAACAGCAGCAGTAGCAGCTGTCCTTATGAGGCCTGCCAGGCCCTACCCTGGGCCAGGTGGTGAGAGGCAGGAAAGGGGCCCTCAGGCACTCATAGCAGTTGAGTCCTCCTGGGCAGTTGATTATCCCCACCAGGTATCTTACATAACAAATCAATGATAAATTTGGTTCACAACAGAGAAAGAATATTGGTAGAGATCTACTTACAGCACAAAGATGCTGTTCTGCAAGAATTTTTATAATGTCCCTCTAAATATTCTGAGCTCAGTCTGAATACAAAACTCAGAAATGCTTGCCTAAATGAATAGATTGGTAAATCAAAGAGAAAATTCTCAAGTTCATGTCTTATTTTAATTAAATACCAATGTGGGGCAGTGTTCGAAATTAGCCATGCACCAGACACATTTTGCACCTGGCTGCTGGCGACTTATCACTAGACACCTGTTGCAACTGAAGCTCTTTCCACACTCCAAAAATGTATTGGTTTTTCCCCTGTACAAGTTCTTTCATGCACAGTAAAGAAATCACTTTAACTTAAGCTCTTTACACACATCAACTTTCATAGGGTTAGTCTCCTGAATGATTTCCGTTTCAGTGTATTTGAAGAAGTGTGCATGCACACGAAAGCTCATACCAAGAACAAACTTAGTTGGTCTCTAAGGTGCTACTGGAAGGAATTTTTTATTTTATTTTGTTCTCCTGAATGAGTTATCCGGTGTCGAGAAAGGTGGTTACTGCTGCGATAGCTCTTTCCACACTCCAAACATTTATATGGTTTGTCCCCTGTGTTAATTCTCTTATGGGCATGAAGGGTGCTAGGGTCACTGAAGCTTTTTCTACATTCCAAACATTTATACGGTTTCTCCCCTGTATGAGTTCTTTGATGCAAATTAAGAGAGGCACTCTGACTGAAGCTCTTTCCACACTCCCTGCATTTATATGGTTTTCCCCGTGTGAGTTCTTTTATGTTTAGTAAGGTTACTACTGTCACAGAAACTCTTTCCACAATCCCAGCATTTATAAGGTTTCTCCTTTGCATGGGTTCTTTGATGCACCTTAAGATAGGCACTGCGACTGAAGCTCTTTCCACACTCAATGCACTGTGGTTTTTCCGCTGTGTGAATTCTATGATGCTCATTAAGAGACCTGCTGCACTTGAAGCTTTCTCCACACTCAAAGCACTTATATGGCTTCTCCCCTGTGTGAATTCTCTTATGTGCATGAAGGGTGCTAGGGTCACTGAAGCTTTTTCTACATTCCAAACATTTATACGGTTTCTCTCCTGTATGAGTTATTTTATGCAAATTAAGAGAGGCACTCTGACTGAATCTCTTTCCACACTCCATGCATTTATATGGTTTTTCCCCTGTGTGAGTTCTTTGATGTTTAGTAAGGGTACTACCGTCACAGAAACTCTTTCCACAATCCCAGCATTTGTAAGATTTCTTCCCTGTATGAGTTATCTGATGTCTAGTAAAGTTGCCTTTGCGACTGAAGCTCTTTCCACACTCCATGCATTTATACGGTGTCTCCCCTGTATGAGTTATTTGATGCGAAGTCAGGTGGTGACTGTGAGCAAACCTCTTTCCACATTCCATGCATTTATAAGGTTTTTTACCGGAATGTACTATTTGATGTCTAGTAAGAGCTGAGTGACTACAGAATCTCTTTCCGCACATGGTACATTCATGTTTTTTCTCCACTCTGTTAATTTGATTTTCATCTACTTGAGAAGCACTGTGTTTATCCCTTGGTTTCACTGTCTCACTCGCCTCCTGTTTGTTGGCTCCATCTTGAAACCCCAATTTCCTTTCCTTCTCTTGTTCCTCAGCTCTTTCTGGCCAGACTTCTGATGGTTCCTCCTCCTCCAGGATCCCCCAAATATCTCCTGATGGAATAAAAATTTAAAAAATAAAGGTTGATGTAGCGGTTTCATTATCAAAACTCAAGGCCTGGCACTATGTTAAAGGAGTATTGGAGGGTGAAACATCACCCCAAAGACATTTTACATAAAAGGTGTCATACCTGGTTTTAACGAAGTACCACCATTTAATCAATAGTTATTCATATCAGAAAAGTTTTGGTGAGTAGTCCCTAAGATTAACCAAGCCATCAATAGCACAATTTAAACAAGTAGGCAAAAACATCAACAGACCCAGCCTGCCTATGGACCTGTGTGAGGCAGCAAAGAGGGACTGGCAGCAAAGCTCTGTGGGTCCTTTCTCCTCCCTCCGAGTCCAGAAAAGGACCCTCCCCCAACAACGGCAAGTCCACAAGAGGGCACACCCAGCTTTGACAGGATCTGAAAAGGATCTTTGCCAGTGGGTGGGTGGGTGGCTCTGCCCTTTGGAGGTGTGGTTGGGAGGGAGGGGGCACCACCCCACCCATTTTTCAGGGATATACGCCTTATGGATTTTGAGCCCCCACTGTGGGGGCAGCAGCGAGGCTGCCCCCTGCCCATTGATAATACTGCATCTCAACTCAGAGCGGTTTGAAATGTCTGGATCTGCAGAGCTTGTTGGAAAACCAAAATAAATAATAATAGGCAAACCAAATTGATGGACAATGCTGAAATGGCAAGATTAACTCAGAAGCTCAGAAATCAAGAGGAAAAAGACCTTTTTACAATTTATTTACAAGACCATTGTAAGCAGGTTAGAACATTAGCAGGATTTTAACCACGCTTGTAACTTGACGGAATGTATGCATAATTTGGGGACACAGGTGGCACTGTGATCTAAACCACAGAGCCTCTTGGGCTTGCTGATCAGAAGGTCGGAGGTTCGAATACCTGCGGCGGGGTGAGCTCCCGTTGCTCTGTCCCAGCTCCTGCCCACCTAGCAGTTCGAAAGCATATCAAAGTGCAAGTAGATAAATAGGTACCGCTCCAGCGAGAAGGTAAACGGCATTTCCGTGCGCTGCTCTGGTTTACCAAAAGCTGCTTAGTCACACTGGCCAGTAACGCGACATGAAAGCTGCAACCCCAGAGTCGGACACGACTGTGGGGATAGCTAGCAGATGGGACGACCAGTAATCCCGGAGTTCCTGCTCCCACTGCGTCGTGAAAGGGTCTGCTGCCTAAGATCTGAAGGTAGTAGTCGTGAGTTCTGAGAGTTGCTGAAGGTTTTCTGCAGGTATCTGGAGGTTCCGAAGATTCCGGAGGTCTCCGGAGTGAAAGATAGGCTAAGCTAGATAGCGGCCAAAACTTAGAAGGCCAAATAAAAGCTTTTTAAATACAATGAAATAAATGCTAAGAGACTGCAGTCAATGGTGAAGAATCTCTCAACTGCTCTGTGCGGCTGGTTTTGGTTTTGGTTTCTCTCTGGCTTGTCCGCACCGATGCTCTCTCTAGCTTGTCTCGCGCGTTCTCCACACACGCTACAGAGAGCGGAGGCTATTTACGGTATTAAGAAATCAAACATCGTCATAACATTTACATGAACCAATCACAACCTTGTCTCTATGCTAGTTTCTAGGCGGGAAACTATCTACAGACCCAGTTACAGGTGGGTAGCCGTGTTGGTCTGTCATAGTCAAAACAAAATCAAAATTTCTTTCCAGTAGCACCTTAGAGACCAACTGAGTTTGTTCCTGGTATGAGCTTTCGTGTGCATGCACACTTCTTCAGATTATATTCTTTTAAATAAAATAAAAGACCACAAAAATGAATAACAACAGTATTTATATATATATTTACAGCATATATAAAAATGCAACCAAACACCCAACATTAAAAAACATGTATATCCTATAGAGGCAACAAACAAACCAATACATCAATAGAAACCAATAACAACAATCTAGCTGTATCTGTCTCTCCTAGGAGGAATAACCAAGTATGCCACAAATGAGGATCCCCCACAGAAAAAATTCTTTTAGTATGCTTTCCCTACCATTCTCCACACTAGATTGCCACAGTGCATTATACTTCAGGCTGCTTTAGAAGACGGTTCAGAAACTACAGAGTGCTGACCGGTGCAAGATGCTCCGAGCATATGAAACCTTTTCTGGGTGACTGTCTTCTATTCAAGGTGCTGCTTTTGACCTACGCTGCTCAAGGACTGTTTCTCACGAATCCACCTAGAGCCTGCATTCATCATCTGAGCTCCTTCTCACAGTGCCCTCTCCAATTGAGGTGCAAAGAGAGGCAAAATGAGAATGCGTCTTTTAGTGCTGGCTCCCCACCTAAAGAATCGTCTCCCCCAGGGAGGCAACCCAGAAGCCATCACTGGCTAATTGTAGCAGAGAAGCAAGAATATTTATTTTCAGCCAGGCTTCTGGCTTTTGACTTGGGAGAAATACAGACATTGCAATGTCCTTTAGCGAGCTGATGGAAGTCACTCTAAGCCGCCGAGAAATCCATACCTATCATAACTATTAATGAAGGTGAAAAGGATCCTTACCCCGAGAGGTCACCGTCTCATAATCCTCCACCATGACTTCCTTGTACAGAGCTCTCTGTAGGGCCCAGTTGTCCTCAGTGAAATGCAAGGACACCTCCTCAAATCTCACTGATCCCTGGAAGGACAAAACAATTCTCTTCCTTAAAGACACTCCAAGGCAAGGTGTGAAAACCATCTCCCAACTCCCACGCCGAAGATAGATGGGGCAACTAGAGATTTTACCTTTTTTTTTTTTAATAAAACGTGAAAATCTGGATACCGGTAACTAAATTTAAGACTCAGGGAAATGAGTGTTTTGTCCCACCCCATACACCCTCCTTCCTTCCCTTTCTCAGGTGTGTAAAGACCAAACATGCTGCACAGCAGGCAAAATGGGAAGTGGAGAGGGAAGATGTTATTCAATGATGGCTTTATACATACTGGTTTCTAAATTGGTTTGTGAATTTTAGTTGTGTTCTTTCTAGCGACCATTTGATTACTGTGCCACTTGGGAGACCTTTTCGATCAGGTGTTTAGAAATCTTGAAAATAAGATAAAATTACTACCGCTGCAGATGGCCAGTTATATCCTATGGGGCCCACCTTTTTTAATGATGTATTTTTAGTACATACATTTTGCAGAGCAGCTGTGTTTAAAAATCTCCCCCCCTTTTAAATTCATTGCCCAGTTTATTTTTTATTTACATTATTACAGTTGTTACATCACTTTTCATACATCAAAATTAAACAATAGCTACAATAGCTTACACCACATTATCATTATTCCTTGTAGATATCTTTCATTATCCCTCCACTAAAACCCCCTCCGCACACCCCTCAGACTCCCATCCATCACCAATTTGACTTCCATCAATAAAAGCATTTTAATCTTACTCTTGCATTCCGCATTTCTCGTTATTTATTAAATCACTCATAACAATTATATATATTTTCCCATTTACTTCATATCTCTCAATCAAGGCATGATAGTATGCTAATTTTTGATGCTTTATCATATAATCGTCATAGCATTTCCATTCATCTTTTAACTCTTGTTTTGATTGATTCTTTATTGCGGCAGTTAGTTTTGCCTACATTGGCACCCAGTATGTTTCTGAATACAATTCAAAGTGTTGGTGCTGATCTTTAAAGCCCTGAACGGCCTCAGTCGAGTATACCTGAAGGAGTGTCACCACCCCCATCGTTCAGCTGAGGTCCAACTCTGAGGGCCTTCTGATGGTTCCCTCCCTGCGAAAAGTGAGGTTACAGGGAACCAGGCAGAGGGCTTTCTCAGTAGTGGCACCCGCCCTGTGGAACCAGCTCTCATCAGATGTCAAGGAGATAAACAACTATCTGACTTTCAGAAGACATCTGAAGGCAGCCCTGTTTAAGGAAGTTTTTTATGTCTGATGTTTTACTGCTTTTAATATTCTGTTGGGAGCTGCCCAGAGCGGGGTATGAATGAATGAATAAAATAATAATAATTCTTCTTGCTCCTCCCTGGCTGGCAGGAGACTCTCCTGACTCCCTGCTTACTCCCTGCCATTCCTCCCCATGCGGCCTTTGCTGGGCGATAGTTCTGGTTTCTCTAGAAAAGGCCGCGGGATGAGGCCAGCGAGCACCGTCGCTAAAGCCTCGCGCTTCCCCTCCCAGGAGAAGACGACATTTCCCCGTCGCCCCTTAGCTTCCTCACCCCCCCCCCCCCCGAGGGTCGTGGCTGCATCCCTTTTGCGCCTCTTCCTCCCGGCGTGCCCCTCCTTCTCGCCCCCCAATTCTGCCCCTGAATCGGCCGACTCCCCCCAGTTACCCGCCTCCAGGGAGGACAGCCGCCGCCATGCCCAGCCTCTCCCCGGGGAAGCGGAACAGGAAGCGGAAGCTCCTCCTCTCTCGCCAGTCTTCCCTTCCGCTCTAGGACTCGAAGCTCTGTCGCCTCTGTTAACCGCTTCGGAGCCGCGGGGCAGGGAGGGAGGGGAAGCGTCCGGCTGGTCTCCGGTTCTAAAGCAGTCATCTGAGGCCCAGTGGTGGCTCAAGTGGTGCTTTGTGAAATCCTCTCCCCAGGGAGGCTCGCCTGTCACCATGTTTAACTAGGCTTATGACCCTCAATCTGAAGGGCTTTTAATAATAACAATAATTTATTATTTATACCCCGCCGATCTGGCTTCTAAGTCACCTTGAATCGCTTTTGAGAGCAAAGTGACTAATTAATATGAATAATGATGGTGGTGATAATTAGAGATGTAAAATTTCCGAAAATTTGGAAGCCATGGCAAGCCCTTTTTCCGGGGGGGAATGGAAATTTTGGAAAAAGCACCAACAGCAAATAAAGCTAAAGTTAAGGTTTATTCTATCTCATTTTCTGAACAACTGCTATCATTTTCCATTTCTTCTTCCTCTTCCTCTTTGTCATTCTTCTCCTGGACTTGTAATAAACAGCTTTGGCGGGAAACAGAAAAAACCCCCCCCCCCCCATTTTTTCATTTTCCCCCTAGATCTTTCCATCTCTACTTGAGGACAACTGGGGCAAAGCCACCTCAATATTTAAGCTCCATAGAAGGTCTACAGAAGACACAACATATACATGCAGTTTGTTCTATCTCATTTTCTGAACTACTGCCATCATTTTCCATTTCTTCTTCCTCTTCCTTTTTGTCATTTTTCTCATGGGCTTCCAAAAAGCGGCTTTGGGGGGGGGAGGAAACAAACTGGTTCCCCCCCCCCATTTTCCTGGTGGACTATTCCCAACTGTGGAATAGTCTCCCTCGGGAGGTTGTGGACCCTCAGTATCTGATGAACCTCTGCCTGTAATGCAAGCAGCTGTACAGCTTTTCACGTTTATAATGTTCTGTGAAGTTTGACCCGTTGACTGAAGCTTCCCCAGCAAACTGCGTTTTGTCTTTTACCGGTCTGTGTCACTTGGTGACCTGGGGCTTGGCAGAGCTCCTTGTAGCCTCCTGCACCTGGAATGGATCTGACCGCTCCTGCTCCAGGGAGGCTGATCTGCTGCCACCGAAGCCTACGCTGACGCTCTGAGGCCTTTTCACAAAGTGGAGGAACGTTTTCTCCTCTCCTGGCAGACACTCTCACATGGCCTTATTTGGGTGGAATTTTCCGGCCCACATTTCTCCACCTCCTTGATACACACTCCTCTTTTGTCTGGAGAAATGAGAAAATGAAATACAAAAACTCATTCCCTGGGCACACAGGGAATGGGTTTCTCCAACAAATTTTCCACCATGAACCTAAGTTTTGAAAGAAAACCACAAGAAGCCGCCTTACACCTTTCGGTCCAACAAGGCTAGAATTACTTAGGCAACTAGCAGCTGCCCAGGGGCCAAATTCAGCCTTCCTGGCCTCTTTGTCTGGAACTCTCCCTAGGCCACAATCTCTCACTAACCTGGCATGGCCCCCTGGTCTTTGGCCACAGGTGGAAATGACCAAGCTCAATGGTTGAATTATGGAATCATTGCATTGTAGAGACGGAAGGGACCCTGAGGATCATCTAGTTCAACGGCCTGAAATCACAACTAATTTATCCCTGACTAATGGCCACCCAGGGACCCAGGTGGCGCTGTGGGTTAAACCACAGAGCCTAGGGCTTGCTGATCAGAAGGTCAGCGGTTCGAATCCCTGCCACGGGGTGAGCTCCCGTTGCTCGGTCCCAGCTCCTGCCCACCTAGCAGTTCGAAAGCACGTCAAAGTGCAAGTAGATAAATAGGTACCGCTCCGGCGGGAAGGTAAACGGTGTTTCTGTGCGCTGCTCTGGTTCGCCAGAAGCGGCTTTGTCATGCTGGCCACATGACCCGGAAGCTGTCTGCGGACAAACGGCGGCTCCCTCGGCCTATAGAGCGAGATGAGCGCCGCAACCCCAGAGTCGGACACGACTGGACCTGATGGTCAGGGGTCCCCTTTACCTCATGGCCACCCAACCTTTATTCAAAAACCTGCAACAAAGGAGTCCGTTCCACTGTCAAACAGCTCTTATTACTAGCAGAAAGTTCTCCTTAAGGTTCTGTGCAACCTCCTTTCTTGTCGTTTGAATCCATTCATGGTCCTACCCTCTGGAGCAGCAGAAAACAAGCTTGCTCTCCATCTTCCATGTGACAGCCCTTGGGATATTTGAAGACGGCTATCACGCCACCCTCTCTGCCTCTTCTTTTCCAGGCTAAACATATCCAACATCCTTAACTGTCCCTCATAAAGCTTGGTTTCCAGACCCTTTTATCCTTTGCTCAGTGGGAAGAAGGTCCCTGGGCCAGTGATGGGGAAAGAGAAAAGCCCATGACTGAGACCTGGGAAAGTCATTGCCAGTCAGAGTGGACAATACTGTGCTGGAACTTGTCAAACCATCACAAGAGGTGTTGAAATTTTGGGAGGCTGGATAGTTGCAATGGAATGGTCTTGGGGGTGGGGGTGCATCTTGTGGTTGATTATGTGGGGCAGGTCACTTGGACACTTACCTGGGCCCCCCAATATTTTATCCAAGTTAAACTACTTCTCCAGTAGTATTGAATTATATTTAAATTGGGGGATTTGAATAGATTTAAAATTATAAGGTTTGGTGTTTTGTTTTTAAATCTGTTTTGATGCACATACTAGAAGAGAAGCCTTTCTAAAGTTGGGGGGGGGGCAAGTTCAGTTTTGGATCCTAGTGTATTTCTTGAAGTCCTGTCCTATCTTTTGGATTTGTTAGAGGGAGGTGCCTGGCATCTCAACAGAAGCAGCTGGATTTTCCTTCCTCTGGGACACCTCAGGGCCAAACCACAGGTTAAAGAGAATACAAAAATTCAGGATTATTTTTATATTTAAAAAAGCAAATAGCTGGAGATGTGTGGTAATTCATAGGACCAGGGCACACATAGAGGGAGGATTTAACCCTTTTCTTCCCTGCTGTGGTCTTGGGCTGGGGGGGGGTATATACTGAATGTGGCATTTGCTTTTGGGATGGGATGTGGGGTTTCTTCTTAATGCACATTAGTAGGGCACACTTGCTCACAGGTGATAAAAGTGCACAGGACAATGCCATCATTCTACCGGTCACTCGGACACTTTCAAAAACGGATCTTTGTGCATTCCAAAGAGGCAGTGTGGCGTAGTAGTTAGAGTGTCAGACTTACTAAGGCCAAGGAGACATGGGTTCAAATCACAAGGAAGCTCACTCTTCCAAACTCAGCCTTAAGTCTTCTCCCTTGTGGGGATAGCCAGCAGATGGGACGACCAGTAATCCCGGAGTTCTTGCTCCCACTGCGTCGTGAAAGGGTCCACTGGCTATGATCTGAAGGTAGTTGTCATGAGTTCTGAAAGTTGCTGAATGCCTCTGAAGGTTTTCTGCAGGTATCTGGAGTTCCGAAGATTCCGGAGGTCTCCGGAGAAGAAGATAGGCTAAGCTAGGTAGCGGCCAAAACTTAGACGGCCAAATAAAAGTTTTTAAATAAAATGAAATAAACACTAAGAGACTGCAGTCAATGGTGAAGAAGCTCTCAACTGCTCTGTGTGGCTGGTTTTGGTTTTGGTTTCTCTCTGGCTTGTCACGCACCAATGTTCTCTCTAGCTTGTCTCGCGCATTCTCCACACACGCTACAGAGAGCGGAGGCTATTAAGGAATCAAACAGCGTCATAACGTTTACACAAACCAATCACAACCTTGTTTCTATGCTAGTTTCAAGGCGGGAAACCATCCATTGACTGTTACATGGGCACGCTTTTCCCAAACGCGGAGGGATCCATGCAGCAAACTCCCTGCTGGATCCTTTGCCCTTCCTTCCTAAAGCGGAAGGACATCCTAAAGTAAACACAAACAAACAGGTGCAGTAGCACCTCAAAAACATATTCCCACACTCCCTCCCTCTCAAACCAACCAGAAAGGGCTGTTGTGAGAACAGCATGGGGTGGCGGCGGCGGCAGAGAAACAGAAACGGGGGTGCCACCCTGAGCTTTTGGGAAAGCAAGCTGGACAAAAACCAGTCCATACGGACGGCAAAGCAGCGCTTCACACGTGCCCACCAACAAGGTCCCCTGGTAGGCTGCAGGTGCCACCCTCGTTTGCCGCGAAGCAGATGCCCGGGACCCCCGCGGAAGCTGGCACTGCCACCGGCGTTACTCCAGGAAGCTAGGATCCGGTCCCCATTCCCACCCAACGCAGGAGAAAGCGAAGGGCAGGATAGGCTAATATCACTGAGGCACAGGCCAATGGGCCCATTGGCCTGTGCCTCAGCGGTATTAGCCTATGGCTGCACCGGGAGGAGGGAGAATGCAGTGAGGGAGAGGGGGGGAAATGGTGCCGAGCTGGAAAAAAATGCTTCTGGGGAAAAAAATTTAGGGAAAAAATGCTTTGAATGGATGCTGATCATTTTTGTTTCGGGGGGGGGGCTGCCTTCTATGGGGGGGCAGCTGCCCCCCTTGGGTATGCCCATGTATCTAACCATTGCAATCTAGGGTCTTTGTACTAATTTTAGCCAATGCATCCAAATGGAGAAGGGAGGGGAGCTTTGAGTTGAACAAATCCTTTAATTCCAGTATTTCTATTGTTCTGTTGTCTCTTCTTAGAGAGTTTCCTGCTTATTTCCCTTTGTTGTTGAACACATGAAAGTGGCACCTGCCGGTGGTTCAGAAACTTCAGCTGCTGCAGAATTTGGCAAACATTTTGCTCACCGGAGGAAGACCATGTTAGTATATTACATCGATCCTGGTCCAACTGCATTGGCTACCGATTAGTTTCCGGGCCGAATTTAAAGTGCTGTTTTGACCTATAAAACCTTAGCTCTGGATCACAATACCTCAAGGACTGCCCCAGGCCAGAAATCATCCTCTAAGACACTTCTTCAAGTGAGAGATGTGGAGGGTGATGAAACAAGATCGGGACTTTTCTACGGTGGCTCCGTTTGTGGAAAGCTCTCCACAGGGAGAGCTTTGGTTTGGTTTGCACCTTCATTATGCGTCTTTAGTTGCTGGGCGAAAACATTATTCAACCAGGCCTTTGACTGAAAAAAGGGCAGAATACAAATTTAACAAATAATAAATGAAATAAACAATGTTTGTAGTAATAAAAAACAAACCACATTTTTGTGCGGAGAAACTCTCCTGCACAAAACTGCTACATAACAATTAAAAAATAAAATTTGCTATTGCATGTACAGAAAGTGGGGAAGGAGAAGGAAGGGACCAGCAGCATTTTATGTGAGTGATTCCAAATCCTTGCATGACTTGCAGGCAACACACACACACACACACACACACACACACACACACACATATACATATATATATATATATAATGGACTGCCCTTTTGGGCAAATCTGGTACATCACAAAACATGTATTTCACAAATTAATTTTCTAAAATGGTGCATGTCTAGATGGGCGGGGTTTAATAAATTATTATTATTCTTATTATTCTTATTACTCCTACTGCACAAGTGTCATAGCTCCTCTGCTGTTTGGGGGTACACAGCCAATTGCAGGATTCTGCAGCAGTAACCAATCAGCTTCTAACACATTAAGGCATGAGAAATGCTATTTTCTTGTTACTTATTTTTGCCTATAGAGTCCATCTAACTGTACATAACTGTATCTGCAAAAGCCTACAAGCCGTATATGTTTGTTGTTGTTTGAACCATTATGGTCATATGCAATATATACATATATACATACAGCATTAAAATACAGTATCAGCCTATATTCCACACACACACACACACACAAGTTTTTGATTTCATTCCGAATTAAATCTTTACAGTCCACCATGTTTTCCTCAACAAACTTTCTCAATCAGGGGGCAGCAACTGCAAATCTCACAACTTTGTCTGTCACAAATTTCTCACACCAGACAACAAATACGTGACTTTCAATAAGAATAAGAATAATTTATTATTTATACCCCACCGATCTGGCTGGGTTTCCCCAGTCACTCTAGGCAGCTTCCAACAAAATATTAAAATACAATAGTCTGTCAAACATTAAAAGGTTCCCTAAACATGGGTGTCTTCAGATGTCTTCTAAAAGTCTAGTAGTTGTTTTTCTCTGAAATCTGGTAGGAGGGTGTTCCACAGGGTGGGCACCACCACCGAGAAGGCCCTCTGCCTGGTTCCCTGTAACCTCGCTTCTTGCAGTGAGGGAACTGCCAGAAGGTCCTCAGAGCTGGACCTCAGTGTCTGGGATGAATGATGGGGGTGGAGATGCTCCTTCAGGTATACTGGGCCAAGCCCGTTTAGGGATCTCAAAGTCAGCATCAACACTTTGAATTGTGCTTGGAAACGTACTGGAAGCCAATGTAGGGCTTTCAAGACCGGTGTTATGTGGTCTCGGCAGCAGCTCCCTGTCACCAGTCTAGATGCTGCATTCTGGATTAGTTGTAGTTTCACTTTCAAAGGTAGCTCCACACAGAGCGCACTGCAGTGCAGTAGTCCAAGTGAGAGATAACTAGAGCATGCACCCCTCTGGCAAGACAGTCCGCGGGCTGGTAGGGTCTCAGTCTGCGTACCAGATGGAGCTGGTAAACAGCTGCCCTGGACACAGAATGGACAGCTGCAAGTCCAAAATGACTCCCAGGCTACGCACCTGGTCCTTCAGGGGCACAGTTACCCCATCCCTGACCAGGGAGTCCTCCACACCTGCCCGCCTCCTGTCCCCAAAGCAGTTCTTCTGTCTTGTCAGGATTCAACCACAATATGTTAGCGGCCATCCATCCTATAACCGCCTCCAGACACTCACACAGGACCTTCACTGTCTTCACTGGTTCTGATTTGAAAGAGAGGTAGAGCTGGGTATCATCCACATACTGGTGAACACTCTAGCCAAACCCCCTGATGATCTCTCCCAGCGGCTGCACAACTTGACTAGACAGAACTCTAGCACTCTGCCACCCCGGCCCTGCTCCCATAGTGGAGTCTACCTCTTCCCGAATTTGAGCAACTTTATCTGCAAAAAACAAAACAAAAAACCTGTGCAAAATCATTGCAGGAGATCATGTGGCCCATACTGTGCCCCGATACAGCAGGTGTTTCCACTAAATTACAAACCACCCGAGTCTCCTGCTGCTGTTTTCTGCAGATGCAATAGAGGCGGTGAAGAAGGTCTTCCACATTCCAGCGGGTCACCAGGGAATCAGCTGAAAGGCCACCAACATGGGATAAACTAGGCATCCCCTACCACTCTCTAGAAACCTTTTGGACCCATTAAGTGGCGGGGTGGACCATCCGAATCGGTCCCACCTCCCTGCAGAGGGGGAGGGTCGCGGAGTAGTCCAGTTGCACCAGGAAGTGACCTGACCATGGCACTTCTTTTGTTTCGCTTTTACTGTCAGATCGCCAATATCCATAGAGGTGAACACCAGGTATATATATATATATACAATGATTTTTTCCTTTTCAATTCAGACAAAAATACAACCAATCAAACAAAAATACGAAATACAACAAAAAATACTACAAACAAAAACTTAAAAAGATTCTTATTACTCCTCTAACATTCTTTAACATTGTTAATTGACTTCCCTCGATCCTTTCCTTCTGAATTTCACTTTAAATCATCATTAGCAGGTTTGTTTATCATAGTACCTAATATTTGAACAATAATTACCATTTAAACTCATATTTTACCTATATTATTAATCAACCCTCAAAATTCCAAACTAAAATCTACCGTAACTTAATTCTGAAAGCCTGTATCTCCTCCTCTAAGAGTCCATAATTCTAAACATTGCAATACTTTTTCAGATAAACTTTAAATTTCTCCCAATCTTCTTCCACCGTATCTTCTTTCTGATCAAGTAGTCTCCCCATCAGTTCAGCAAGTTCCATCATCTTCATTTGCCATTCATCCATTGTAGGTATCTCTTGTGTCTTCCAGTTCTTGGCAAGAAGTATTTTGGCAGCTGTTGTGGTATATGAAAAGAATGTTGTGTCCTTTGGAGGAATTTCTCCCCCAACTATTCCAAGTAGAAAGGCTTCCGGTTTTTTAACAAAGGTGTTTTTAAACACCTTTTTCAGTTCATTATAAATCTTTCCCCAGAAGTCTTTTACCTTGGGGCAAGTCCACCACATGTGGTAAAAGGTTCCTTCTTTTTCTTTACATTTCCAACACTTATTGTCTGATGTATGATACATTTTTGCTAATTTAATAAGTGTTAAATACCATCTATACATCATTTTCATCATATTCTCTTTCAAAGTAGTACATGCAGTAACATTCAAACCCTTTCCCCACAATCTCTCTGAGTTATTCAACATTATATTGTGCCCCACATCTCTCGCCTAATCAATCATCACAGATTTCACTTGTTCATCTTTTGTATGCCACTCCAGTAATAAATTGTACATTTTAGATAGATTTTTCGTCTTTGTTTCCAACAACTCTGATTCCAATCTGGATTTCTCAGATTGAAAACCTATGTTTTTACTATCATTCTTAAACATTTCATTTATCTGATGGTATTGTAACCAATCATTTAACTTGTCTTTAAGCTGTTCATATAATTTCAATTTCAATTTGTCTTCAACTTCCAACAACAGATCACTATATTTTAACCACTTGGTTCCACATTTAATCTTTTATGGGCCTTAGCCTCCAGTGGTGAAATCCACCGAGGTGTTTTCCTTTCTAATAAATCGTTGTATCTGAGCCATACATTAAACAATGATTTTCTAATTATATGATTCTTGAAACCTTTGTGGGCCTTTATCTTATCAAAGAACTCACAGAGGGAAAAATATGCATGCCATCGAAAAAACTTTGTCAAAACCGTCTAGGTCCAACAAATCTTCATTCTCCAATGTACACCATTCCTTCCACCAGGAAAATGCTGCTGCTTCAAAGTATAGCTTTAAGTCTGGCAGGGAGAAACCATCTCTTTCTTTAGTGTCTGTTAGTAACATAAACTTAATTCTAGGTTTCTTCCCCTGCCAGAGAAATTTAGATAACATCTTTTGCCATTCTCTGAAGCATTTCATATTATCCACAATCGGTAATACTTGGAATAAAAACAACATTTTAGGCAGCACATTCATTTTCACAGCAGAAAATGAATTTTAGGCAGCACATTCATTTTCACAGTCTAAAGATAACTTCAAATTACACCAAATATCTAACTCTCTCTTAATTTCATTCCATAATCTTTCATAGTTCTCTTTGTACAAATTCATTTTTTTTACCATCATATTTACACCTAGCATATTGGTAGAGATCTACTGCTTAGTTACGGCACACAAAAAGATGCTGTTTTGCAGCACAGAGTCTGAAAACAAAAGTCATAAATGCTTGACTGAATGAATAGATTGGTAAATCAGAGAGAAAATTCTCAAGTTCATGTCTTATTTTAATTAAATACCAATGTGGAGCAGTGTTTGAAATTAGCCAGGTGCCAGACACATTTTGCACCTGGCTGCTGGCGACTTATCACTAGACAGCTGTTGCAAGGGAAGCTCTTTCCACACTCCAAAAATGTATACGGTTTGTCCCCTGTACTAGGTTCTTTCATGCACAGTAAAGAAACCACTATAACTGAAGCTCTTTCCACACATCAACTTTCATAGGGTTAGTCTCCTGAATGAGTTATCCGGTGTCGAGAAAGGTGGCTACTGCTGCGGTAGCTCTTTCCACACTCCAAACATTTATATGGTTTGTCTCCTGTATTAGTTCTTTGATGCACATTAAGAGAGGCACTCTGACTGAAGTTACCACACACCATGCATTTATATGGTTTTTCCCGTGTGAGTTCTTTGATGTTCAGTAAGGTTACTACTGTAACAGAAACTCTTTCCACAATCCCAGCATTTATAAGGATTCTCCCCTGTATGAGTTATCTGATGTCTAGTAAGATTGTTTCTGTAACTGAAGCTCTTTCCACACTCCATGCACTTATATGGCTTTCCCCCTGTGTAAATTCTATGATGCACATTAAGAGACTTGCTGCACTTGAAGCTTTCTCCACACTCAAAACACTTATATGGCTTCTCCCCAGTGTGAATTCTCTTGTGTTTATGAAGGCTTCTAGGGTCACTGAAGCTTTTTCTACATTCCAAACATTTATACGGTTTCTCCCCTGTATGAGTTATTTGATGCAAATTAAGAGAGGCACTCTGACTGAAGCTCTTTCCACACTCCATGCATTTATATGGTTTTTCCCCTGTGTGAGTTCTTTGATGTTTAGTAAGGGTACTACCGTCACAGAAACTCTTTCCACACTCCATGCATTTATATGGTTTTTCCCCTGTGTGAGTTCTTTGATGTTGAGTAAGGGTACTACGTTCACAGAAACTCTTTCCACAATCCCAGCATTTATAAGGTTTCTCCGCTGTATGAGTTATCTGATGTCTAGTAAAGTTGTGTTTGTAACTGAAGCTCTTTCCGCACTCCTTGCATTTATACGGTTTCTCCCCTGTATGAGTTATTTGATGCGAAGTCAGGTGTTGACTTTGACCAAAGCTCTTTGCACACTCCAGGCATTCATGTGGTTTGTTCCCTGTACGAGGTGTCTGGTGTCTTTTAAGGTGAGCACTGTTCCTGAAGCTTTCTCCACACTCAAAGCACTTATATGGCTTCTCCCCTGTGTGAATTCTATGATGCATGTTAAGGGAGCTGCTGAGACTGAAGCTTTTTCCACACTCCATGCATTTATACGGTGTCTCCCCTGTATGAGTTCTTTGATGTGAAGTAAGTTTGCTTCTGCTACTGAAGCTCTTTCCACACTCCATGCATTTATATGGTTTTTCCCCTGTGTGAGTTCTTTGATGTTTAGTAAGGGTACTTCTCTCACAGAAACTCTTTCCACAATCCCAGCATTTATAAGGTTTCTCCCCTGTATGAGTCATCTGATGTCTAGTAAAGTTGTGTTTGTAACTGAAGCTCTTTCCGCACTCCTTGCATTTATATGGTTTCTCCCCTGTATGAGTTCTTTGATGCGAAGTCAGGTTTTGCCTTTGACCAAACCTCTTCCCACACTCCATGCATTTATAAGGTTTTTCACCTGAGTGTACTCTTTCATGTGTAGTAAGAGATGAGCGACTACAGAATCTCTTTCCGCACAGAGTACATTCCTGTTTTTTCTCAGCTCTGTTAATTTGATTTTCATCTACTTGAGAAGCACTGTGTTTATCCCTTGGTTTCACTGTCTCCCTCCCCTCCTGTTTGTTGGCTCCATCATGAACCCCCGATTTCCTTTCCTTCTCCTGCTCCTCAGCTCTTTCTGGCCAGATTTCTGATGGTTCCTCCTCATCCTGGATCCCGCAAACATCTCCTGATGGAATAAAAATTTAAAAAATAAAGGTTGATGTAACGGTTTCATTATCAAAACTCAAGGCCTGGCACTATTTTAAAGGAGTATTGGAGGGTGAAACATCACCCCAAAGACATTTTACATAAAAGGTGTCATACCTGGTTTTAATGAAGTACCACCATTTAATCAATAGTTATTCATATCAGAAATGTTCTGGTGAGCAGTCCCTAAGATTAACCAAGCCATAAACAACACAATTTAAACAAGCAGGCAATAACATCAACAGACCCTGTCTGCCTATGGACCTGTGTGAGGCAGCAAAGAGGGACTGGCAGCAAAGATCTGTGTGTCTTCTCCCCTCCCTTCGAGTCCAGAAAAGGACCTTTCCCCAAGAAGAGCAAGTCCACAAGAGAGTAGACCCAGCTTGGTCAGGATCTGAAAAGGATCTTTGGCAATGGGTGGCTGGGTGGGGAGGTGGCTGCGCCCTTTGGAGGTCTGGTGGGGCAGGAATGGGGACTACCTCACCCATTTTGCGGGGCTATACTCCTTATGGATTTTGAGCCCCCATTGCGGGGGCAGCAGTGAGACCACCCCCTGCCCATTGATATTACAGCATCTCAACTCAGAGCGGTTTGAAATGTCTGGATCTGCAGAGCTTGTTGGAAAACCAAAATAAATAATAATATGCAAACCAAGTTGATGGACAATGCTGAAATGGGAAAATTAACTGGGAAGCTCAGAAATAAAAAGGAAAAGAACTTTTAAAAATAATGGGGGAAGTTTACAATTTATTTACAAGACCATTGTAAGCACATTAGAACACTAGCAGGATTTTAACCATGCTTGTAAATTAACGGAAAGTATGTATAACTTGGAAAGATAAAATTTGGATAGTATTGATAAGCAGTTGTAAATACTATCACTAGGACCCATGGAAGGGATGGGGAGAAGTCAGAGTGATTTCAATATTTGGATCATGAATTTTTGGTTGTTGTATGTTGTTGTTTTTTTTAAATAAAAATTTACAGCATATATAAAAATGCAACCAAACACCAAACATTAAAAAACATGTATATCCTATACATGCAACAAACCAATATGTCAATAGAAACCAATAACAACAATTTAGCTGTATCTCTCTCTCCTAGAAGGAATAACCAAGTATGCCACAAATGAGGATACCCCACAGAAAAGATTGTTTTAGTATGCTTTCCCTACCATTCTCCACACTAGATTGCCACAGTGCATTATACTTCAGGCTGCTTTAGAAGACGGTTCAGAAACTACAGAGTGCTGACCAGTGCAAAATGCTCTGAGCATATGGAACCTTTTCTGGGTGACTGTCTTCAATTCAAGGTGCTGATTTTGACCTATGCAGCTCCATGACTGTTTCTCACGAATCCACCTAGAGCCTGCATTCATCATCTGAGGTCCTTCTCACAGTGCCCTCTCCAACTGAGGTGGAAAAAGAGGCAATACAAGAATGGGTCTTTTAGTGCTGGCTCCCCACCTAAAGAGTAGTCTCCCCCAGGGAGGCAACCCAGAAGCCACCACTGGCTAATTGTAGCAGAGAAGCAAGAATATTTATTTTCAGCCAGGCTTCTGGCCTTTGAATTGGGAGAACTACAGGCATTGCAATGTCCTTTAGCGAGCTGCTGGAAGGCATTCCAAGCCACCGAGAAATCCATACCTATCATAACTATTAATGAAGGCGAAAACCTTACCCCGAGAGGTCACTGTCTCATAAACCTCCACCATGTCTTCCTTGTACAGAGCTCTCTGTACGGGCCCAGTTGTCGTCAGTGAAATGGAAGGACACCTCCTCAAATCTCACGGATCCCTGGAAGGACAAAACAATTCTATTCCTTAAAGACACTCCAAGGCAAGGTGTGGAAACCATCTCCCCTCAGCTCCCACTCGGATGATAGATGGGACAAGTGGACATTTTACCTTCAGTGTTTTTTTTGTTTTTTTTAATAAAACGTGCAAATCTGGATAACTAAATTTAAGACTGGGGAAAATGTTTTGTTCCACCCCATACTTCCTCCTTCCTCCCCTTTCTCAGGTGTGTAATGACCAAACATGCTGCCCAGCAGGCAAAATGGGAAGTGAAGAGTGAAGATTTTTTTCAATGATGGCTTTAAACATACTGGTTTCTAAATATGTTTGTGGATTTTAGTTGTGTTCTAGCGACCATTTGATTACTGTGCCACTTGGGAGACCCTTTTGATCAGGTGTTTAGAAACCTTGAAAATAAGATAAAATTACTACTGCTGCAGATGGCCAGTTATATCCTATGGGGCCCACCTTTTTAATGATATATTTTTAGTACGTACCGGTACATTTTGCAGAGGACAGTTTTGTGCTGTGTTTAAATTTTTTTCTTTTTTTTATTCATTGCCCAGTTTATTTTTTTTTATTACTCATTTTTTATTTACATTCTTACAGTTGTTACATCACTTTTCATACATCAAAATTAAACATTACCTACAATTAAACATTAGCTTACACCACATTATTCCTTGTACAGATATCTTTCATTATCCCATTAAACCCCTCACACCCCTCAGACTCCCATCCGTTACCAATTTGACTTCCATCAATAAAAAGCATTTTAATCTTACTCTTGCATTCCACATTTCGCATTATTTATTAAACCACTTATAACAATTCTAAATTTTCCATCCTATTTACTTCATATCTCTCAATCAAGGCATGATAGTATGCTAATTTTTGATCAATGCTTTATCATATAATCGTCATAGCATTTTTAAACTTTTGTTTTGATTGATTCCTTATTGCGGCAGTTACTTTTGCCTACATTGGCTCCCAGTATGTTTCTGAATACAATTCAAAGTGTTGGTGCTGATCTTTAAAGCCCTGAACGGCCTCAGTCAAGTATACCTGAAGGAGTGTCACCACCCCCATCGTTCAGCTGAGGTCCAACTCTGAGGGCCTTCTGATGGTTCCCTCCCTGCGAAAAGTGAGGTTACAGGGAACCAGGCAGAGGGCTTTCTCAGTAGTGGCACCCGCCCTGTGGAACACGCCCCCCCCCATGGATGTCAAGGAGATAAACAACTATCTGACTTTCAGAAGACATCTGAAGGCAGCCCCGTTTAAGGAAGTTTTTTATGTCTGATGTTTTACTGTTTTTAATAATCTGTTGGGAGCCAAGCAAAGCGGGGTATGAATAAGTGAATAATAATAATAATAACAACAATAATAATTCCTCTTGCTCCTCCCTGACTGGCAGGAGACTCTCCTGACTCCCTGCTTACTCCCTGCCATTCCTCCCCATTTCCCCCCATGCGGCCTTTGCTGGGCGATACTTTTGGTTTCTCTGGACAAAGGAGCGTGAGAAAAGGCCGCAGGATGAAGCCAGAGGCCGGGGAAGGCCAGCGAGCAGCGTCGCTTCAGCCTCCCGCTTCCCCTCCCAAGAGAAGAGGACATTTCCCCGTCGCCTCTTAGTTCCCCCCAGGAGGGTCGTGGCTCCATCCCTTTTGCGCCTCTTCCTCCCGGCGTCCCCCTCCTTCTCGCCCCCCAATTCAGCCCCTGGATCGGCCGACTCCCCCCAGTTACCCGCCTCCAGGGAGGACAGCCGCCACCACGCCCAGCCTCTCCCGAGGGAAGCGGAACAGGAGGCGGAAGCTCCTCCTCACTCGCCCGTCTTCCCTTCCGCTCTAGGAATCGAAGCTCTGTCGCCTCTGTTAACCGCTTCGGAGCCGCGGGGCAGGGAGGGAGGAGAGGCGTCCAGCTGGTCTCCGGCTCTGAAGCAGGAGAGGGAAACCCGAGTGCAGGATCAGGCCAGCAATGCTCCAAGCAGGATCCGAGTTCAAGAGCAGCTTTAGCCTCACCTTTATTATATTTATTTATACTGCAAACGTTTCAAAGATCCTGGATGAAATCAGAATTAGGAAAAAAAATTAAGTTGCACTTTATTTGTGAAATCAGCTGAGAAGAGAGGTCCAGCGGCTGTAAAAAGATGTTTTCTTTGAGTATGTTCAAATGACAATACCTGACAGAACCTCGAGTTTGGATCCGCTACTTTGGATCAAACAGAGTCCTTTCCAAGTGATTCTCCCCTCTCTGCACGTTTGACCTCTCAAGGTTTACATCCCACCCAAGCTCTTCCCTCTAGTCTTCTTCCCCTGTTCAGCCATGGGGAACATGTGACTCTCTCAACAGCTGCAGCCGGTATAGTCAAGACATAGATAATTTTTTATTGATTTTACTCAATAGACGTTTATCTATGAAATCTCAAGATGACAAAGGAACACACGTCTTTGAATCATCCAAATAAATCAGAGAAGGAAGAAGAATGGGATACACAGATATCAGAGTCCATTCTAATTTTTCACAGAGTTCATCTAAAGCGGCTGGTAGTTCTAAAAATATTGAAGTCTCTTTCAGTTACATATTGCTCCATGTACTTGCACCCGGACCTTGCAATAGTCATCTGAGGCCCAAAGTGGTGGCTCAAGTGGTGCTTGTGGAATCCTCTCCCCAAGGAGGCTCGCCTGGTACCATCTTTACCTATTTTACGCGCCCATTTTAGCTCATTCTGAAGGGCTTTTAAGTACCTGTGGCATCTTCTACCGTAGTGAGGCAGGTTCCTCGGATTCGTACAGATGTGTTTTGTACGTTCCCATCGGTTTGATTGTTGTAATTGGTATTGATGTTTATGCAGTGTTCTTTTGTGAGCAAAGTGACTAATTAATATGAATAATGATGGTGGTGGTAATTAGAGAAGTAAAATTTCTGGAAATTTTGAAGCCATGGCAACACCCCTCCCCGGTTTCACCCTGGAAAAAAATGTAAATTTTGGATAAATTGAACAACAGTTCAGTGTGGAGTAGTTTTACAAATTGCATGAAACACAGTGAATATAAAAAGTATTTTGCTTTCAATAAAACAACCACACACCCTTTCCCGCAAAAACAACAAAAAACAAGAAACCATTAACATAAATAATAATCAGATTTGCCCCTTAGCACCAACAGCAAATAAAGCTAAAGTTAAGGTTTATTCTATCTCATTTTCTGAATTATTGCAATCATTTTCCATTTCTTCTTACTCTATCATTTATCTCATGCACTTCTAAAAAAGGGCTATGGGGAAAAATGGAAAACAAAACCTTTTTTTCTCCAATTTCCCCCCACAATACAGTCGGCAAGACAGAGGGGCTTCTCAGTAGTGGCACCCACCCTGTGGAACGCCCTCCCATCAGATGTCAAGGAAATAAACATGTATGTGACTTTTAGAAGACATCTGAAGGCAGCCATGTTTAAGGAAGTTTTAAATATTTGATGTTTTATCGTGTTTTTAATATTCTGTTGGGAGCCGCCCAGAGTGGCTGGGGAGGCCCAACCAGACGGGCGGGTTATAAGTAATAATTGATGATGATGATGATTGCTACACAAGTGTCTTAGCTCCTCTGCTTTTGGGGGTACACAGCCAGATGCAGCATTCTGCAGCAGTAACCAATCAGTTTCTAACACGTTAAGGCATGAGAAATACTCTTTTATTGTTACTGACTTTTGTCTATACTGTACAGTGCATCTATCTGAACTTAACTGTATCTGCAAGAGACTACAAGCTGTATATGTTTATTGTGGTTTGAACCATTATGGTCATAGGCAATATATACATAAATACAGCATTAAAATACAGTATCAGCCTATATAACACACACACACACTAACACAAACATACAAATAAGTTTTTAGATTTCATTCCCAATTAAATCTTTACAGTCCACCATGTTTTCCTCTATGAACATTCTCAATTTTGGGGCAGCAACTGCAAATCTCACAACCCACAGGGCTGTGAGAGTCCAGGGGTCTGAACACTCATCCCCTCCAGAGATAATCGACCAGTGCGACCAAGGCAGATTCAGTCCCATTATGAGGTCTGAATCCCGACTGGAAGGGATCCAAATGGTCCACTTCTTCCAGGCGTGCCTGCAAATGTTCAGCAACCACTCGCTCAATCACCTTGCCCAATAATTGAAGATTTGAGACTGGGCGATAGTTTGCCAAATTGCCACATCTAAAGATGGTATTTTAAGAAGCGATTTGAAAACCACTTCTTTCATTGGGTTATCCGCCACTGGCGCTCTAGCTATCTCAGTGATTGTTTCATTGCCCTCAGATCCGTGGAAAACCAAGGGGCTGTCCGGGCTCCAAGCAATTGGAGAGGGCGCCAAACAGTCAATTACCCTGGTTAATTACACATTCCAGCGGGCCACAAGGGATTCAGCTGAAAAGCCATCAACATGGGATAAAGCATCCCCTACCACTCTCTGGAAACCATTTGGATGCATTAAGTGGCAGGGGTGGACTATCCGAATCGGTATCACGTCCCTACAGAGGGGAAGGGTCATGGAGAAGTCCAGTTGCACCAGGAAGTGATCTGACCATGGCACTTCTCTTGTTTCACTTTTACTGACAGATCAACAACATCCCTAGAGGTGAACACCAGGTCCAAGGCATGAGTTGGACTAGACCAGGCATAGGGAACCTTCGGCTCTCCAGATGTTTTGGCCTACAACTCCCATGATCCCTAGCTAACAGGACCAGTGGTCAGGGATGATGGGAATTGTAGTCCGAAACATCTGGAGAGCCGAAGGTTCCCTATGCCTGGACTAGACTTATTCAGGGACAGCCCTATGTTGGCCATGCTTTCTACAAAGTCCCGAGCAGCCCCTGTAAGGTTGTGTTGGCGTGGATATTAAAATCCCCTAGGACAACCAAACTAGGTGTCTCCTGGAGAACATCCACCACAACCTGAAGCAGCTCGGGCAGGGAATCCTTGATGCAGTGGGGAGGTTGGTACACCAAAAGGAATCCTGTACTGCCCCTATTGCCCAACTTCCATAACATGCACTCAGAGAACTGGGTCTTCCCAATAGGACGCCTGGTGCAAACTAATGACTTCCTAAAAATCAATGCATCCCCCCCTCCCTGCGCACAAGGGGTTGCTGTGTAAGAGAAACCTGGTGGACAAGCAGCGGCAAGGACAGGCCCATCTGCTTCATCCAACCAGGTTTCTGTTACACATGCCAGGTCAGGTCTCCTTCCATGATGATGTCATGTATGGCAGTGGTCTTATGAATCATTGACCTGGCATTGCACAGCAGCACCTTCAGGTCATGTGGGTATCCCTTGCAGATTCCAGTATCCGTCTGGTCAAGACCAGACCCGGAGTCAGGGATAGTCCTCAAACAACGTCTAAACCGGCCTCCTCGGCAATGACATGGTCTGGTCTTAGCATAACTCCTTCATCTGCCTGTGATCACTGAGATCGATTGTCCCAGTGCATCCCTCCCTGTGGAACTTGCCCCAGCCATTTTGATGGATGGGATCCTTCCCCTTAAGAACAAAATAAAACTTATTAAAATAAACAATAAAAACAAAAAACAGTAAATGTTACAAACACACCAAAATTAAACAAATTCCAAAACCTGACTACAGCAGTGGAGTGCTCCTGGGCAGTTGATTATCTCCATCAGGTATCTTACATAACAAATCAAGGATACATTTGGTTCACAATAGAGGAAGCATATTGGTAGAGATCTACTGCTTAGTTACGGCACACAGAAAGATGCTGTTCTGCAATAATTTTTTATACTATCCCTCTTAATATTCTGAGCTCATAGTCTGAAAACAAAAGTCATAAATGCTGGATTAAATGAACAGATTGGTAAATCAGAGAGAAAATTCTTAAGTTCATGTCTTATTTTAATTAAATACCAATGTGAGGCAGTGTTTGAAATTAGCCGGGCGCCAGACACATTTTTCACCTGGCTGCTGGCGACTTATCACTAGACACCTGTTGCAACCGATGTATATGGTTTGTCCCCTGTACAAGTTATTTCATGCATAGTAATGAAACCACTGTAACTGAAGCTCTCTCCACACATCAACTTTCACAGGGTTAGTCTCCTGAATGAGTTATCCAGTGTCGAGAAAGAAGGTTACTGCTGCAGTAGCTCTTTACACACTCCAAACATTTATATGGTTTGTCCCGTGTGAATTCTCTTATGTTTATGAAAGGTGCTATAGTCACTGAAGCTTTTTCTACATTCCAAACATTTATACGGTTCCTTCCCTGTATGAGTTCTTTGATGCACAGTAAGAGAGGCACTCTGACTAAAGTTCTTTCCACACTCCATGCATTTATATGGTTTTTCCCGTGTGAATTATATGATGCATGTTAAGAGACCTGCTGCACTTGAAGCTTTCTCCACACTCAAAGCACTTATATGGCTTCTCCCCTGTGTGAATTCTCTTATGTCTTTGAAAGGTGCTAGGGTAACTGAAGCTTTTTCTACATTCCAAACATTTATATGGTTTCTCCCCTGTATGAGTTCTTTGATGCAAATTAAGAGAAGCACTGTGACTGAAGCTCTTTCCACACTCCATGCATTTATATGGTTTCTCTCCTGTATGAATTCTTTGATGCACCTTAAGAAAGGAACTCTTACTGAAGCTCTTTCCACACTCCATGCATTTATACGGTTTCTCCCCTGTATGAGCTTTTTGATGCGCCTTAAGATAGGCACTGCAACTGAAGCTCTTTCCACGCTCAATGCACTTATATGGCTTTCCCCCTGTGTGAATTCTATGATGCAGATTAAGAGACTTGCTGCACATGAAGCTTTCTCCACACACAAAGCACGTATATGGCTTCTCCCCTGTGTGAATTCTCTTATGTTTATGAAGGCTGCTAGGGTCACTGAAGCTTTTTCTACATTCCAAACATTTATACGGTTTCTCCCCTGTATGAATTATTTTATGCAAATTAAGAGAGGCACTCTGACTGAAGCTCTTTCCACACTCCATGCATTTATATGGTTTTTCCCCTGTGTGAGTTCTTTGATGTTTAGTAAGGGTACTACTGTCACAGAAACTCTTTCCACAATCCCAGCATTTATAAGGTTTCTCCCCCGTATGAGTTATCTGATGTCTAGTAAAGTTGCCTTTGCGACTGAAGCTCTTTCCACATTCCATGCATTTATATGGTGTCTCCCCTGTATGAGTTATTTGATGCGAAGTCAGGTAGTCACTGTGAGCAAACCTCTTTCCACACTCCATGCATTTATAAGGTTTCTCCCCTGTATGAGTTATTTGATGCGAAGTCAGGTTGTGATTGTGAGCAAACCTCTTTCCACACTCCATGCATTTATAAGGTTTCTCCCCTGTATGAGTTATTTGATGCGAAGTCAGGTGGTGACTGTGAGCAAACCTCTTTCCACACTCCATGCATTTATATGGTTTTTCACCTGAGTGTACTCTTTGATGTGTTTTAAGAGTTGAGCGACTACAGAATCTCTTTCCGCACGTAGTACATTCATGTTTTTTCTCCACTCTGTTAATTTGATTTCCATGTACTTGAGAAGCACTGTGTTTATCCCTTGGTTTCACTGTTTCTCTCCCCTCCTGTTTGTTGGCTCCATCTTGAACCCCCAATTTCCTTTCCTTCTCCTGCTCCTCAGCTCTTTCTGGCCAGACTTCTGATGGTTCCTCCTCCTCCAGGATCCCGCAAACATCTCCTGATGGAATAAAAATTTAAAAAATAAAGGTTGATGTAGCCGTTTCATTATCAAAACTCAAGCCCTGGCACTATGTTAAAAGAGTACTGGAGAGTGAAACATCACCCCAACGACATTTTACATAAAAGGTGTTATACCTGGTTTTAATAAAGTACCATCATTTAATCAATAGTTATTCCTATCAGAAAAGTTCTGGTGAGCAGTCCCTAACATTAACCAAGCCATAAATAACACAACTTAAACAAGCAGGCTAAAACATCATCAGACCCTGCCTGCCTATGGACCTGTGTGAGGCAGCAAAGAGGGACTGGCAGCAAAGCTCTGTGGGTCCTCTTCCCTCCCTTCGAGTCCAGAAAAGGATCTTCCCCCAAGAAGAGCAAGTTCACAAGAGGGCACACCCAGTTTTGACAGGATCTGAAATGGACCTTTGCCGGTATGTGCCCTTTGGAGGTCTGGTTGGGCGGGAGGGGGGACCACCACACCCATTTTTCAGGGATATACACCTTATGGATTTTGAGCCCCCATTGTGGGGGCAGCAGCGAGGCCGCTCCCTGCCCATTGATAATACAGCCGCTCAACTCAAAGCGGTTTGAAATGTCTGGATCTGCAGAGTTTGTAGAAAAACCAAAATAAATGAATAAAAATAATAAATAATAATAGGCAAACCAAATTGATCCAACAATGCTGAAATGGCAAAATTAACTCGGAAGCTCAGAAATCAAGGGGAAAAGATAATGGGAAAATTTTACAATTTATTTACAAGACCATTGTAAGCAGGTTAGAACATTAGCAGGATTTTGACCACGCTTGTAAATTAACGGAATGTATGGATAATTTGGGGACGCAGGTGGCACTGTGGGTTAAACCACAGAGCCTAGGGCTTGCTGATCAAGTCGGTGGTTCGAATAGCCGCAACGGGTGAGCTCCCATTGCTTGGTCCCAGCTCCTGCCCACCTACCAGTTTGAAAGCATGTCAAAGTGCAAGTAGATAAATAGGTACTGCTCCGGCGGGAAGGTAAACAGCGTTTCCGTGCACTGCTCTGGTTCGCCAGAAGCGGCTTAGTCATGCTGGCCACATGACCCGGAAGGTATATGCCGGCTCCCTCAGCCAGTAACTTGAGATGAATGCTGCAACCCCAGAGTCAGACACGACTGGACCTAATGGTCAGGGGTCCCTTTACCTTTACGGATAATTTGTAATGATAACATTTAGATAGTATTGATATGCAGTTGTAAATACTATCACTAGGACCCATGGAAAGGATGGTGGGAAGTCAGAGTAATCTCAACATTTGGATCTTGACTTTGATGTTGTTGCATGTTTATATTTTTGTAAATAAAATAAAGGACGACAAAAAATAATAACAACAGTATTTATATACATTTACAGCATATATAAAAATGCAACCAAACACCAAACATTAAAAACATGTATATCCTATACATGCAACAAACAAACCAATACGTCAATAGAAACCAATAACAACAATTTAGCTGTATCTCTCTCTCCGAGGAGGAATAACCAAGTAACCCACAAATGAAGATGCCCCACAGAAAAGATTGTTCTAGTATGCTTTCCCTATCATTCTCCACACTAGATTGCCACAGTGCATTATACTTGAGGCTGCTTTAGAAGACGGTTCAGAAACTACAAAGTGCTTACCGGTGCAAGATGCACTGAGCATATGAAACCTTTTCTGGGTGACTGTGTTCAATTCAAGGTGCTGATTTTGACCTATGCAGCTCCATGACCGTTTCTCACGAATCCACCTAGAGCCTGCATTCATCATCTGAGCTCCTTCTCACAGTGCCCTCTCCAATTGAGGTGGGAAAAGAGGCAATACGAGAATGGGTCTTTTAGTGCTGGCTCCCCATCTAAAGAATAGTCTCCCCCAGGGAGGCAACCCAGAAGCCATCACTGGCTAATTGTAGCAGAGAAGCAAGAATATTTATTTTCAGCCAGGCTTCTGGCCTTTGGCTGGGGAGAACTACAGGCATTGCGATATCCTTTAGTGAGCTGATGGAAGTCACGCTCAGCCACTAAGGAATCCATACCTATCACAACTATTAATGAAGGCGAAAAGGATCCTTACCCTGAGAGGTCACCGTCTCATAAACCTCCACCATGACTTCCTTTTATTGAGCTCTCTGTAGGGCCCAGTTGTCGTCAGTGAAATGCAAGGACACCTCCTCAAATCTCACGGATCCCTGGAAGGACGAAACAATTCTCTTCCTTAAAGACACTCCAAGGCAAGGTGTGGAAACCATCTCCCCTCAGCTCCAACTCTGATGATAGATGGAGCAACTGGAGATTTTACCTTCAATATTTGTTTGTTTGTTTGTTAATAAGACGTGGAAATCTGGATTTTTTGTTTGTTTGTTAATAAGACGTGGAAATCTGGATAACTAAATTTAAGACTAGGGAAAACGAGTATTTTGTCCACCCCATACTCCTTCCTTCCTCCCCTTTCTCAGGTGTGTAAAGACCAAACATGCTACCCAGCAGGCAAAATGGGAAGTGGAGAGGAAAGATGTTATTCAATGATGGCTTTATACATACTGGTTTCTAAATTGGTTTGTGAATTTTGGTTGTGTTGTGGCGACCATTTGATTACTGTGCCACTTGGGAGACCTTTTCGATCAGGTGTTTAGAAATCTTGAAAATAAGATAAAATTACTACAGCTGCAGATGGCCAGTTATGTCCTATGGGGCCCACCTTTATTAATGATATGTTTTCAGTACATAAATTTTGCAGAGGAGCAGTTTTGTGCTGTGTTTAAAATTTTTCTTGTGGTTTAATTTGCAGTGGAGGTATGGCCTTTGATACAGAAAAATGCCAGAGACTTAGCCAAGGAGGACCCTCTCCTGCTCCTTGTGCACTCTATGTGGGGCTATTTTTGAAGGTGACTCGGAAACTAGAACTAATCCAGAATGCAGCAGCTAGACTGGTTAACTGGGACCACATACAGGTAAGACCTGAAAGACCTACACTGGCTCCCAGTACGTTCCTGAGCACAATTCAATGTGTTGGTGCTGGCCTTTAAAGCCCTAAACTAGGCATAGGCAAACTCCGGCAATCCAGATATTTGGAACTACAATTCCCATCATCCCTAGCTAACAGAACCAGTGGTCAGGGATAAAGGGAATTGTAGTCCCAAACATCTGGAGGGCCAGGGTTTGCTTATGCCTGCCCTAAATGGCCTCAGCCCAGTATACCTGAAGGAGCGTCTCCACCCCCATCGTTCAACCCAGACAATGAGGTCCAGCTCTGAGGGCGTTCTGACAGGTCCTTCCCTGCGAGAAGTGAGGTTACAGAGAACCAGGCAGAGGGCCTTTTCGGCAGTGGCGCCTGCCCTGTGGAACTCCCACCCATCATATGTCAAGGAAACAAACAACAATTTGACTTTCAGAAGACATCTGAAGGCAGCCCTGTTTAGAGAAGTTTTTAATGTCTGATGTTTTATTGTGTTTTTAATGTTCTGTTGGGAGCCACTCAGAGCAGATGGGGAAACCTAGCTAAATGGGCGGGGTATTAATGAATAAAATAACAGTAATAATTCTTCTTGCTCTTCCCTGGCTGGCAGGAGACTCTCTTAACTCCCTGTTTACTCCCTATTTCCTCCCATGCGGCCTTTGCTGGGCGATACTTCTGGTTTCTCTGGACAGAGGTGCCTGAGAAAAGGCCGCGGGGATGAGGCCAGAGGCAGTGGAAGGCCAGCGAGCAGCGTTGCTTCCTAGGAGAAGACATTTCCCCGTCGCCCCTTAGCTTCCCCCTCAGGAGGGCCGTGGCTCCATCCCTTTTGCGCCTCTTCCTCCTAGCGTCCCCCTCCCCTCCCTTTCGCCCCCCAATTCCGCCCCTGGATCGGCCGACTCCCCCCAGTTACCTGCCTCCAGGGAGGACAGCCGTCGCCACGCCCCGCATCTCCCGGGGGAAGCGGAACAGGAGGCGGAAGCTCCTCCTCACTCACCCGTCTTCCCTTCCGCTCTAGGAATCAAAGCTCTGTCGCCTCTGTTAACCGCTTCGGAGCCGCGGGGCAGGCAGGGAGGAGAGGCGTCCAGCTGGTCTCCGGCTCTGAAGCAGGAGAGGGAAACCCGGGTGCAGGATCAGGCCAGCGATGCCCCCAGATGCTCCAAGCAGGATCCGAGTTCAAGAGCAGCTTTAGCCTCAGCTTTAGTGTTATATTTATTTATACCCCGCCTTTGGGATACACAGATATCAGTGTCCATTCTAACTGTTATTTTAACAGAGCTCATCTAAAGCGGCTGGTAGTTCCAAAAGAACTGAGGCCCCTTTCAGTTACATATTGCTCCATGTACTTTAACCCGGACCTTGCAATAGTCATCTGACAAATACTCTTTTATTGTTACTGACTTTTGTCTATACTGTACAGTGCATCTATCTGAACTTAACTGTATCTGCAAGAGACTACAAGCTGTATATGTTTATTGTGGTTTGAACCATTATGGTCATAGGCAATATATACATAAATACAGCATTAAAATACAGTATCAGCCTATATAACACACACACACACACACACACTAACACAAACATACAAATAAGTTTTTAGATTTCATTCCCAATTAAATCTTTACAGTCCACCATGTTTCCCTCTATGAACATTCTCAATCTTGGGGCAGCAACTGCAAATCTCACAACCCACAGGGCTGTGAGAGTCCAGGGGTCTGAACACTCATCCCCCCCCCACCACTTTCTGAACACGGCCCAGGGGCAAAGAGTGAAACCACTGTATAACAATGTCTCCAGCTCCCACCCCTCTAGACGGTCAGTCGATGGTATCAAAAGCCGCTGAGAGAGCCAGAAGAACTAGGAAACAGCTCTCACCTTTGTCCCTAGCCCTCTGGAGATCATCGACGAGTGCGACCAAGGCAGTTTCAGTCCCATGATGAGGTCTGAATCCCGACTGGAAGGGATCCAAATGGTCCGCTTCTTCCAGGCATGCCTGGAATTGTTGAGCAACCACTTGCTCAGTCACCTTGCCCAATAATTGAAGATTTGAGACTGGGCGATATTTTGCCATATTGGCTGCATCTAAAGATGGTTTTTAAATAAGTGATTTGATAACTGCCTCTTTCATTGGGTTATCCACCACTGGCGCTCTAGCTATCTCAGTGATTGTTTCATTGCCCTCAGATCCGTGGAAAACCAAGGGGCTGTCCGGGCTCTAAGCAATCGCCGAGGGCGCCAAACACTAAATTGCCCTGGTTAATTCCACATTCCAGCGGGCCACAAGGGATTCAGCTGAAAAGCCATCAACATGGGATACAGCATCCCCTACCACTCTCTGGAAACCATTTGGATGCATTAAGTGGCAGGGGTGGACCATCTGAATCGGTATCACCTCCCTACAGAGGGGAAGGGTCATGGAGAAGTCCAGTTGCACCAGGAAGTGATCTGAGCATGGCACATCTCTTGTTTCACTTTTACACTCAGATCACCAACATCCATAGAGGTGAACACCAGGTCCAAGGCATGAGTTGGACTAGACTTATTCAGGGACAGCCCTATGTTGCCCATGCTTTCTACAAAGTCCCGAGCAGCCCCTGTAAGGTTGTGTCGGCGTGGATATTAAAATCCCCTAGGAAAACCAAACTAGGTGTCTCCTGGAGAACATCCACCACAACCTGAAGCAGCTCGGGCAGGGAATCCTTGATGCAGCGGGGAGGTTGGTACACCAAAAGGAATCCTGTACTTCCCCTATTGCCCAACTTCCATAACATGCACTCAGAGAACTGGGTCTTCCCAATAGGACGCCTGGTGCAAACTAATGAATTCCTAAAAATCAATGCATCCCCCCGCCTTCCTGCGCACAAGGGGTTGCTGTGTGTAAGAGAAACCTGGTGGACAAGCAGCGGCAAGGACAGGCCCATCTGCTTCATCCAACCAAGTCTCTGTTACACATGCCAGGTCAAGTCTCCTTCCATGATCAAATCATGCAGGGCAGTGGTCTTATGAATCAATGACCTGGCATTGCACAGCAGCACCTTCAGGTCATGTGGGTATCCCTTGCAGATTCCAGTATCTGTCTGGTCAAGCCCAGACCCGGAGGCAGGGATAGTCCTCAAACAACGTCTAAACCTGCCTCCTCGGCAATGACATGGTCTGGTCTTAACATAACTCCTTCACCTGCCTGTGATCACTGAGATCGTTTGTCCCAGTGCATCCCTCCCTGTGGAACTTGCTCCAGCCATTTTGTTGGATGGGACCCCTCCGCTTAAGAATAGAAATAAACAAAAAAACAAAAAAAAAAAAACAAAAACAGTAAAAGTTACAAACATACCAATATTAAACAAATTCCCAAACCTGATTAAATATCCATCCCACACCCCACGCCAGAAATAATTTAAAAAGGTAAAAAATAAAATTTCAAAACATTTTAAAAAGAACTCTGCACTGTTCTGAGTTCTCCTGGGCAGCAACAGCAGCAGTAGCAGCTGTCCTTATGAGGCCTGCCAGGCCCCACCCTGGGCCAGGTGGTGAGAGGCAGGAACGGGGCCCTCAGGCACTCATAGCAGTTGAGTCCTCCTGGTCGGTTGATTACAGTGGTGCCCCGCTAGACGAAAATAATTCGTCCCGCGAAAATTTTCGTCTAGCGGGGTTTTCGTCTTGCGGAGCGGCAATGGGAGCCGCGCTCCGAAAAAAAAAAAAAAAAAAAAGACGAAATTTTTTCGTCTTGCGAGGCAGCCCCATAGACTTTTTCGTCTAGCGGGGCAGCCTCCCGCTAGACGAATGCTTTCGTCTAGCGAGTTTTTCGTCTAGCGAAGCATTCGTCTAGCGGGGTACCACTGTATCCGCATCAGGTATCTTACATAACAAATCAAGGATAAATTTGGTTCAGAATGGAGAAAGAATATTGGTAGAGATCTACTGCTTAATAGTTACGGCACACACAAAGATGCTGTTCTGCAATAATTTTTATAGCATCCCACTAAATATTCTGAGCACAGAGTCTGAAAACAAAAGTCATAAATGCTTGATCAAATGAACAGATTGGTAAATCAGAGAGAAAATTCTCAAGTTCATGTCTTATTTTAATTAAATACCAATTTGAGGCAGTGTTTGAAATTAGCCGGGCACCAGACACATTTTGCACCTGGCTGCTGGCGACTTATCACTAGACAGCTGTTGCAATGATGTATATGGTTTGTCCGCTGTACAAGTTATTTCATGCATAGTAATGAAACCACTGTAACGGAAGCTCTTTCCACACATCAACTTTCATAGGGTTAGTCTCCTGAATGAGTTATACGGTGTCGAGAAAGGTGGCTACTGCTGCGGTAGCTCTTTCCACATTCCAAACATTTATATGGTTTGTCCCCTGTATGAGTTCTTTGATGCACATTAAGAGAGGCACTCCGACTGAAGCTCTTTCCACACTCCATGCACTTATGAGGTTTTCCCTCTGTGTGAATTTTATGATGCATGTTAAGGGAGCTGCTGCACTTGAAGCTCTTTTCACACTCAAAGCACTTATATGGCTTCTCCCCTGTGTGAATTCTCTTATGTCTTTGAAAGCAGCTATAGTCACTGAAGCTTTTTCTACAATCCAAACATTTATATGGTTTCTCCCCTGTATGAATTCTTTGATGCACCTTAAGAAAGGAACTCTTACTGAAGCTCTTTCCACACTCCATGCATTTATACGGTTTCTCCCCTGTATGAGCTTTTTGATGCACCTTAAGATAGGCACTCTGACTGAAGCTCTTTCCACACTCAATGCACTTATGTGGTTTTCCCTCTGTGTGAATTCTATGATGCACATTAAGAGATTTGCTGCACTTGAAGCTCTTTCCACACTCAATGCACTTATATGGCTTCTCCCCTGTGTGAATTCTCTTATGTCTATGAAGGGTGCTAGGGTAACTGAAGCTCTTTCCACACTCCAAACATTTATACGGTTTCTCCCCTGTATGATGACTTCTTTGATGCACCTTAAGATAGGCACTCTGACTGAAGCTCTTTCCACACTCAATGCACTTATATGGCTTTCCCCCTGTGTGAATTCTATGATGCACATTAAGAGACTTGCTGCACATGAAGCTTTCTCCACACTCAAAGCACTTATATGGCTTCTCCCCTGTGTGAATTCTCTTATGTGTATGAAGGCTTCTAGGGTCACTGAAGCTTTTTCTACATTCCAAACATTTATACGGTTTCTCCCCTGTATGAGTTATTTGATGCAAATTAAGAGAGGCACTCTGACTGAATCTCTTTCCGCACTCCATGCATTTATATGGCTTTTCCCCTGTGTGAGTTCTTTGATGTTTAGTAAGGGTACTACTGTCACAGAAACTCTTTCCACAATCCCAGCATTTATAAGGTTTCTCCCCTGTATGAGTTATCTGATGTCTAGTAAAGTTGCCTTTGCGACTGAAGCTCTTTCCACACTCCATGCATTTATATGGTGTCTCCCCTGTATGAGTTATTTGATGCTTAGTCAGGTAGTCACTGTGAGCAAACCTCTTTCCACATTCCATGCATTTATAAGGTTTTTTACCGGAGTGTACTATTTGATGTCTAGTAAGAGCTGAGTGACTACAGAATCTCTTTCCGCACATGGTACATTCATGTTTCTTCTCCACTCTGTTAATTTGATTTTCATGTACTTGAGAAGCACTTTGTCTATCCCTTGGTTTCAATGTTTCTCTCTCCTCTTGTTTGTTGGCTCCATCTTGAACCCCCAATTTCCTTTCCTTCTCTTGCTCCTCAGCTCTTTCTGGCCAAACTTCTGATGGTTCCTCCTCATCCTGGATCCCCCAAACATCTCCTGATGGAATAAAAAATTAAAAATTAAAGGTTGATGTAGCGGTTTCATTATGAAAACTCAAGCCCTGGCACTATGTTAAAAGAGTACTGGAAGGTGAAACATCACCCCAAAGACATTTTATAGAAAAGGTGTTATACCTGGTTTTAATAAAGTACCACCATTTAATCAATAGTTATTCCTATCAGAAAAGTTATGGTGAGCAGTCCCTTAGATAAACCAAGCCATAAATAACACAATTTAAACAAGCAGGCAAAACAACAACTGACTCTGATTGCCTATGGACCTGTGTGAGGGGCGGGAGGGGGGACCACCTCACCCATTTTGCAGGGATATACTACTCATGGATTTTGAGCCTCCATTGTGGGGAAAGCAGCGAGGCTGCCCCCTACCCATTGATAATATAGCATCTCAACTCAGAGCGGTTCGAAATGTCAGGATCTGCAGAGCTTGCTGAAATAAACAAACAAATAAAGGAATAAATAAAAAACCCATGGAAGAGATGGGGGGGGGAGTCAGAGTAATCTCAATATTTGAATCTTGAATTTGTTGTTGTTGCATGTTTAGCCAGTAACGCGAGATGATTACTGCAACCCCAGAGTCGGACACGACTGGACCTAATGGTCAGGGGTCCCTTTACCTTTACAGATAATTTGTAATGATAAAATTGAGATAGTATTGATATACAGTTGTAAATACTATCACTAGGACCCATGGAAATGATGGGGGGAAGTCAGAGTAATCTCAACATTTGGATCTTGACTTTGATGTTGTTGTATGATTATATTTTTTAAATAAAAGACCACAAAAATGAATAACAACAGAATTTATATACATTTATAGCATACTGTATATAAAAATGCAACCAAACACCAAACATTAAAAACATGTATATCCTATCTATGCAACAAAGAAACCAATACATCAATAGAAACCAATAACAACAATTTAGCTGTATCTCTCTCTCCTAGGAGGAATAACCAAGTATGCCACAAATGAGGATACCCCACAGAAAAGATTGTTTTAGTATGCTTTCCCTACCATTCTCCACACTAGATTGCCACAGTGCATTATACTTCAGGCTGCTTTAGAAGACGGTTCAGGAATTACAGAGTGCTAACCGGTGCAAGATGCTCTGAGCATATGGAACCTTTTCTGGGTGACTGTCTTCAATTCAAGTTGCTGATTTTGACCTATGCAGCTCCATGGCTGTTTCTCACGAATCCACCTAGAGCCTGCATTCATCATCTGAGCTCCTTCTCACAGTGCCCTCTCCAATTGAGGTGCAAAGAGAGGCAATATGAGAATGCGTCTTTTAGTGCTGGCTCCCCACCTAAAGAATAGTCTCCCCCAGGGAGGCAACCTAGAAGCCATCACTGGCTAATTGTAGCAGAGAAGCAAGAATATTTATTTTCAGCCAGGCTTCTGGCCTTTGGCTTGGGAGAACTACAGGCATTGCAATGTCCTTTAGCGAGCTGATGGAAGTCACTATGAGCCACTGAGAAATCCATACCTATCATAACTATTAATGAAGGCAAAAAGGATCATTACCCCGAGAGGTCACCGTCTCATGAACCTCCACCATGACTTCCTTGTACAGAGCTCTCTGTAGGGCCCAGTTGTCGCCAATGAAATGCAAGGACACCTCCTCAAATGTCACTGATCCCTGGAAGGACAAAACAATTCTCTTCCTTAAAGACACTCCAAGGCAAGGTGTGGAAACCATCTCCCCTCAACTCCCACGCCGAAAATAGATGGGGCAACTGGAGATTTTACCATCAATGTTTGTTTGTTTGTTAATAAGATGTGGAAATCTGGATAACTAAATTTAAGACTAGGGAAAATGAGTATTTTGTCCACCCCATACTCCCTCCTTCCTCCCCTTTCTCAGGTGTGTAAAGACTAAACATGCTGCCCAGCAGGCAAAATGGGAAGTGGAGAGGGAAGATTTTATTCAGTGATGGCTTTATACATACTGGTTTCTAAATTGGTTTGTGAATTTTAGTTGTGCTCTAGCGACCATTTGATTACTGTGCCACTTGGGAGACCTTTTCGATCAGATATTTAGAAATCTTGAAAATAAGATAAAATTACTACAGCTGCAGATGGCCAGTTATAGCCTATGGGGCCCACCTTCATTAATTATATATTTTTAGTACATACATTTTTCAGAGGAGCAGTTTTGTGCTGTGTTTAAAAAATTTATTGTGGTTTAACTTGCAGTGGAGGTATGGCCTTTGACTGAGGTGGATCCTATCCTGCCATAGTCTGCAGTTCCTTCTGCACTTTATAGGGGGCTACCTTTGAAGGTAACTCTGAAACTAGAACTACCGGTACTGGTAATCCAGAATGGAGCAGCTAGACTGGTAACTGGGAGTGGCAGCTAAGACCACATAAGACATAAAAGACCTACATTGGCTCCCAGCTCTGAGGGCCTTCTGACGGTTCCCTCCCTGTGAGAAGTGAGGTTACAGGGAACCAGGCAGAGGGCCTTCTCTGTAGTGGAACCCACCCTCTGGAATGCCCTCTCATCAGATGTCAAGGAAATAAATAACTGTCTGACTTTCAGAAGACATCAGAAAGCAGCCCTGTTTAGGAAAGTTTTTTATGTCTGATGTTTGATTGTGTTTTTAATATTCTGTTGGGGGCTGCTCAGAGCAGATGGGGAAACTTGGCTAGATGGGCCGGGTATTAATTAATATAATAATAATAATTCCTCTTGCTCCTCCCTGGCTGGCAGGAGACTCTCCTGACTCCCTGCCATTCCTCCCTATTTCCTCCCGTGTGGCCTTTGCTGGGGGATACTTCTGGTTTCTCTGGCAGGATGAGGCCAGAGGCCGGGGAAGACCAGCGAGCAGAGTCGCTTCGGCCTCCAGCTTCCCCTCCCAGGAGAAGAAGACCTTTCCCCGTCGCCTCTTATCTTCCCACCAGGAGGGACGTGGCTCCATCCCTTTTGCACCTCTTCCTCGCGGTGTGCCCCTCCCTTTGGCCCCCAATTCAGCCCCTGGATCGGCTGATTCCCCCCAGTTACCCGCCTCCAGGGAGGCCAGCCGCCGCCATGCCAAACAGGAAGCGCAAGTTACAGGTAGGTAGCCGTGTTGGTCTGCCATAGTCAAAACAAAATAAAATAAAAAATTTCTTCCAGTAGCACCGTAGAGACCAACTAAGTTTGTTCTTGGTATGAGCTATCATGTGAAGTGTGCATGCGCACGAAAGCTCATACTAAGAACAAACTTAGTTGGTCTCTAAGGTGCTACTGGAAGGATTTTTTAAATTTTATTTTGTTTTTAAAATCCTGAACCGCCTCGGTTGAGTATACTTGAAGGAGCGTCACCACCCCTATCGTTCAGCTGAGGTCCAGCTCTGAGGGCCTTCTGATGGTTCCCTCCCTGTAAGAAGTGAGGTTACAGGGAACCAGGCAGAGGGCCTTCTCGGTAGTGGCACCCACCCTCTGGAAAGCCCTCTCATCAGATGTGAAGGGAAAAAAACAACTTTCCAACTTTCAGAAGACATCAGAAGGCAGCCCTATTTAGGAAAGTTTTTAATGTCTGATGTTTTATTTTGTTTATAATATTCTGTTGGGAGCTGCTCAGAGCAGGTGGGGAAACTTGGCTGAATGGGCGGGGTATGAATGAATAAAATAATAATTTCTCTTGCTCCTTCCTGGCTGGCAGGAGACTCTCCTGACTCCCTGCCATTCCTCCCCATTTCCTCCCATGCGGCCTTTGCTGGGCGGTACTTCTGGTTTCTCTGGATAGAGGTGCGTGAGAAAAGGCCGCAGGATGAAGCCAGAAGCCGGGGAAGGCCAGCGAGCCGAGTCGCTTGGGCCTCCCACTTCTCCTCCCAGGAGAAGAGGACATTTCCCCGCCGCCTCTTAGTTCCCCTTTTGCGCCTCTTCCTCCCGGCGTGCCCCTCCTTCTCACCCCCCAATTCAGCCTCTGAATCGGCCTATTCCCCCCAGTTACCTGCCTCCAGGGAGGACAGCCGCCGCCACGCCCAGCCTCTCCCTGGGGAAGCGGAACAGGAAGCGGAAGCCCCTCCTCACTCGCCAGTCTTCCCTTCCGCTCTAGGAATCGAAGCCCTGTCGCCTCTGTTAACCGCTTCGGAGCCGCGGGGCAGGGACGGAGGCAAGGTGTCCAGCTGGTCTCCGGCTCTGAAGCAGGAGAGGGAAACCCCGCTGCAGGATCAGGCCAGCGATGCCCCCAGATGCTCCAAGCAGGTGCTCTAAACAGGACCCGAGTTCAAGAGCAGCTTTATCTTCACCTTTATTATATTTATTTACCGGTATATCCCGCTTTTTTCCAAGAGTCAAGGTGCCTTACAAAGGGGTTGCCATAGTTATAAATTCTAAAACGCAGGTGGTATTAAGAGGGCAGGAACTGCAAACGTTTCAAAGCTCCTGGTTGAAATCAGAATTAGAAAAAAATAATAAAGTTGCACTTTATTTGTGAAATCGGCTGAGAGGTCCAGCAGCTGTAAAAAGATGTGTTCTTTGAATATGCTCAAATGACAATACCTGACAGAATCTCGAGTTTGGATCCGCTACTTCAGATCAAACAGAGTCCTTTCCAAGTGTGCCTCCCCTCTCTGCACGTTTGACCTCTCAAGGTTTACATCCCACCCAAGCTCTTCCCTCTAGTCTTCTTCCCCTGCTTCTGCCATGGGGAACATGTGACTCTCTCAACAGCTGCAGCCGGTATAGTCAAGACATAGATAATTTTTTATTGATTTTACTCGATAGACATTTATCTCAAGATAACAAAGGAACACAGGTCTTTGAATCATCCAAATAAATCAGAAGGAAGAAGAAGGGGATACACAGATATCAGAGTCCATTCTAACTGTTGTTATTTTTCACAGAGTTCATCTAAAGCGGCTGGTAGTTCCAAAAGTATTGAGGCCTCTTTCAGTTACATATTGCTCCATGTACTTGCACCCGGACCTTGCAATAGTCATCTGAGGCCCAAAGTGGTGGCTCAAGTGGTGCTTGTGGAATCCTCTCCCCAGGGAGGCTCGCCTGGCACCATCTTTACCTATTTTACGCGCCCATTTTAGCTCATTCTGAAGGGCTTTTAAGTACTTGTGACCTCTTCTAGTGAGGAAGGTTCCTCGTATTTGTACACATGTGTTTTGTACGTTCGCATCGGTTTGATTCTTGTAATTGGTATTGATGTTTATGCAGTGTTCTAAGTCGCCTTGAATCACTTTTCTGAGCAAAGTCACTAATTAATAGGAATAATGATGGTGGTGTTAATCCCTCACTGGGGTTCCTGATGGAAGTTGAGGGGAGCAACAACCGGAGGGCTGTTGTTTCCCCATCCCTGAATTAGGAAAAGAGGGGAAAGGCCTGTGGACCAGGGTTGATGAATCTGTGGCTCTCCATATATTATTGGACTGAAGCTTCTACCATCCCTGAACCATTCACCACACCGGCTGAGGCTGATGTGGGTTGAAGTCCAACAACCCTGGTGGGCCATGGGCTACCCAGACCTACTGCAGCCCGCAGACAACCCCCCCCCTTTCCTAGGTCCCCATGTCTTCCTTGGCCAGCTGCTGCCCCTTTCTCCCTAGTTCTCCACCTCCTCTTTCTCCCTAGTTGCTTCTTCCTCTCACTCTTCCACCCCTCTGCAGAGTGACCCTATCAAGCAATAAGCAACCTGCTTGCTGCACCCATCTATAACACGTGCTCCCCCTTCAGCCAATCAAGTGAAATCTAATGAGGAGCATCTTCAGAACAGAGGCTTTCCCATGCTTGGGCCAACGTTACAAGTTCTTCCTTTTTCCTTCCGGGGGTTGGGCCCTTCTACGTTTCCTCAGAGCCTGAAGGGGGGCAGTTCCCCTGATAGGAACCTTTATAGGGTCTCTCGCTTTTACGGGCTCCTTCGTGAGCAGCGACACAGGAGCTGCCACCCACGTTCGTCGCGCGGGCTGCCCAGTTGTGCTTCGTCTTCTCCCCTGTGTGAGTTCTCTCGTGCTCCGTCCGGTTGTAGCTCTGGCTGAAGCTCCGCCAGCAGTACAAACACTTGAATGGCCGCTCCCCGGTGTGCAGCCGCCGGTGCCTGGCGAGCTTTGACTTGCTGAGGAATTTCTTCCCGCAGTCGGGGCACTCATAGAGCTTCTCTCCGGTGTGGAGCCTCTGGTGTGTGCTGAGGGTTCGCTGGTGTATGAAGCTCTTCCCGCACTCGGCGCAGCGGAAGGGCATCCCCGCCTTGTGCAGCCGCTCGCGCCTGCAGTGGCCTGGCGCACGGAGCTTGAAAGCTCTCTCAGGAAGCGCAGCAAACATCTTTTGTTTGGGCTGTGGCAGATTTTCGCTGGGCGCCTTACCCTCCACCCCACAGGTAGTGGATTGGCCTGTCCTTCTCTTCAGGGCATTTCCTTCCTGCCATTTCCTGCGCTGACCCTCAGATGCCTCCCCACTTTTTTCAGCCCGAGCCATGGTGTTCTCAGTCGCCAATCTTGAAACGACTGCTGTTGTTTCAGATTGCTCCAAAACGCCTCGGTGATTTTCTTCGTTCTCGCTCTTGGGCCAATAACCTGTTAGGGTTGAAAGAAAGGGGTGGAGTCAAGATGGTACCGCTAGGCACATGGAAAGGGAGGAAATGAGGAGAGTCCTATCCATCCCAGCATCCTGTTTCCCATGATGCTCGGCTCACAAGGAGGGCATGAGGAAAACCGCCCTTCCTCCCGCTGTGTGTCCCCAAGAGCTGGTATTTAGAGGTATACTGCCTCCGAGACTGGAGGTTCTACTGCACTGTTGCAGCTCAGAGATATTGAGAGACCTCTCACTGGTAATTTTATCTCACCCTCTGGACCAAGAGGTGAGGAACCCTTGTCAACCCAAGGTCTACGGTCTCCGTAGTGGCTGGGGCCAAAGGCAGAAGTGGGTGGAGCAATGGATACAAAATTTATTTTTTACGGGAGGCGAAGTTTCTATGTGCACTCTCACACACCCCTCTGTCCTCCGTCCAGATGAGCACGCGGGCATCCTTATCAGGGTTCAAGGACAAAGCCCATCTATGCAAAAATATCTGAGTGTATATAAAAAAGGCTGGAATGGGGTGAGGCCTGTGGAAGGTCCCAAGGGCTAGATAGAGATGCTTGGAGGGCTGCATTTGCCCTCCAACCCTGAGTCACAGGGAGGGGTGTGTATGTGGCCTGTCTAGCTCAGCATTCTGATCAACAGTAGTATAGTGTCCAGGTAAAGGGACGTAATAGTACCACTCTATTCTGTCTTGGTCAGACCACACCTGGAATACTGTGTCCAATTTTGGGCACTACAATTTATGAAGGACGTTGACAAGCTGCAATGTGTGCAGAGGAGGGCAACCAAGATGATCAAGGGTCTGGAAACTAAGCCTTGAAGGCATTGGGTATGTTTAGCCTGGAAAAGAGGAGACTGAGAGGAAATGTGATATAGCCATCTTCAAATACCTTAAGAGCTGTCACATGGAAGCTTGTTTTCTCCTGCTCCAGAAGGCAGGACTTGAACCAATGGCTTCAAGTTACAAGAAAGGAGATTCTGACTAAACATATGAAAAAACTTTCTGACACTAAGAGCTGTTCAACAGTGGAATCGTCTCCCTCGGGAGGTTGTGGACTTCTTTGGAGGTCTTTAAGCAGAGGATTGACAGCCATCTGTCAGGAATGCTTTGATGGTGTTTCCTGCTTGGCAGGGGGTTGGACTGGATGGCCCTTGTGGTCTCTTCCAACTCTATGATTCTATTCTATTCTATTCTATTCTATTCTATTCTATTCTATTCTATGTGGATTCTCTGATGACAGTTAAGATTCAACCTGCGACTGAACCTCTGCCTGTAATGCAAGCAGCTGTACAGCTTTTCTCCTGTGTTTATTCTCTGATGTTCAGTGAAATTTGACCCGTGACTGAAGCTTCTCCAGCAAACTCTGCAGGCGTTTTGTCTCTTACCGGTCTGCGTCACCTGGTGGCCTGAGGCTTGGCAGAGCTCCTTGTAGCCTCCTGCACCTGGAATGGATCCGACCGCTCCTGCTCCAGGGAGGCTGATCTGCTGCCACCAAGGCCTACGCTGACTCTCTGAGGCCTTTTCACAAAGTGGAGGAACGTTTTCTCCTCTCCCGGCAGACTCTCTTTCACATGGCCTTATTTGGGTGGAATTTTCCGGCCCACATTTCTCCACCTCCTTGATACACACTCCTCTTTTGTCTGGAGAAATGAGAAAATGAAATACAGAAACTCATTCCCTGGGCACACAGGGCATGGTTTTCCCCAACGGATTTTCCACCATGAACCTACGTTTTATTTCTTGGACGGGATCAGAAGTTTTGAAAGAAATCCACAAGAAGCCACCTTGCACTTTTTGGTCCAACTAGTCTAGAATTACTTAGGCAACTAGCAGCTGCCCAGGGGCCAAATTCAGCCTTCCAGGCCTCTCTGTCTGGAACTCTCCCAAAGCCACAACCTCTCACTAACCTGGCATGGCCCCCTGGATAAGTTTCATGAAGTGCTTTTAACTCTAGAAGTGACTATAAAAATGTTGAGAACATGAGGAGAGCCTACAGCCAGCCAAAGTCAAAGCCATTTAGTTCAGCATCCTGTCATCACCATGGCCAACCAGATAGATGTCCCAACAGGAAACCCAAAAGTATGTTTATACATCCCATATTTCCTTTCATTAGCAAAGACAATCCAGAAGTCAGTTGCTATTGGATCAACCAAAAGACACGGGAGAGGAGGAGATAGAGAGAAAAACAGCGGAAATCATATTTGCTGCTTTTTGGGGTTATACTGCCATTTAAGCTCAATCTTTCTTCAAGCGTACAATAGCATTGATGCAAATTGCTTTGTTTGTGTAATTGTTATTAATATTCAGAACCTTTCCCCATTTTGAATACTGTGTTGATTGGGATTATACGTGGCTTGTTCCATCCTACTTTTAATGGCTTGTACCCCAAGCAGAGCAGAAAACCAAAATGACACTGCTGAAAAAAACCTCGGCCAATTGCAAAAGCCCTTTGAGGAGCCAGTTTTCATCCGGCACCAGAAAGTAGACAGTGACAGGCCTAGGTGGGCCTCTCTAGGGTTGGTATTCCTTGGAGCTGGGGCCAACACCGAGAAGGTTATCCTCCTGGGTGGTGCCTGCCCACTTCAGTCAGCAAGGGCCTCGGCCACTGAAAGGTGCATACAATATATGGCCACCTGAGGGAATTTCACCAAGGCGAGCCACACAGCATCTCAACTGAAGAAGTGTCCATGCACACGAAAGCTCATACCAAGAACAAACTCAGTTGGTCTCTAAGGTGCTACTGGAAAGAATTTTCTATTTTGTTTCGACTATGGCAGACCAACACGGCTACCCACCTGTAACTTCAACTCACCCATTGAGCCGAAGTCTCCTTCATCCACCTCCAGCTTAGCCTCCACCTCCTCAGATGGGATCTGCTTCTGGAAAGGAGCAGAGAACATCCCTTTCAACAGGGAGACGCAAGTGCTGGAAAGGGGAGACATCTTGGGAAGGGAAAGACAAGTCTCCTCAAATCCACTCCCAAGGAGTGAATGAACCGCTTCCTCTTGACCTCTCTCAGGCCAGGGAAGGACTTGAATTACTGAGATGATTTATAGACCACCTTTTGCACAGGCCACAGAATGCTCTGCAATAAAAACAAGGAGATAAGAATACAAAAAGATAACACAGAATGTTAGAAATAGACAAAACAAATTGAAAACACTATTACAGCATGGCTTCCATCCCCAAAGAATCTTGGGAATGGTAGTTTGTTAAGGAGACTGAGTTTTGCATGGAGACCCTTATTCCGCTCACAGAGCTAAAATTTCCACAATTCCTCGTGAGGAGGATTTGATTGTTAAACCACTCTGGGAACTGCAGCTCCGTGAAAGGAAAAGGGTTTCCACACAAATCTCAGCCCCCTTAAACCATGCACCTCTTTGTGGGTGTTTTGGAGGAATGTCATGGGCTGTTTGCACAATGCAGAAGGGTCACTCTGACATCACACAGCTGGCACATCGATAACGGATCATCTCAGGCTAAAAATGGCCTCACCTCCTTTCCCTGCTTTCGTGTTTCCTCTTGCAGCTGCAGGAACCCCTCTGCCAGGGCCACCGCCTGGGAGCAGGTCTCCGGGCCGCACTCCCTCACCCAGCTTTGGATCTCCATTGGCAGAACGGTCAGGAGCTGCTCCAGGATCAGCAGCTCCAGGATCTGCTCCTTCGTGTGCCTCTCGACTTTCAGCCACCGGGAGCAAAGCTCCTGGAGTTGGCTGTAGGCCCCTCTGGGCCCCTCAGCCTCCTGGTAGCAGAAGCCCCTGAAGTCCTGACGCACCTCCTCCCTCCTCATGGCCTCCTTTCGCAAGATGGCCACCTTCACTTTCCCATAATCCTCCTTGTCTCCAGCCTTCAGGCTGCTGAAGGCCTGTTCGGCTTCTCCACTGAGGGCCGGCAGGAGTTGGGCTGCCCACTCTTCCTTGGGCCACCGGCAGGCTTCGGCCACTTTCTCGAAGGAGGCCAGGAAAGATTTTGTGTCATCCCATGGGGATGGCTCCTCTGGCAATGGTGCGGTTCTCCATTGAGATTGTTGGGACTCCACCATCTTCAAGAAGTCCTGCCACTGAGATTCCCACTGCTGGTGCAGCACATCTCCTGGTTCCTGTTTAACCTGCTGCGCTGGTGCCCTTTGAACAAATCCCCCAATTCTCCCTTCAGAGAGCACTGTCGAGGACTTTCCCGCTCCTACCACCTTGTCCCCTGCTTTGGGAATTGCTGGGCCATGCTCCTGAATTTTGAACCCCGGCTGCATCCACTTCTCCAGGGCTGCCTGGAACTGGAGGCTGAATCCCACTGTGGCCGTCTGTTCGGCAGCCATTTTGTTTCCAGCAAAGGGCCCTCGTGTCCCAGTGCAGAGATGGACTCCTGTTTGCAGCAAATGGCGCTTCTTGGATTGCGAAGTGGCTTTCTGTTCTTTTGTCGGTCTCTAGTGCTTGAGAATGGCGTTAAGAGGACACCTTTGAAAAGAGAAAACAGGGTTTCAGGAACCGAGAAAGAAAATGCACTATTGTTTGGGAACCTGTGGCCATCCTGATGTCACTAGACCACAAGTGCCATCACCACACTGGCTGGAGCTGATGGGAGTTTGAGTCTCCCAAAACACATGGACACACACAGCAGGTTCCCCACCTCTGAAATACACAAATCCAAAGGGCCAGCCCTACCATTGGGTTTCTTAATTCATTTGTGATCATATTGTTTTGACCGTAACAAATCCTGTAAACGGCTTGAATATTCCAAAAATAAAAGCAAACGTGTGATTCGAACTCGTTTCTCTTGACACCAGATACCCAGAGCAGGGAAAGCCTTGCTTGGCGAGTGGCCATCCTGAGATTTAAATCCTTTCCCTGGAGAACCAATGTGGTGTGTGGTGTGGTTAAATGTATGGACTAGGACCTCATTAACCAGGGTTCGAATCCCCACTCTGCCACGAAGCTCACTGGTGACCCTGGGCCAGTCACTGCCTCCCAGCCTAGCCTGCTTCACAGGGATGTTGTGAGGATAAAATGGGGAGGAGGAATATTAGGTGTGCCACCTTCAGCTCCTTGGGGAAAAAATATAACTAATAAACAACAACAATATAGTAAGTCAAACATGAAACCTTTCTCTCTCTGCACTTTTTCCAAATCAGTAAAAACAAACAAACAACCGAGGCTCTTATGATGCCCCATTCCTGACACTCATACAAGCATTTACTGGGGAAAAGACGCTGTGATTGCAGTCAATGGGGCTTACTCCCATCCCATGCAAGCGTACAAGGGAATTGAAAGCTTAGGGGTCTTCTTCCCCGCCCCAAAACAACTCTGATCTCCCTCCCAGCAACCTGACACTCACCTGACACTGCCCTGGAGGAGGGCTCTGCAGCTGCAAAACGACCACTTCAGTCCAGGAGAGATGGTGTACTGTACATACATATATATTTATACTGTATATATTAAAAGCTGTTTCCGTGGGCGGGATCAGAGCAGGAAGGGGTTTGCCTACATTATTTGCATAGACATTTAAAAAAACAAACCCAAACACCCCCTCATCTCTATGATTACTTGTGCTCTGTTTTGTTTGTTTGTTTTACCTTTCTGCCGTTCAGATTCACTTGTACAAAAAGGGCTTTTCTTTTTCTTCTCCCGCCCCCGATTCTTACTTTCTACATAAATTTGCACGCGCAGGTGGTGCTTAGAAACAGTATCATCTTTTTTAGTCTCGCAAAGGCTCCTGGGAAATGTAGTCCTCTGCTAAGAAGAAACTTTCAGGCGGGGGTGGGATGGGGGAAAACTAGTTTTAAATTTAAAAAAAAACAAAAAACACACACGCACAGTTGTGGTCTAGCTTCCCTTCCCAAGAAATGGCAGGGGCTCTTCAACGCTTGCCTTACTCAGAGTAGACCGATTGATGCGTGGGATGTGTCAGTCAACTCCAACATTCCAAGAAGGACCAACTGTCATCTCTGTGTCAGTTTGTTTGGACCGTTGAACAGTTAAGCTGCTGCTGCTGCTAGATGCTATGAAGGAGTTGTTAAGGCTCACTAATATGTAACATATAGTTTATTTTGTAACCTAAGTATGAATCTGAAAGTAAACTACTTTGTTTTATTATAACAGATTCATGTGTATTGTTTTTAAGAGGGATAAAAGGGATTCGCAACTAAGAAAGACTCTTAACGAGTCAGCAAGCCGTTTTGCTGCTGTGCAGACCTCAGTAAGGAAACGTTTGACTCTGCAACTAAACTAAACTGTATTATAAACGTTCCTACATGAAGTGAATGGGCACACCACTAATAATAATAATAATAATAATATAATAATAATAATAATAATAATAATAATAATAATAATAATAATGTTGTTCAGTCGTTCAGTCGTGTCCGACTCTTCGTGACCCCATGGACCAGAGCACGCCAGGCACGCCTATCTTTCACTGCCTCTCGCAGTTTGGCCAAACTCATGTTAGTAGCTTCGAGAACACTGTCCAACCATCTCATCCTCTGTCGTCCCCTTCTCCTTGTGCCCTCCATCTTTCCCAACATCAGGGTCTTTTCCAGGGAGTCTTCTCTTCTCATGAGGTGGCCAAAGTACTGGAGCCTCAACTTCAGGATCTGTCCTTCTAGTGAGCACTCAGGGCCGATTTCCTTGAGAATGGATAGGTTTGATCTTTTTGCAGTCCATGGGACTCTCAAGAGTCTCCTCCAGCACCATAATTCAAAAGCGTCAATTCTTCGGCGATCAGCCTTCTTTATGGTCCAGCTCTCACTTCCGTACATTACTACTGGGAAAACCATAGCTTTAACTATACGGACCTTTGTCGGCAGGGTGATGTATTTGCTTTTTAAGATGCTGTCTAGGTTTGTCATTGCTTTTCTCCCAAGAAGCAGGTGTCGTCTAATTTCGTGACTGCTATATTATTATTATTATTATTATTATTATTATTATTATTATGTAACAACAACAACAACAACAACAACTTTATTTGCATAGCCAGCAGCCATTGCAACAGAAGATACACAATGTGCAGTTTAAAAACAATAGTGGGTAAAAAGATCGGTCAAATGGTTATGACTGTCGTTCAAATAGTGGCCCTTAATCTCATTGCGCCCTCAATAAATCTAGCAACGTTTGTTGCTGTCAGCTCATTTTGATCAGATAAGAGGAAGAACAACGTATTCACAGATGGACGGCCTGGGATAGTGAGTAAGAGTGGAGTAATAAATTTGGACCTCAGATCTTTATAGAGGGAGCATGACAGGAGGACATGATCCACTGCTTCCAAGTTGCCGTGAGCAGCACACCACTAACTTAGGCCCATTGATTTCAATGGGTCTGCCCTGCATTGGACTTTTTGTTGAATGCAACCCAGTGTGCTTCTGGGAGCATATTTTTATTTGTTTCTAGAAGACTGCACTTGGAATACTGTATACAGTTCTGGTCACCTCAACTCAAAAAGGATATTGCACAGCTGAGAAAAAAACAGGCAGCTCCCATGTGAGGAAAAGGCTGCAACGTTTGGGGCTTTTTAGTTAGGGAAAAGGCAAGTAAAGGAAGACACGATAAGAGGCAAATAAAATTGTGCAAGTGAATAAAGTTTTTCTCCTCTCTTAATACTAGAACTCGAGGACATCCAGCGATGCTGAACATTGGGAGAATCAGGACAGACCAAAGAAAGGGCTTCTTCCCACAGCACATAGTTTAAAAACTCTATGATTCTATGATTCAGCCCTTAGGGACACCCCCTAACCTGATCCAGGTTTTTCCCAACCTGGACAGCTTCAAGAGAGGACTGAGCAAGTTCACAGAGGCTACTAGCCAGGATAGCTCTGCTTTGCCTCCATGGCTGGAGGCAGCAATGCTTCTGAATACCAGTTGCTGGAAACCAAAAGAGGGGGGAAGGGCTATTGTGCTTGAATCCTGCTTGCTGGTTTTCCACAGGTCGGCCCCTGTGAGAACAGGATGCCAGACTAGATGAGCCTTTGGTCTGATCCAGAAGACTCCTCTTACGTTCTAAAGTGATAACATACCGTATTTTTCGCTCCATAGGACGCACTGGACCATAGGGCGCACCTCATTTTCAGAGGAGGAAACAAGAAAAAAAAATATTTTTCTGGTTTTCCTCCTCTAAAAGCCCTGTTTTGTTTTGTTTTGCTTTTTTTGAGGATCAGCTAAAAGTTTTGCAGCTTTTTTGCAAAGGGAAAAGCCCTGGCTTTTTTGAGGATCAGCTAAAAGTTTTGCAGCTTTTTTGCAAAGGCAAAAGGCCTTTTTTAAGGATCAGCTAAAAGTTTTGCAGCTTTTTTTGCAAAGGGAAAAGCCCTGGGGTTTTTTTGGGGGGGGGGTTGAGGATCAGCTAAAGGTTTTGCAGCTTTTTTTGCAAAGGGGGAAAAGCAAAGCTCCTTTTGCAAAGGGGGAAAAGCAAAGAGGAAAAGCCCCATTTTTATGGGGTTTAACTCACATTTCTGAAAAATCTTAAGGAAAGGGAGCCTTTCTACTGTTGCCAGACAGATAATCTAATCAGCCAGTCACATGTCCTGGGGAAAAAAACAACCTCCCTCTGCAGCACATTCAACAAAGGAGGGCGGGGCTGAAAGGGAGCCGGGACTTATCTCTCTCCCGATCTCTTGCTGATCAGCTGCTGAGCGGGGTCCTTTCAACACTCCCTTTTCTCTTTGTAAATTAAATAGCACAATCTGCTTTTGGCCCCTGGGCAATTCAGCTCCAGGGACCACCATTCGCTCCATAAGACGCACAGGTATTTCCCCTTACTTTTTAGGAGGAAAAAAGTGCGTCTTATGGAGCGAAAAATACGGTAATCAAAATCATAATTTGTTGTTGTTGTTTACTTATACCCTGCCCAGCTAGGCCTCCCCAGCCACTCTAGGCAGCTACCAACATAATATTAAAAACTCATAGCAGGGTCCTTTCCAAATCTACTATTCTGTGATTCTCTGAAAATGTTTCGAACAAAAATGCTTTGTTTGTCTTCATATGCCTCCATGAGGTGTCTGGAGGGCGGCAACACGAAAGCAGGTCCTTTTCAGCAGTGGCTCCCCATTTGTGGACTGCTCTCCCCAGGGAGGCTCTCCTGGTGTTTTCATTAACTATCTTTAGGCGCCAGGCAAAAAGATTCCTCTTCTCCCAGGGGGATTACTGGTTTGTTTGTTGTTTTGTTTGTTACTATGTTTTGTGTTTTTGTGTTCTTATATGTAAAATGCCCTGTGGTCCTCAGATGAAGGGTGTTATTGAAATTTGATGAAGTAATAGATATACAATAATGCCTGCTACAAAAACAAACAAACAATTACCCTTACAAAAGAGCAATTTATTTAAATCTAACACTATATGTTGCAGAAACATGCTGGTCATTGAGGCAGTCCCTAAGAAGGCTACATTCTCTATTTATGGGATTTGTGACAACCATTGCGGGTTTGCTTTTATTTTTATTTTTTTTAATAAAAAAAATATTTTATTAAAATACCCCCTAGTTCTGATATTCAAGTGTGTATGTGCCAATGCTTTCATAGCCCAAATGGAACGGCAGGCCCTCAAAATGAAAGCCGCGGAAGCCCCGTTGGACGTTTGGCTTCCAAAAATATTTCGCAAAGTGGAACAGTCACTTCCAGGTTTTGGGAGCCAAAATGTTCAACTTGCAAGGAGTTCGGGATCCAAGGTACGAATGTACAGTACTACTTATGATCCAGACCATGACACTCCTTGTGCTGATGTGAACGACGTTTGCCATTTTATCCATCGCATGGAGCAACTGATGGATGCTCAGCTTGCCGTCTGAAACCCCTGGAGCTTCCTCATGTGGATGTGAAATCCATTTTTAGCTGGGGACCTTTACCGTGGAGCACAAGCTTTGGGATCTTCCATTTTATCAACCTACAATGCACCTGCAGCAAACACCATCAAGATCAATCCAGACATGGATTGCGGGGCACATACAGCCTCGCTTGTGTCCCCTGCCATCTAGACACGCACAGTTTTGATGTTCCTCCCTTGCCATCAGAAATGTGGCTTCTTATTTCCATGCGTCCTCTCGTGCTTGAGAAGATGCACGGCCTGGCGGAACTTCCTCCCGCAGACGGGGCACAGATATGGTTTCTCTCCCGTGTGGATTCTCTGGTGTCTAAGAAGGTGTGACCGACAGCTGGAGTTGTGGCCGCACTCCAAACACCTGAACCGATTCGTCCTCTTGCGGCCATTAAGGCTCGGCTTTGGACGGCTGCCCCGCTCACACTTCTCACACTGATACATTTTCCTCCCTGCGCCTGCCGTCTTTGCCTTGGGTCTCCGACGTTCCGACACCACCGGGCTGAACGTCTTCCCGCAGTCCAAACACTTGTGCAGCCTCACTCCCGTGTGGGCTCCCATGTGTCTGTTAAGGGTGGATCTGCGAGTGAAGCTTTTCCCGCAGACGGAGCACACTGCCCTTCCCGCTCCTTGGTGTCCCGCTTTTGGGACTGTGAATTTGAAGTGAAGCTCTTCTTCCACGGGCTTATCCCTCCAAGTCACTGTTGTTCTTCCTTCTCTCCTCTTTTCATCACCTTGCTTCTCCTCTCCACACACTTCGTTTCCTTCCGACGGGACCCAAAGCAGCTCACCGTCATCCTGAATTGTCCACACAGGACCTGCTGGAATGAAAGACAGAGAATCATAGAATTACCTCCTGCAATGCAGGAATTCTTAACCAACATGGGACTCAAACCCACGACCCTGGGATTAAGAGTCTCATGATCTGAGATGAGGAATTACACCGACAATCCCCCCCATTTAGACCAAATTAATGGCCTTTTAGGCTTCCTCCACATGAATAGGAGTTCACTTTTTGAATAATAAGAATTATATGTCATGGGGGGGGGAGCACCAGGATTTTAGAGATGCTTAGGTAGGGCTAGGCCAAAAAAAGTTTGGGAACCACCAACTTAAAAGAAGAAACAAAATAGAAAATTATTTCCAGTAGCACCTTAGAGACCAACTGAGTCTCCAAGAAATTAAAAGAAGAAAAGTCACTTGAGCCAGGGACTGTCCACATATATATTGGCCTATTCCGACCTGTTTTTCTGAAAACAGACTGCACAGAAAAAGCAATTTGGTTCCAAAAAATTCATTCCGATTGCGCGGATAAAAGATAACAGATAGAATTCTACAGGATGGGGTAGTGGTGTGTGAAAACAGCCCAGATCCAAGGACCCCAGATGGTGGAGACATCAGGCGCCATCCTGGCTTCCAGGCTTCTTTGCTTGGTCGCAAGTGGTTGAAAGCAAAATGTGCCCGGCGCCTGGCTAATTTTGAACACTGGTGCAAACCGACCAGTGGCAGGGCAGAAAGGGTTAAGGACTAGCAGGCTCACATTCGTGATCCAGTTCCACACACCTGCTTTAAAATTTACACACCTGCTGTTGTGATTCTGGGAGACTTTGCGGCTATTTCCCCCGCTTGGCCTCTTGGTCCAGCCGTCACCCCGTCTTTGTGAACTCTCTGGTGTTTCACGAGGGTGTCCCTCCGAGTGAAGCCCTGCCCACAAACCGCACACCAGTGGGACTTCTGTTCCGTGTGGAGCTTCTGATGCCGATTGAGATTCGGTCTCCGTGTGAAGCTACGTCCGCAGACTGTGCATATGTAGAGCTTGGGCTCTGTGGGTGTTCTCTGGTATTCAGGGTCTTGCCTCTGGGTCACGCTCCTCTGGGAGAATGTGCTCCTCCTCTCCCGTGTCCCCAGAGGTGGGACTGAGAGTTCAGGGAGCTGTTCACAAGCAGCCGCCGTCACGGATCTCTCCTGCCAGCTTTCCTCATGCTGCTCCGCTATACCGAGAACCCCGAAGCTGACCTCCAGCTCCTCTCTTCCCACGTCATTCTCGTTTCTCAGTTCATTGCTTCCTGGAACGGAGGGGGATTGGGGTAAGCAGGGAAAATGGGCGGGGGAAACCCTGCCCCAAATGTCGTTGTCACCCGTCTGTCTCGAGACAATGGAGTGCGCTTCCCGGGGTGAAGTATAACATTTCCAAGCACAATTCCAAGTGTTGGTGCTGACCTTTAAAGCCCTAAACAGCCTCAGCCCAGTATACCTGAAGGAGCGTCTCCACCCCCATCATTCAGCCCAGACACTGAGATCCAGCGCCGAGGGCCTTCTGGCGGTTCCCTCACTGCGAGAAGCAAAGCTACAGGGAACCAGGCAGAGGGCCTTCTCAGCAGTGGCACCTGCCCTGTGGAACGCCCTCCCATCAGATGTCAATGAAATAAACAACTATCTGACTTTTAGAAGACATCTGAAGGCTGCCCTGTTTAGGTAAGTTTTTAACGTTTGATGATTTATCACATTATGATTATGATTATGATTATTTTATTTATTTTGTTGGGAGCCGCCTAGAGTGGCTGGGGAAACATAGCCAGATGGGCAGGGTATAAATAAATAATAATAATAATAATAATAATAATAATAATTATTATTATTATTACTACTACTACAAAATAAAAAAAAATCCTTCCAGTAGCACCTTAGAGACCAACTAAGTTTGTTCTTGGTATGAGCTACTGGAAAGATTTATTTATTTATTTATTTATTTTTTGTTTTGACTATGGCAGATCAACACGGCTACCTACCTGTAACTACTACTACTACTACTACTACTACTACTACTATTATTATTATTATTAGTTTGCACTAGCAGCACCTCTCCGGGGTGCAAGCCTGGGCAGTGTGTATGGGGATCCTGGGCTGCCCAGACAACAAGACCTCTCTCTCAGCCTTGCTGAGGATAGCAGAGCAATACGTTTGGCCCCAGCCTGGCTGCAGAAGTGGCTGGAAGGAGGCGTAGACAGCACTATCCAACTATCTTAGGGAATCCACTCTGGATTTGGGTAGGGTTTGCTCCATAGCCTTTTATTCTCCTGAAGATATCCCACAAGGCAGCACAGGTTCAGGATCAGAGTTTTCCTTCCCAGGCTGCCCCCCATTTCCCTCTACAGCACATGCAGAAATCACCACCTTCTTAATCACTGGACCCACTTTTGGTTGCATCTGCTCAAATCGCTGGAGCCTGTCTTCATGTGCAGGGGAAGTCCCTAACTCACCGAGGGTTTGAGACCCACCTGGTTTAGCCGGCTAGTCGAATCCGTTTCCTGGGATTGTGGCCACTGTCACATGGTGACAGCTTCTAGGAGCAACAGATGAAAGTGAGCCGAGCGCAGGTAAGGACCAAAGGTGGACAAACTACCCCAGAAGGAGCTGGGGAGAACTGAGCCTCCCCTCAAATGCCCCCTTTTCGAGTCTTATACTGGCTGGGTCCTGACTGAACCAGGATGCGGGAAGATGTGCCGGTGAATCTCTGGCTAAGCTGAGGATAGGCAGTAAACCGGAATACCCTGGCTCAGCCGGACATCCAATGGATCTTGACGCCGCTCATTTCAGGAGATCTTGCTACGGGATTTCTCCCTTGATCTCTGCTGCTCCAGGCGGCAGACTGGTAGGAATGGTGGAAATTGCAAGGAGGCAGCTTTTGGCTAAATGTTTTCTGGCAGTAAGGGCTGCTTGAAAGTGGAGCAGAAAGCCTTGGTGGTGTGCAGGTGGGGTTCTCCTTCTCTGGAGGTGTAGAGCAGGGGTAGGCAACCTATGGCCCAGGGGCCAGATGCAGCCCAATTGCCTTCTCAATCTGGCCTGCGGATGGTCCAGGAATCAGCATGTTTTTACATGAGTAGAATGTGTCCTTTTATTTAAAATGCATCTCTGGGTTATTTGTGGGGCCTGCCTGGTGTTTTTACACGAGTAGAATGTGTCCTTTTATTTAGAATGCATCTCTGGGTTATTTGTGGGGCCTGCCTGGTGTATTTACATGAGTAGAATGTGTGCTTTTATTTAAAATGCATCTCTGGGTTATTTGTGTGGCCTGCCTGGTGTATTTACATGAGTAGAATGTGTCCTTTTATTTAAAATGCACCTCTGGGTTATTTGTGGGGCCTGCCTGGTGTATTTACATGAGTAGAATGTGTCCTTTTATTTAAAATGCACCTCTGGGTTATTTGTGGGGCCTGCCTGGTGTTTTTACACGAGTAGAATGTGTGCTTTTATTTAAAATGCACCTCTGGGTTATTTGTGGGGCATAGGAATTCATTCATTCCTCCCTTCCCCCCCCCCCAAAAAAAATATAGTCCAGCCCACCACATGGTCTGAGGGACAGTGGACCTGCCCACAGCTGAAAAAGGTTGCTGACCCCTGGTGTAGAGGCTGGGCAAGGATCTGTCAGGGATGCTGTGGTCACATTCTGAATTACACATGCAGGGGGTTTAACTGGATGGGCTCTGTGAGCTTCCACTCCCTGCTCTAATTCTGCCACTTGACAAAATACCTTCCTAGTACAGCAAGCATTTTTAAGTCAGCTTTCTGCTTCTGGGATGAAGTTCAATTGCTTCTATCAAACAAATTTCTAACCATTGCCTATACAGGTGAAACTCAAAAAATTTGAATATTGTGGAAAATTCCATTTATGTAAGCAATTGTTTTCATTAGCTACTGGAGTTTAATATATGAGATAGACTAGTGACATGCAAAGCGAGATATGTCAAGCCCTTATTTGTTAAAATTGTGATATTTTGGTGTTCAGCTGATGAAAACCCCAAAGTTGAAATTGTTAATTTGGGGTTCTCACCAGGTGTACGCCATAATCATCACAATTATAACAAACAAAGGCTTGACATATCTCGCTTTGCATGTCATGAGTCTATCTCATATATTAGTTTCACCTTTTAAGTTGAATTACTGAAAGAAATGAACCTTTCCACGATATTCTAATTTTTCGAGTTTCACCTGTATATACAGATTTTTTTAAAAAAACAGCTGGCACAACTGCATATATGAAAACCAATCGTAAGGTAAGGAACAGCACTCAGCATTGGAAATAGAGGGAGCTATTCCATACCTAGAAAGCCAGCATTCTGGCTGCTCTCCTTGTTCATCTCCTCGCAGAATTCTGGAGCAGCCTCATCCTCTTCAGAGAGGCTTACAACCACTTCTGCCAAAGTTCCTAGAGCCTAGAACAGAGTGGAAAGAGAGAAGAGGCTAGGAGCAAAAAGGATCTGTTGAAGGATCTCATTCCTCCATCCATGTTCTATCGCCAATTCTGCATCCCGCCAAACCTTTTAGGAGAGAGGAGAGGAGCCTTCTATGCCTGGTGGGCCTGATCCTTAACTGCCCAGGCCTGGCAGGCGAAACCTGAAAGGTCAATCCCCTGCCATCACTGGGCACAGCCCCACGCCGCTCTCCTAACCTCAAAAATCCAGAAGTCCAACAGCCCTGAGTGGCTCTTTGCAAAGGGGCTTTTAAACAGCCCTGTGTGAATTTTGGAACCTCCCATTTTCAATGGCTCAAAAAGTAGCACAGGGATGGAGGAGCGGTTTCCACTGAAATTGCAGCTAAAATGAAAATAACCCACTCCATTTTAACACACGTCCCACTGCCCATCATGGGAGCACTTCTTGCTCCAGCAAAGAACAATTGGGTGTTTGCCTTAAAGTTTCCAATTGTTCCTTTGAAGCCCCTCCATTATACATGACATCAAGTAGAGGGTGGGTGGGTTTGGCTTGCCCAAAATGGCCTTGCAAGCCAAATGGGGATGACCAGTGGACCAGAGGTTCCCCAGCTCCTTCGCCTCACCTGTCCTTCCCATCCTTCAGCCTTTCGCTGTCTCATCAGGAAATCCTCAGCCAGGACCACAGCCTGGGAGCAGGTTGCCGGACTACCATCTCGGACCCAGCTCTGCATTGCCGGTGGCAAGACTGCCAAGAACTGCTCCAGGATCACCAGCTCCAGAATCTGCTCCTTGGTGCGCTTCTCTGGCTTCAGCCACTCACGGCACAGCTCATGGAGACGGTCACAGAGCTCTCCGGGTCCCTCAGCCTCCTGGTAGCAGAAAAGCCGGAAGCGCTGGCGCTGTGTCTCTGTCCCAGCGGCACCCTTGCTTGAGATCCCTTTGCCCACTTTAAAGCCATCTCCCCTTTTGCCAGAGTCCAGATCCTCTGAGGTTTTGGGAGCTCCTCCTTTGAGGCCTGGCCAAAGACCAATCGCCACGTCTCCACAAGGTCCCAAATCAGCTACTGTTTTGGAAGGGATCAGGGAAGATTTGGTAACTTCCCAGCGCATGGTCTTTGGAGACTCTGGGCTCTCCGAGTGAGGGGTGTTCACCGCCTTCAGGAACTCCTGCCATTGGACTTCCCAGCTGTGGGCCAATCCCTCCTCAGCTTCCAGCCCCCCTGGTCTCGGCACGGCCCAACTGGCAAACTCTCCAATCGTCCCAACCTGGGCAATGCAGAGAGTCCTTGCTCCATTCTTCATTGCTTCCAGATCCCCAGGATTGACCACCTCAGCTGCTGCCTGTTCTCCTGACATCTTTACCGCTGACAAATCTTGAAAACAGTTCCCAAGCGCATAATATTTTTTTTAAAAAGAAAAAACGGAGCTGCTTTCTGAAGGCAAGAAGCAAGCAAGGGATGCCTAGCCTTTGTGCTGGACTTCGTCCATTTCAGCTAGCCGATCTTGAAAGGAACAGGTGTGCAGAAAAACTAAGAGTTTGCACAGGAGCTACTAACAGCTTGCTCCTCTTGCAAACTCTTGTTGTTGTTCAGTCGTGTCCGACTCTTCATGACACGACTCTTGCAAACTCTACTTCTCCCTAAAGGAAAACAAAAATGAGCTGCGAATCTGATCACACGCTTTATGAACTTCCCCCCTGAAGAATCCTGAAAACTATAGTGTGTTAAGGGTGCTGGAAACTTTAGTTCTATGGGGTGGGGTATACTAAGTTGCCATAATTCTTTGACGGGGGGGGGGTGGTATTTTAAATGTATGGTGCGTACGCAGCCACTGAATCACAGCTGGCAAGGCAGTCTTCCTGCTTCTCTTGCAAAGAACTGGAGGGAAAAGGGTAAAAGGCGGATCTAGACGGATCCTCATGAATTCATATGATTTTTTCATTCAAATGAAAAAAAACCACCATGATACTGTAGACCACATCTCAGTCTATATGTAGCATCAAAAAAATCATGCACCCACTGTTTTGTGGGGCCACAATGGTGCAAAAACTTGTTTAAAAAACACGGATCCTCATGGATCCTCATGATTTCTGCATTGGGACACCCCAAACTCACCGTCAAATCACATATCATGTCCAGGGGCACAGCCTGCACCACAAAAATCTGGGATCCATGGCTTCCTCGCGACAATATGGCGCAAAAACTTGGTTTTGAAGCACGGATCCTCATGGATCCGCACCCTTTTTGCATTGGGCCACCCCTAACTAACCGTCAAATCACACATAATGTCCAGGGGCACAGCCTGCACCACAAAAAACACGGGTCCACCGCTTCCTGGCGACACCACGGCCCAAAAACGGGGTTCTGAAGCACGGATCCTCATGGATCCGCACCCTTTTTGCACTGCGCCACATCAAACTCACCGGCAAATCACACATCATAGCCAGGGGCACAGCTTGCACCACAAAAAACACGGATCCAACGCTTCCTGGCGACACCACGGCCCAAAAACGGGGTTCTGCACCACAAAAATATAGATCTGAGGCATGGATCCACATGAATTCATATGATTTTTATATTGAAACAAAATATAACCACCATGATACTCTACACCAAATACTAATCTATAGGCAGGACCAAAAAAATCACGTTTCCACTATTCCGTGAGGCTGCAATGGCGCAAAAACATGGTTCTGAAGTGCGCATCCTCACGAATCCGCACCCTTTTGCACTGCGCCACATCAAACTCACCGGCAAATCACACATCATAGCCAGAGGCACAGCCTGCACCACAAAAAACACGGGTCCACCGCTTCCTGGCGACACCACGGCCCAAAAACGGGGTTCTGAAGCGCGGATCCTCACGAATCCGCACCCTTTTGGCACTGCGCCACATCAAACTCACCGGCAAATCACACATCATAGCCAGAGGCACAGCCTGCACCACAAAAAACACGGGTCCACCGCTTCCTGGCGACACCACGGCCCAAAAACGGGGTTCTGCACCACAAAAATATAGATCTGAGGCATGGATCCACATGAATTCATATGATTTTTATATTGAAACAAAATAAAACCACCATGATACTCTACACCAAATACTAATCTATAGGCAGGACCAAAAAAAATCACGTTTCCACTATTCCGTGAGGCTGCAATGGCGCAAAAACATGGTTCTGAAGTGCGGATCCTCACGAATCCGCACCCTTTTGCACTGCGCCACATCAAACTCACCGGCAAATCACACATCATAGCCAGAGGCACAGCCTGCACCACAAAAAACACGGGTCCACCGCTTCCTGGCGACACCACGGCCCAAAAACGGGGTTCTGAAGCGCGGATCCTCATGGATCCGCACCCTTTTTGCACTGCGCCACATCACGCTCACCGGCAAATCACACATCATAGCCAGGGGCACAGCCTGCACCACAAACATCATGGATCCAACGCTTCCTGGCGACACCACGGCCCAAAAACGGGGTTCTGCACCACAAAAATATAGATCTGAGGCATGGATCCACATGAATTCATATGATTTTTATATTGAAACAAAATAAAACCACCATGATACTCTACACCAAATACTAATCTATAGGCAGGACCAAAAAAATCACGTTTCCACTATTCCGTGAGGCTGCAATGGCGCAAAAACATGGTTCTGAAGTGCGCATCCTCACGAATCCGCACCCTTTTGCACTGCGCCACATCAAACTCACCGGCAAATCACACATCATAGCCAGAGGCACAGCCTGCACCACAAAAAACACGGGTCCACCGCTTCCTGGCGACACCACGGCCCAAAAACGGGGTTCTGAAGCGCGGATCCTCATGGATCCGCACCCTTTTTGCACTGCGCCACATCAAACTCACCGGCAAATCACACATCATAGCCAGAGGCACAGCCTGCACCACAAAAACATCAGGGATCCAACGCTTCCTGGCGACACCACGGCCCAAAAACGGGGTTCTGCACCACAAAAATATAGATCTGAGGCATGGATCCACATGAATTCATATGATTTTTATATTGAAACAAAATATAACCACCATGATACTCTACACCAAATACTAATCTATAGGCAGGACCAAAAAAATCACGTTTCCACTATTCCGTGAGGCTGCAATGGCGCAAAAACATGGTTCTGAAGTGCGGATCCTCACGAATCCGCACCCTTTTGCACTGCGCCACATCAAACTCACCGGCAAATCACACATCATAGCCAGAGGCACAGCCTGCACCACAAAAAAACACGGGTCCACCGCTTCCTGGCGACACCACGGCCCAAAAACGGGGTTCTGAAGCGCGGATCCTCACTGGAATCCGCACCCTTTTGGCACTGCGCCACATCACGCTCACCGGCAAATCACACATCATAGCCAGGGGCACAGCCTGCACCACAAAACATCATGGATCCAACGCTTCCTGGCGACACCACGGCCCAAAAACGGGGTTCTGCACCACAAAAATATAGATCTGAGGCATGGATCCACATGAATTCATATGATTTTTATATTGAAACAAAATAAAACCACCATGATACTCTACACCAAATACTAATCTATAGGCAGGACCAAAAAAATCACGTTTCCACTATTCCGTGAGGCTGCAATGGCGCAAAAACATGGTTCTGAAGTGCGCATCCTCACGAATCCGCACCCTTTTGCACTGCGCCACATCAAACTCACCGGCAAATCACACATCATAGCCAGAGGCACAGCCTGCACCACAAAAAAACACGGGTCCACCGCTTCCTGGCGACACCACGGCCCAAAAACGGGGTTCTGAAGCGCGGATCCTCATGGATCCGCACCCTTTTTGCACTGCGCCACATCACGCTCACCGGCAAATCACACATCATAGCCAGGGGCACAGCCTGCACCACAAACATCATGGATCCAACGCTTCCTGGCGACACCACGGCCCAAAAACGGGGTTCTGCACCACAAAAATATAGATCTGAGGCATGGATCCACATGAATTCATATGATTTTTATATTGAAACAAAATATAACCACCATGATACTCTACACCAAATACTAATCTATAGGCAGGACCAAAAAAAATCACGTTTCCACTATTCCGTGAGGCTGCAATGGCGCAAAAACATGGTTCTGAAGTGCGCATCCTCACGAATCCGCACCCTTTTGCACTGCGCCACATCAAACTCACCGGCAAATCACACATCATAGCCAGAGGCACAGCCTGCACCACAAAAAAACACGGGTCCACCGCTTCCTGGCGACACCACGGCCCAAAAACGGGGTTCTGAAGCGCGGATCCTCACGAATCCGCACCCTTTTGGCACTGCGCCACATCAAACTCACCGGCAAATCACACATCATAGCCAGAGGCACAGCCTGCACCACAAAAAACACGGGTCCACCGCTTCCTGGCGACACCACGGCCCAAAAAACGGGGTTCTGCACCACAAAAATATAGATCTGAGGCATGGATCCACATGAATTCATATGATTTTTATATTGAAACAAAATAAAACCACCATGATACTCTACACCAAATACTAATCTATAGGCAGGACCAAAAAAATCACGTTTCCACTATTCCGTGAGGCTGCAATGGCGCAAAAACATGGTTCTGAAGTGCGGATCCTCACGAATCCGCACCCTTTTGCACTGCGCCACATCAAACTCACCGGCAAATCACACATCATAGCCAGAGGCACAGCCTGCACCACAAAAAACACGGGTCCACCGCTTCCTGGCGACACCACGGCCCAAAAACGGGGTTCTGAAGCGCGGATCCTCACGAATCCGCACCCCTTTTGCACTGCGCCACATCAAACTCACGGGCAAGTCACACAACATAGCCAGGGGCACAGCCTGCACCACAAAAAACACGGGTCCACCGCTTCCTGGCGACACCACGGCCCAAAAACGGGGTTCTGAAGCGCGGATCCTCACGAATCCGCACCCTTTTTGCACTGCGCCACATCAAACTCACCGGCAAGTCACACATCATAGCCAGGGGCACAGCCTGCACCACAAAAAACACGGGTCCACCGCTTCCTGGCCGCACCACGGCCCAAAAACAGGGTTCTGAAGCGCGGATCCTCACGAATCCGCACCCTTTTGGCACTGCGCCACATCAAACTCACCGGAAAGTCACACATCATAGCCAGGGGCACAGCCTGCACCACAAAAAACACGGGTCCACCGCTTCCTGGCGACACCACGGCCCAAAAACGGGGTTCTGAAGCGCGGATCCTCACGAATCCGCACCCTTTTGGCACTGCGCCACATCAAACTCACCGGCAAATCACACATCATAGCCAGAGGCACAGCCTGCACCACAAAAAACACGGGTCCACCGCTTCCTGGCGACACCACGGCCCAAAAACGGGGTTCTGAAGCGCGGATCCTCACGAATCCGCACCCCTTTTGCACTGCGCCACATCAAACTCACCGGCAAGTCACACAACATAGCCAGGGGCACAGCCTGCACCACAAAAAAAACGGGTCCACCGCTTCCTGGCGACACCACGGCCCAAAAACGGGGTTCTGAAGCGCGGATCCTCACGAATCCGCACCCTTTTTGCACTGCGCCACATCAAACTCACCGGCAAGTCACACATCATAGCCAGGGGCACAGCCTGCACCACAAAAAACACGGGTCCACCGCTTCCTGGAGACACCACGGCCCAAAAACAGGGTTCTGAAGCGCGGATCCTCACGAATCCGCACCCTTTTGCACTGCGCCACATCAAACTCAACGGCAAGTCACACATCATAGCCAGGGGCACAGCCTGCACCACAAAAAACACGGGTCCACCGCTTCCTGGCCGCACCACGGCCCAAAAACGGGGTTCTGAAGAGCGGATCCTCACGAATCCGCACCCTTTTGCACTGCGCCACATCAAACTCACCGGCAAGTCACACATCATAGCCAGGGGCACAGCCTGCACCACAAAAAACACGGGTCCACCGCTTCCTGGCCGCACCACGGCCCAAAAACGGGGTTCTGAAGCGCGGATCCTCACGAATCCGCACCCTTTTGCACTGCGCCACATCAAACTCACCGGCAAATCACACATCATAGCCAGAGGCACAGCCTGCACCACAAAAAACACGGGTCCACCGCTTCCTGGCGACACCACGGCCCAAAAACGGGGTTCTGAAGCGCGGATCCTCACGAATCCGCACCCTTTTGGCACTGCGCCACATCAAACTCACCGGCAAATCACACATCATAGCCAGAGGCACAGCCTGCACCACAAAAAACACGGGTCCACCGCTTCCTGGCGACACCACGGCCCAAAAACGGGGTTCTGAAGCGCGGATCCTCACGAATCCGCACCCCTTTTGCTCTGCGCCACATCAAACTCACCGGCAAGTCACACAACATAGCCAGGGACACAGCCTGCACCACAAAAAAACACGGGTCCACCGCTTCCTGGCGACACCACGGCCCAAAAACGGGGTTCTGAAGCGCGGATCCTCACGAATCCGCACCCTTTTGGCACTGCGCCACATCAAACTCACCGGCAAGTCACACATCATAGCCAGGGGCACAGCCTGCACCACAAAAAACACGGGTCCACCGCTTCCTGGCCGCACCACGGCCCAAAAACGGGGTTCTGAAGCGCGGATCCTCACGAATCCGCACCCTTTTGGCACTGCGCCACATCAAACTCACCGGCAAATCACACATCATAGCCAGAGGCACAGCCTGCACCACAAAAAACACGGGTCCACCGCTTCCTGGCGACACCACGGCCCAAAAACGGGGTTCTGAAGCGCGGATCCTCACGAATCCGCACCCTTTTGGCACTGCGCCACATCAAACTCACCGGCAAATCACACATCATAGCCAGAGGCACAGCCTGCACCACAAAAAACACGGGTCCACCGCTTCCTGGCGACACCACGGCCCAAAAACGGGGTTCTGAAGCGCGGATCCTCACGAATCCGCACCCCTTTTGCACTGCGCCACATCAAACTCACCGGCAAGTCACACAACATAGCCAGGGGCACAGCCTGCACCACAAAAAACACGGGTCCACCGCTTCCTGGCGACACCACGGCCCAAAAACGGGGTTCTGAAGCGCGGATCCTCACGAATCCGCACCCTTTTGCACTGCGCCACATCAAACTCACCGGCAAGTCACACATCATAGCCAGGGGCACAGCCTGCACCACAAAAAACACGGGTCCACCGCTTCCTGGCCGCACCACGGCCCAAAAACGGGGTTCTGAAGCGCGGATCCTCACGAATCCGCACCCTTTTGCACTGCGCCACATCAGACTCACCGGCAAATCACACATCATAGCCAGAGGCACAGCCTGCACCACAAAAACACGGATCCACCGTTTCGTGGTGATACCACGGCCCCAAAACCTGGTTCTGAAGCACGGATCCTCATTGATCCGCACCCTTTTTGTTTTGGGCCACCCAGAAGTCACCGGAAAATCACACATCATAGCCCGGGGCACAACCTGCACCACAAAAATCATGTTGCACCACATTAAACACAAAAATACCCTCTCCTGCACTGTTAATGTGACCACTGGAACGTTTTTATTAGAGCCAAGAGGAGAATGTACGACTATATATTGTACCAAGATATGGTTCGTCTTCAAGAACAGATCAAATTCATGCTGAAGTATTAAAGAAGAAGAGAAATATGAATCTGCTTGTTGTAGTTGTTGTTGTTGTTGTTGTTGTTCAGTCGTTCAGTCATGTCCGACTCTTCGTGACCCCATGGACCAGGCCACGCCAGGCACGCCTATCCTTCACTGCCTCTCGCAGTTTGGCCCAACTCATGTTAGTCGCTTCGAGAACACTGTCCAACCATCTCGTCCTCTGTCGTCCCCTTCTCCTTGATCTTTCCCAACATCAGGGTCTCTTCCAGGGAGTCTTCTCTTCTCATGAGGTGGCCAAAGTACTGGAGCCTCAACTTCAGGATCTGTCCTTCCAGTGAGCACTCAGGGCTGATTTCTTTAAGAATGGATAGGTTTGATCTTCTTGCAGTCCATGGGACTCTCAAGAGTCTCCTCCAGCACCATAATTCAAAAGCATCAATTCTTCGGCGATCAGCCTTCTTGATGGTCCAGCTCTCACTTCCGTACATTACTACTGGGAAAACCATAGCTTTAGCTATACGGACCTTTGTCGGCAAGGTGATGTCTCTGCTTTTTAAGATGCTGTCTAGGTTTGTCATTGCTTTTCTTCCAAGAAGCAGGCGTCTTCTAATTTCGTGACTGCTGTCACCATCTGCAGTGATCATGGAACCCAAGAAAGTGAAATCTCTCACTGCCTCCATTTCTTCCCCTTCTATTTGCCAGGAGGTGATGGGACCAGTGGCCATGATCTTAGTTTTTTTGATGTTGAGCTTCAGACCATATTTTGCGCTCTCTTCTTTCACCCTCATTAAAAGGTTCTTTAATTCCTCCTCACTTTCTGCCATCAAGGTAGTATCATCAGCATATCTGAGGTTGTTGATATTTTTTCCGGCAATCTTCATTCCGGTTTGGGATTCATCCAGCCCAACCTTTCGCATGATGAATTTTGCATATAAGTTAAATAAGCAGGGAGACAATATACAGCCTTGTCGTACTCCTTTCCCAATTTTGAACCAATCAGTTATTCCATATCCAGTTCTAACTGTAGCTTCTTGTCCCACATAGAGATTTCTCAGGAGACAGATGAGGTGATCCGGCACTCCCATTTCTTTAAGCACTTGCCATAGTTTGCTGTGGTCGACACAGTCAAATGCTTTTGCGTAGTCAATGAAGCAGAAGTAAATGTTTTTCTGGAACTCTCTAGCTTTCTCCATAATCCAGCGCATGTTTGCAATTTGGTCTCTGGTTCCTCTGCCCCTTCAAAATCCATCTTGCACTTCTGGGAGTTCTCGGTCCACGTACTGCTTAAGCCTGCCTTGTAGAATTTTAAAATTTAAGCCTGCCTTGTAGAATTTTAAAATTGTAAAATTCTACAATGAATCTGCTTGCTTACTCTCAACTTATATCCAGATTCAAGAAAGACAGTTCAATCATTGAAAAGACAAAATTTGAGTCCATCATAATAGAGGTCTACCTTTTGGGTAAAATTTATAAACTATTGGACTTCCGGTGAGCGCCATTACCGATCGGCAGGGTTCCTTCCCAGTCTGGGGGGTGCCAACGTTGCCAGGCTTCTGGGGTACCGTTACTGCGATACGGCCCCGTTTAAACTGCAGATTGAGAGTTCTGCAGACTTGGAGATTCGGCTGATGCCCTTTGCGCCTCCTTTGCCCCCCGGTAAGCTCTAATAAGAGCTGCCGAGAGCGGGTGAGGTGGTAGGCGCGGGCGCTTGAATCAACCGCTTGCCTGACATTGTGAAGCAGCGTTGCCGGCGGATTAAGAGCGCCTCATCCTTCCTTAAATTGGATTTGAAAGTTTTGGACTCTGTAAGTAAGGAGCATTCATTATTTGAAAATTTTAGAAGATTTGGATCGGAGGGAGACGTAAAAAGGAAGTCCGTCTCCCCCTGCTTGCGATAGGACTGTTGTAACGGGACTTAATGTACAGCCGAGAACTTTTTGAAGTTTATAAAAAGTTTAAAGTTTGGGAAAAGCAAGCCCCCTGAGGGGTAAAACCCAGTGGGGGGGGCAAGAAAGTGGGACTTAAGAGTGTTTTTGAAGGCGAAATTGAAAGAGGAAGCCCCACGCGCCCTCTGGAATACGGAAGCCGGGTCAGTCTGCGGGCAGCCATTGTGATGCAAAGAACTGAGTATACTGTTGGATACATTGTTTCCGACTTGAATTTACTGCTGCTTTGAAACCTGTGGAAGCCCTGGGAGGACTTTGAAGGGTTAGAAGGAGCAGAAAGCCACTTTGAAACACTTTGGATTTGTACAAAAACTTTTGGTAACTCTTTTGACTTTGCCTGAAAGTGAAACAAAATAGAAAATTCTTTCCAGTAGCACCTTAGAGACCAACTGAGTTTGTTCTTGGTATGAGCTTTCGTGTGCATGCACACTTCTTCAGATACCAAGCTCATACCAAGAACAATCTCAGTCGGTCTCTAAGGTGCTACTGGAAAGAATTTTCTATTTTGTTTCGACTATGGCAGACCAGCACGGCTACCCACCTGTAACTGAAAGTGAAACAGTACGACTTCTGTGGTTATCTATTGGGATTACAGACTGAACAGCAAGGGTCCCTCTAGTGGCCATAAAAATAGTGCTTTTGACAGTTTAAAGTGATTTTTGGAGTTCTCAGAGCCTAGGAAACCATCTGCAGCTGGGTGACCTTGAGAATGGATGATGATAAAACAACACCAGCACAGACAGTGAAAAGAAGGGATCAAAGAAAAGGCTCTGTGAAATCTTTTGAGGAGCAAATTTTAGCACAGCTGGCAGTATTGACAGCAAGTGTGAATGCTAACACAGAACAATTGAAGCAAAATTCTCAGGAGGTGCGTCAGAATACACAGACACTTGACAGATTGGGTAAGGAGGTGGGTTCTATGAAAACAGAAATAAAGCAAACTAAGGAACAACTTACAGAAGTGCAAGTACAAGTCAATACTATCAAAAATGTCAAATTAAAGGCAGTGGATCAACAGCAGGAGGAATTGCAGATTCGGATGGCTATGCTGGAGTTGAAGGAGAGACAGACTAATTTGAGGATCAGATCGCTACCAGAACTGGAAAAAGAGGACTTTAAAACTTTTTAAATTGAAGAGCTGGCAGAATTTTGGGATCTGGATGAGGAGGAGCTGAATAAAACGGTGGTGAGAGCATTCAGATTTGGTGGGAAAAGTAAGAAAAGGAAAACTGTAAATGACTGTATGATCGAATTTAGAACCAAGGAAGATAGAGATAAAATATTGGAACTCCATTACGCAACGAATTTGGTGATTGGCAACCAGCAATTTATACTTTTTAAAGACATCCCTCAACTCCTCCTTGACCTGAGGAAGAGATATACTGACGTGACCACAGTTTTGAAGAAAAAAGGAATCTTTTTCCGGTGGGAGTTTCCATAAGGCCTTTCCTTCAAGTATAAAGATTGAAAGATAAGAATAAGATCAGTGGAGGAGAAACAAAAGTTTCTGGATACATATTCAGAGGAATTTGACGCAGGAAAAGAACAAGAAGCACTTCTGGGAAGGTTGGGACTACCGTCATCAAGACCACCAGCTAGACCTGAACAGGACGACGACAAAGAGCTATTGGGAGCAACAGCACCGATACCTGACAAAGAGTAAAAATGGCGCTAAGGTTTTTGACGTGGAATGTAAGAGGTCTTAACTCAAAGGCCAAGAGGAACCAGGTAAATCATATATTGATTAAACAAAATTTGGATGTAATCTGTTTGCAAGAGACTCATGTTGTGAGAATCCACAGAAGAGTATTACAGAACAAAAAGCTGGGACAGGACTTTATTTCATCAGACAAAGTTAAAAAAAGAGTGGTGATATACGCAAAGGAAAAGTACAATCCAAAATTACTTTTCAAGGACAATGAGGGAAGATACGTGGCAATAGAAATAAACATGCAAGGAGAAAAATTCTTAATTCTGGGAATCTACGCACCGAATGATGCTAAAGTGGACTTTTTTAAAAGAATCCATGATACTCTATTGGACTATTTGGATTACAAAATTATCTGCATGGGAGATTTGAATGGTGTGGTCTCCACATTAATGGATCGGTCACAAAGAACCAAGTTTTCGAATGAAGGAAGACTACCAAAATCATTTTTTGAGATGACAGATAACTTGGACTTAATCGACTCATGGAGACTGCACAATCCTCTGGAAAGAGAGGCAACTTTCTTTTCAGAGGCGGTGTTGGCTTGGAGCAGACTCGATTATATATGGATTACAAAGGATTTGGCACCAAGAATCACTAAGGTACAGATAGACCCAAAATTCGGTTCAATTGGAATTAAAATTGACTTTGCAAGGTTCATTCAGATGGAGGATGAATGATTCGCTTCTAAGAAATGATAAAATTATTGAGAAGGCCCAAAGAACCCTAAAAGACTATTTTGAAATCAATTTAAATATGAATTTGGAAAAGAGGGTGATTTGGGACGTGAGCAAAGCCGTAATGAGAGGTTTTCTGATTCAGCAAAATGCGATCAGAAGGAAAGAACAAAATGAAAAGAAAGAAAGAATCTTGGCAAAAATTAAAGAGAAAGAAGAAAAATTGAGGAGTAAACCAAAAGACCAGCAGATACAAAAAGAAATCAAAGCGCTAAAAGTTCAATTTTCAAATTTGATAAATTTGGAAATAGAGTGGAAAATTAAATGGCTGAGACAGAGAACCTTTGAGTTGGCGAATAAATGCGGAAAGTTATTGGCTTGGCAATTGAAGAAGCGTCAGAAACAGAACACTATTACAAGTCTAAATTATGAAGGAAAAAGCATCGAGGATCCTAAGGATATTAGGAAATGTTTTCAAAAATTCTATAAGCAATTATATAAGAAAGAAAAACAGGATAGTGATTTGATCCAACAGTTTTTGGAGAAAAATGGAATGCGTAAGATACCAGAGGAAAAGAAAACTATGCTCAATCTCCCCATCACAAAGCAAGAGATAGAAGAAGCAATAAAGGATATGCAGTTGGATAAGGCTCCAGGACCGGATGGACTTACAGCAAAATACTATAAAGTTTTAAAAGATTGGATGATACAACCAATGATGGAGGTTTGCAATGAAATAATACAGGGGAAGAAGGCACCTGAGTCTTGGAAGGAAGCTTATATTACTCTGATACCAAAGCCGGACACAGAAAAAACACAAGTTAAAAATTACCGACCAATCTCCTTATTGAATGTAGACTACAAAATATTTGCAAGTATTTTGGCCAAGGGACTGAGAGGAGTGTTGAAGGAGTACATCCACAATGATCAAGCAGGCTTTTTGCCAGAAAGGCACCTCAATGGAAATATAAAGAATATAGTGGATGTGCTGGAAAGGTTAGAAAAGAGAAGCAATACAAGAGCTATTTTGATGTTTGTAGATGCGGAAAAGGCCTTTGACAACATATCTTGGAACTTTATGAAACAAAACTTTTATAAAATGGAGATGGGAGGTAATTTTTATGAACGGAATAAATGCAATATATCAAGAGCAGAAAGCAAAAATCATTGTTAACAGTGTGGTTTCAGAGGAAATAAGGATTGAGAAGGGAACAAGACAAGGGTGCCCCCTATCCCCATTACTTTTCTTTACGGTCCTGGAAGTCCTTTTAAATATGATCAGGCAGAATGAGAATATTAAAGGAATAAGAGTGGGAGAAAGAGAATACAAAGTGAGAGCGTTTGCCGATGATCTGGTCCTAACCCTACAGGATCCTGAAAATAGTGCAGTGTGTGCACTGGAAACAATTCAACAGTTCGGGCAGGTCGCAGGCTTCAAGTTAAACAAAACCAAGACTAAAGTTTTAACCAAAAATATGAGTAAACAAGAGATTATGAGATTGGAATCACAAACAGGGCTTAGCTTTGTGAAGAAAGTAAAATATCTGGGTGTTAATATGACTGCTAATAACATAAACCTTTATAAAGACAATTATGAGAAAGTCTGGAAAGAGATAAAGAGAGATTTAGAAATATGGACTAGATTGAAATTGTCATTATTAGGAAGGATTTCTGTGATAAAAATGAATATTCTGCCAAAAAAGCTATTTTTGTTTCAGTCGTTGCCAATTATTGATAAGATGGAATGTTTTAAAAGATGGCAAAAAGATTTAACGAAATTTATCTGGCAGGGAAAGAAACCCAGGGTTAAATATAAGATTTTAATAGATGCAAAGAACAGAGGGGGATTTTCCCTGCCAGACTTAAGAACTTATTATGAAGCAGCTGCTTTTTGTTGGTTGAAAGAATGGTTTACATTAGATAATGCTGATGTATTAGATTTGGAAGGTCACGACAATGTTTTTGGTTGGCATGCATATTTATGGTATGATAAATGCAAAGTAAATAGTGGATTTAAGAAACATATAATTAGAAATTCTCTGTTTAAAATTTGGATGAAATATAAGGTTTTCTTAGAAAGCAAAACACCCAGATGGTTATCACCCTTAGAAGCTAAAGCACATAAAAGAGCAAATTTGGACCGACAATGGCCGAAATATAAAGACATTTTGATACAAGAAGGTCAGAATTTTAAATTAAAAACTTATGAACAATTGAAAGAACAAGTCACAAATTGGTTACAATATCATCAGATCAATGAAACATTTAAAGCAGATAAGAAAGTTGGTTTTCAGATAGAAAAATCCAAGTTGGAGACGGAATTAATAGAGCCGAAAAGGAAAAATCTTTCCAGAATGTATAATCTGTTATTGGGGTGGCATACACAAGATGAGTTGGTAAAATCGGCAATGATTGAATGGGCAAAAGACCTGGGGCACAACATCATGATGGAAGATTGGGAGAGGTTGTGGAGTCAAAATATCAAATTCACAGTGTGCAGTTTATTAAGAGAGAACTTTATGAAGATGATTTACAGGTGGTATCTGACACCTGTTAAATTGGCAAAAATTTACCGTGGTTTAAGTAACAAGTGTTGGAGATGTAAGCAATCAGAAGGAACTTTTTTTCATATGTGGTGGTTGTGCCCTAAGGTGAAAGACTTTTGGGAAAAGGTATATAATGAACTGAAAAAAATTCTTAAATATACCTTTAAGAAAAAACCAGAGGCCTTTTTATTAGGCATTTTAGGTAAAGACATTTTGAAATGCGATAGAAATTTAGTTTTGTATGCCACAACAGCAGCGAGAGTATTAATAGCCAAGAACTGGAAGTTGGAGGAATTGCCTACTATTGAACAATGGCAGATGAAGATGTTGGAGTACATGGAGCCTGTAGAAATGACCGGGAGAATCCGTAACCAGAGAGACGACGTGGTGGAGAAGGAATGGGGAAAATTTAAAATGTATCTAAAAAAGTATTGTAAGATTCAAAATTAGATTTTTGTTTGAAGGAAAAGGATAGGCTGTCAAATATATAATGTGAATTAACAATACGAATTTTAGGAGAGTATAGAGTATAGAAATAGATCTGGAAATTGTTTTGCATTTACTAGTGTGTATAGAATATGTGATAAATTTAAATTGGGAAGTTACGTGAAATATTTTTTAAGGGACGCAAATAAGGGGAAACAGGAGGAAGTCCATGTAAAGATGTGAGGAAAGTGGAGCTTTTTTAATACGAAAGTTTGTTTTTTGTTTTTATTTTTTGATAGATGTTTTGTATTGTAGTTTTAGTTTGTTTGTGTATTTTTTTTGTATCTATTTTGTTGTTGTTTGTGGCGACGTCACGGCGCATGCGCTATGGAGCACAGTCTGCTCTTTGGCCGCCACACGCTTTTCTTCTCCCTTCCTAAAAAACGAAAAAAGAAAGGGAAGCAGCCGCTTGTGCTGCTTTCCTTTCCTTTTTCTTCTTCTTCAGGATTTTCTTGGCGCTGGCCCATTGCTGAGTGCGACGCACAGCGCATGCGTGCCGCGCCATAGTGGCGCTGGTGGGCGGGTCCCAGGCAGGCCGCGGGGTGGAGCGGCCCCGCTCCGCGGCTTGCTTGCAAAAAAAGAAAACAATGCCCAACCTGAAAAATACGGAGCAGATGATTCAGCAGGGGAAACACAGCCCAGAATAAGTAAGGAGGTAGTACAGGAATACTTGGCTAGTTTAGATGTATTCAAGTCTCCAGGGCCAGATGAACTACATCCAAGAGTATTAATAGAACTGGCAGAGGTGATTTCAGAACCACTGGCAGTAATCTTTGAGAATTCCTGGAGAACAGGCGAAGTCCCAGCAGACTGGAGGAGGGCAAATGTTGTCCCGATTTTCAGAAAGGGGGAAAGAGAGGACCCAAAAAATGACTGCCCAGTCAGCCTGACATCAATACCAGGAAAGATTCTAGAGCAGATCATTAAGCAAATGGTCTGTGAGCACCTAGAAAGGAACGCTGTGAACACTAAAAGTCAGCATGGGTTTCTGAAAAATAAGTCATGTCAGACTCACCTGATCTCATTTTTTGACAGAATTACAAGCCTGGTAGATGAAGGGAACACTGAGGATGTAGCCTATCTTGATTTCAGCAAGGTCTTTGACAAGGTGCCCCATGATATTCTTATAAAGAAGCTGGTAAAATGTGGGCTAGACAATGCTACCATTCAGTGGATTTGTAACTGGCTGGCTGACCGAACCCAAAGGGTGCTCATTAATGGCTCCTCTTCATCCTGGAGAGAAGTGACTAGTGGGGTGCCACAGGGTTCTGTCTTGGGCCCAGTCTATTCAACATCTTTATCAATGACTTGGATGATGGGCTTGAGGGCATCCTGATCAAGTTTGCAGATGACACCAAATTGGGAGGGGTGGCTAATACCCCAGAGGACAGGATCACACATCAAAATGACCTTAACAGATTAGAGAACTGGGCCAAAGCAAACAAGATGAATTTCAACAGGGAAAAATGTAAAGTACTACACTTGGGGGGGGGGGAAATTATAGGTACAAATACAGGATGGGTGACACCTGGCTTGAGAGCAGTACATGTGAAAAGGATCTAGGAGTCTTGGTAGACCATAAACTTGACATGAGTCAACCGTGTGATGCAGAAGCCAAAAAAGCCAATGCAATTCTGGGCTGCATCAATAGGAGTATAGCATCTAGATCAAGGGAAGTAATAGTACCATTGTATTCTGCTCTGGTCAGACCTCACCTGGAGTACTGTGTCCAGTTCTGGGCACCACAGGTCAAGAAGGATACTGACAAGCTGGAACGTGTTCAGAGGAGGGCAACCAAAATGGTCAAAGGCTTGGAAACGATGCCTTATGAGGAACGGCTTAGGGAGCTGGCCTAGAGAAGATTAGGTTAAGGGGTGATGTGATAGCCATGTTCAAATATATAAAAGGATGTCACATAGAGGAGGGAGAAAGGCTGTTTTCTGCTGCTCCAGAGAAGCGGACACGGGGCAATGGATTCAAAGTGCAAGAAAGAAGATTCCACCTAAACATTAGGAAGAACTTCCTGACAGTAAGAGCTGTTCGACAGTGGAATTCGCTGCCAAGGAGTGTGGTGGAGTCTCCTTCTTTGGAGGTCTTTAAGCAGAGGCTTGACAGCCATCTGTCAGGAATGCTTTGATGGTGTATCCTGCTTGGCAGGGAGTTGGACTGGATGGCCCTTGTCGTCTCTTCCAACCAGGGGCGTAGAGACGGGCGGCGGGGGGCGGTCTGCCCCAGATTCCAGGGGAGGGCAGGGGTGACACTTGGGCCAGCCCCGCCCCGCCGGTGGCCCAGAGAAAGCCGCAGAGTGAAGCCACTCTGCCCTGCGGCCCATCCGGGGTCCACCCGTCACTGCCGCTATGGGGCTGCCCTGCGAGATCGGCGGCTTGTGGGGCTCCCCCACCCGTGCTGCTACAGCACGGACGGGGGAGCTCCAGGAGCCAGCACTCGCTTAGCGGGTCGCCCCTGGAGCAGCAGCGCCGGCTGAGATGGACTGCGCATGCCCGGATTTTTAAAGCAGCATAGACAGGGAAGCCCCAGGAGCCAGCGTTCGCTCGGCGGGTCCTGACGCATGCATCATGATGTCATGACGTCATGGCGTCATGATGTCCCGCCCCCAGGGGGTGCCTCCACGGCAATGCCGCCCCTGGATGCTACGCCTCTGCTTCCAACTCTGATTCTATGATTCTATGAATGTCAGCTTGCTGAGTTATTTTGTACCATTGTGATTCAATGTTATATTTGTGCTCAACAAGGGAAACCCACACGACCTGAAGGTGCTGCTGTGCAATGCTAGGACAATGATTCATAAGACCACTGCCATCCCTGACTTGATTGCGGATGGAGGACTTCACCTGGCATGTATAACAGAGATTTGGTTGGATGAAGCAGATGGGCCTGTCTTAGCATCTGGTTGTCCACCAGGTTTCTGTTATGCACAGCAACCCAGGTCATGTGGGTGGGGAGGGGGGGTTGCAGTGATTTTTAGGAAGTCACTAGCTTGCATCAGGTGTCCTACCTGAAATACTCAGTTCTCTGAGTGCATGTTCTGGAAGTTGGGCAATAGGGGCAGTACAGGATTCCTTTTGGTGTACCGACCTCCCCGCTGCACCAAGGATTCCCTGCCCGAGCTGCTTCAGGTCAGGTCGTGGCGGATGTTCTCCTGGAGACACCTAGTTTGGTGGTCCTAGGGGATTTTAACATCCATGCCGACACGACCTTACAAGGGGCTGCTCGGGACTTCGTGGAAAGCATGGCCTCCATGGAGCTGTCCCTGAATAAGTTTGGCCCAACTCATAGTCATGGACATGCCTTAGATCTGGTGCTCACCTCTATGGATGCTGGTGATCTGACATTAAGTAAAAGCAAAACAAAAGAAGTGCCATGGTCGGATCACTTCCTGGTGCAAGTGGACTTCTCCGCAACCCTTCCCCTCTGCAGGGAGGTGGGACCGATTTGGATGGTCCGCCCCTGTCACTTAATGGGTCCAAATGGTTTCCAGAGAGTGGTAGGGGATGCTTTATCCCATGTTGAGGGCTTTTCATCTGATTTCCTGGTGGCTCGCTGGAATGCGGAGTTAACCAGGGCTATCGACTGTCTGGTTCTGAGGCGCCCTCTCCGATTGCATGGAGCCCAGACAGCCCCATGGTGTTCTCCAGAGCTGAGGGTGAGGAAACGGTCGCTGAGACAGCTAGAGCGCCGGTGGCAGAAAACTCATTCTGAATTGGACCGGACACTGGTTAGAGCTCAACGTCAAGCCTACCAAGTGGCGATAGCGACGGTGAAGAAGACTTTCATGCCTCCATGAAGTTTTAAATTTATTTTTCTGTCGAAAGAGTGTGTTGGTAATAACAAGGTTGTGCGCTGCACATATCATCAAAAGTAAAATTCCGTTCTGGTTGCTGTTGCCAACTCCTTCTTTCCCAATAGTCCCAGGCCACAGATCGAAATCTCGCCCAACTCTTGCATTAAAATCACCCAGGAGGATAATTTTATCTTCCTTAGGTGTCTCTGATAGGATGGTATCCAGCTGACAGTAAAAAATTTATTTCACGTCTTCATCAGCATCCAGTGTTGGTGCATGAGCGCTTATAATAGTAGCCTGTTGGTTTTTGGTGAGCTTTATTTGAAGGGTTGAGAGTCGCTCATTAATACCGGTAGGGACTTCTGACAGGAGCTTCACAAGGTCGTTTTTGATAGCGAAGCCTATCCCATGTATTCAATGTTCTTGTTCAGATAGACCTTTCCAGAAGAATGTGTAGCCTCCTTTTTCTTCCTTCAGCTGTTTCTCGCCTGCTCTTCGAATCTCTTGAAGCGCTGCAATATTGATGTTAAAACGCTGCAGCTCTCTTGCAATGATGGCAGTTCTGTATTCAGGACGCTCGTTATCTGTATTATCTGACAAAGTCCGTATGTTCCATGTTCCAAAGTTGGATTGTCTTTTACGACCACTGGGTGGTGACCTCACTGGGTGCAGTAATCCAGACAGGGAAAAGGGGAAGCAGACTATGTTTAGGCCACCTTTCCTAGCCCCTCCCCCTTTTCGGGGTGAGCAGAGTGGATCCAAAAAGGGCTGCTCAGTCATGGATACAGCTGCAGAGCTGCTCAACTGCCTCGTTCCTTGAGTCAGAACAACTGAATCTGTATCTACCGCCCATGTGCCAGTTCATGACTAGGGGCTTCCAGATTTAATGATCCTGCCCCCGTTACCATTTGCCAATCACCATGGGACTTTTGGGGTTTGGGTTGGGTTTTTGGAAGATGCCTGTGCGTGAATTTGTTTTAGGTGTGTAGATCAGTGCACAATGACCAACGCAGTGTCTTTGCAGTAGGGCTCTGTTCCAATGGCATGAGTAGTCATGACAAACTGGTAGATCTTATCTGCTGCAGCCTTCATCTGCCTTCACAGCCGTTGTAACATACCGCTTGTTTACATCCGCCTATTCTGCCAATGAGGACTTCTTGGATCATTCTTTGTCTAGCTCCTTCCCTTTGACCTTACCGCCTTGGGAGGCCCTGCTTCGCTCACAAGGGCCATAGGAATGTGCAAGCCCACTCACCACTGTAAGGTGACGACCCAGCGAGTGAGATAACTGAGATACATTGCGCTGAGCCCTGGTCTCATTAGACAAAGCGTTCCACCAAAAAGGCTCTGGCTCTGGTTGGGACAGCTGGATATGTTTTGGGCCAGGAACCACCAGTAGGTTGCTGTTAGATAAGCATCACCCTCTTTGGGGGATGTATTGGAAGATAATTCCCACAGATAAGAAAGGTGACAGACTGTTTAGGCTTTAAAGGTTAGCACCAAAACCTTGAACCTGATTTGATACTCCACCTGGAGCCAATCCAGCTGATGAACCACCAACTGAATGTGGGCTCTCCACAAAGTCCGAGTAAGAACTCATGCACCTGCATTTTAGACCATTTGGAGTTTCTAGAGTAGTCTCAAGAGTAGCCCTGCGTATCTATCTATCTATCTGTCTCTCTGTCTATCATCTGTCTATCTATCTATCTATCTATCTATCTATCACATTTATACTCCGCCCACCCCAGCTCAGGCGTAGAGCAAGTTAAAGTAGTCTAGACTGCAGGTGACTGCTTCATGGATCACCATGGCTAGGTTGGAAAGAGACAGGTACAGTACCAATTGCCTAACCTGTAAAAATTTTAAAATGCCAGTTTGGCTACATTTGTGACCAGTGCCTCCATAGAGACAAAAGCATCCAGGATCACACCCAGACTCCTGATGGCGGGTACAGGTGACTATTGTGCATCATCAAGAGCTGGGAGCTGGCAAACCGAACCAAAATCATTCCGGCCAAGCCATTGGACCCCCATCTTTAATGGACTGAGATTCAGCCGACTCCATTTCCTGCACCCCAGCACACAGACCTAAATATTGGCCATTATATCCAGGGCAGCATCTGGCCAGGACCACGAAGCAGTAGATCCATGCTTTTTGTGGTCAGATCTGTGGTTATGTACAATATATTTGAATTAAGAGTGAATTTGGGGTCCCAGAATGCAAAAACCATGAGGATTCGCGCTTGAAAACAACATTTTTGGTCCACGGTGTCGCCAGGATGTTGTGGATCCGTGTTTTCTGTGGTGCAGGCTGTGCCCCTGGATATGATATGTGATGTGACAATGAGTTAGGGGTGGCCCAATACAAAAAGGGTGCGGATCCATGAGGACCCGCGCTTCAGAACCCGGTTTTTGGGCCGTGGTGTCGCCAGGAAGCGGTGGATCCGTGTTTTTTGTGGTGCAGGCTGTGCTCCTGGCTATGATGTGTGATTTGCTGGTGAGTTTGATGTGGCGCAGTGCAAAAAGGGTGCGGATTCGTGAGGATCCGCGCTTCAGAACCCCGTTTTTGGGCCGTGGTGTCGCCAGGAAGCGGTGGATCCATGATGTTTGTGGTGCAGGCTGTGCCCCTGGCTTTGATGTGTGATTTGCCGGTGAGTTTGATGTGGCGCAGTGCAAAAAGGGTGCGGATTCGTGAGGATCCGCGCTTCAGAACCCCGTTTTTGGGCCGTGGTGTCGCCAGGAAGCGGTGGACCCGTGTTTTTTGTGGTGCAGGCTGTGCCCCTGGCTTTGATGTGTGATTTGCCGGTGAGTTTGATGTGGCGCAGTGCAAAAAGGGTGCGGATCCATGAGGATCCGTGCTTCAGAACCACGTTTTTGGGCCCTAGTGTTGCCAGGAAGCGGTGAATCCATGATGTTTGTGGTGCAGGCTGTGCCCCTGGCTATGATGTGTGATTTGCCGTTGAGTTTGATGTGGCGCAGTGCAAAAAGGGTGCGGATCCGTGAGGATCCGTGCTTCAGAACCCCGTTTTTGGGCCGTGGTGTCGCCAGGAAGCGGTGGACCCGTGTTTTTTGTGGTGCAGGCTGTGCCCCTGGCTTTGATGTGTGATTTGCCGGTGAGTTTGATGTGGCGCAGTGCAAAAAGGGTGCGGATCCATGAGGATCCGTGCTTCAGAACCACGTTTTTGGGCCCTAGTGTTGCCAGGAAGCGGTGAATCCATGATGTTTGTGGTGCAGGCTGTGCCCCTGGCTATGATGTGTGATTTGCCGTTGAGTTTGATGTGGCGCAGTGCAAAAAGGGTGCGGATCCGTGAGGATCCGTGCTTCAGAACCCCGTTTTTGGGCCGTGGTGTCGCCAGGAAGCGGTGGATCCATGATGTTTGTGGTGCAGGCTGTGCCCCTGGCTATGATGTGTGATTTGCCGGTGAGCGTGATGTGGCGCAGTGCAAAAAGGGTGCGGATCCATGAGGATCCGCGCTTCAGAACCCCGTTTTTGGGCCGTGGTGTCGCCAGGAAGCGGTGGACCCGTGTTTTTTGTGGTGCAGGCTGTGCCCCTGGCTTTGATGTGTGATTTGCCGGTGAGTTTGATGTGGCGCAGTGCAAAAAGGGTGCGGATTCGTGAGGATCCGCGCTTCAGAACCCCGTTTTTGGGCCGTGGTGTCGCCAGGAAGCGGTGGACCCGTGTTTTTTGTGGTGCAGGCTGTGCCCCTGGCTTTGATGTGTGATTTGCCGGTGAGTTTGATGTGGCGCAGTGCAAAAAGGGTGCGGATCCATGAGGATCCGTGCTTCAGAACCACGTTTTTGGGCCCTAGTGTTGCCAGGAAGTGGTGAATCCATGATGTTTGTGGTGCAGGCTGTGCCCCTGGCTATGATGTGTGATTTGCCGGTGAGTTTGATGTGGCGCAGTGCAAAAAGGGTGCGGATCCATGAGGATCCGTGCTTCAGAACCCCGTTTTTGGGCCGTGGTGTCGCCAGGAAGTGGTGGATCCATGATGTTTGTGGTGCAGGCTGTGCCCCTGGCTATGATGTGTGATTTGCCGGTGAGTTTGATGTGGCGCAGTGCAAAAAGGGTGCGGATCCATGAGGATCCGTGCTTCAGAACCACGTTTTTGGGCCCTAGTGTTGCCAGGAAGCGGTGAATCCATGATGTTTGTGGTGCAGGCTGTGCCCCTGGCTTTGATGTGTGATTTGCCGGTGAGTTTGATGTGGCGCAGTGCAAAAAGGGTGCGGATTCGTGAGGATCCGTGCTTCAGAACCCCGTTTTTGGGCCGTGGTGTCGCCAGGAAGTGGTGGATCCATGATGTTTGTGGTGCAGGCTGTGCCCCTGGCTATGATGTGTGATTTGCCGGTGAGTTTGATGTGGCGCAGTGCAAAAAGGGTGCGGATCCATGAGGATCCGTGCTTCAGAACCACGTTTTTGGGCCCTAGTGTTGCCAGGAAGCGGTGAATCCATGATGTTTGTGGTGCAGGCTGTGCCCCTGGCTTTGATGTGTGATTTGCCGGTGAGTTTGATGTGGCGCAGTGCCAAAAGGGTGCGGATTCGTGAGGATCCGCGCTTCAGAACCCCGTTTTTGGGCCGTGGTGTCGCCAGGAAGCGGTGGACCCGTGTTTTTTGTGGTGCAGGCTATGCCCCTGGCTATGATGTGTGATTTGCCGGTGAGTTTGATGTGGCCCAGTGCAAAAAGGGTGAGGATCCGTGAGGATCCGCGCTTCAGAACCATGTTTTTGCGCCATTGCGGCCTCATGGAATAGTGGAAACGTGATTTTTTTGGTGCTGCCTATAGATTAATATTTGGTCTAGAGTATCATGGTGGTTTTGTTTTGTTTCAATATAGAAATCATATGAATTCATGTGGATCCATGCCTCGGATCTATGTTTTTTGTGGTGCAGAACCCCGTTTTTGGGCCGTGGTGTCGCCAGGAAGCGGTGGACCCGTGTTTTTTGTGGTGCAGGCTGTGCCCCTTGCTATGATGTCTGATTTGCCGGTGAATTTGGTGTGGCCCAGTGCAAAAAGGGTGAGGATCCGTGAGGATCCACGCTTCAGAACCACGTTTTTGATCCACGGTGTTGCCAGGATGCCGTGGATCCGTGTTTTTTGTGGTGCAGCCTGTGCCCCTGGACATTATGTGTGATTTGACGGTGAGTTAGGGGTGGCCCAATGCAAAAAGGGTGCGGATCCGTGAGGATCCGTGCTTCAAAACCAAGTTTTTGCGCCATATTGTCGTGAGGAAGCCATGGATCCCAGATTTTTGTGGTGGAGGCTGTGCCCCTGGACATGATATGTGATTTGACGGTGAGTTTGGGGTGTCCCAATGCAGAAATCATGAGGATCCATGAGGATCCGTGTTTTTTAAACAAGTTTTTGCACCATTGTGGCCCCACAAAACAGTGGATGCATGATTTTTTTGATGCTACATATAGACTGAGATGTGGTCTACAGTATCATGGTGGTTTTTTTTCATTTGAATGAAAAAATCATATGAATTCATGAGGATCCGTCTAGATCCGCCTTTTACCCTGGACCGAACTGGAGGAGGCTGGAGTTAATAGATACTTAGATCCATAAAAGCCCACCTAAGAATTAATATTTGCTTTTTCAAACAAAGAAAGCCCACTTAGTAAATTCAGAGCAGAGGTAGCATTCGAACTCGGGACCTTGCGGGATTCCACCCCCATCCCCACGCGCCCTCCTAGTTCATCACCTCCGATTCACAGGCTGTTAAACCTGTTTAAAATAATAAAATTAAAAAATATACAAACACCCCCGAGAGAAGCTGGGATTAGAAGCTTCTTGCAAACGAACGGTGTAGTGTCTGGACGTTGAATTAAATAAGTAAGTACAGTAAGTAAGTAAGTAAGTCCTACAAATTCCACCCGCTTTCTCTCTCCAAGAACATAACTTTGGGGGTGGAGAGAGAGATAGAGATAGATAGATAGATAGATAGATAAGATAGATAGATAGATAGATAGATAGATAGATAGATAGATATAGAGAGAGGAGGAAATCAGCTGCAAAGCTCTTTTGCCATCCCACAACACACAAACACACATCCCAAAATATTTCTCCTCCGTCTTCTCAATACGTGCCCACCGTTTCCTTCCACAAAATCCGATTTCCCTGCGAAGGAGCCCCTTTTTCGCACTTACTTGCTTCCCACGTGGCTGATGCCGACCAAAACAACGATGAAGAAACAATTTCAGCGGTTGGGAAAGGGGAGGAGCCTGCGTGGGAGGGGGGCGTGTCAAGTCTGCGCGCGCGCGCCTGGATCCTGGGAGGACCAGGTTACTGCAGAAAATCAGCAGCCCCGCCCACCCGTCCACCCCCACGTGGCCTCTCTAGCAAGCCAAGGCTCTTAACCCCTGGGTGCCCGGAACGTGAGCTGTGTTTTGCTGAAACGAGGGGGTGGGTGGATTTTCCGCCCCCTTTCCTGCAAGGCGAGGGGCGGAGATCTAAAACAGCAGGGGTGTGGAGGTTTTTTGGGGGGGTCCCTGCAGCCCTCCAGATGTTGGGCAATGGGCCCGGGGTGGTGGGACCTCTAATCCTGCAACATCTGGAGAAAACCCCCACCCCCATCAACAGTTGCTAAATGGTCAGAAGACTCAATCTAGGAAAAGCTACCTTCGGCAGGTGGCGCCAAGAGGAGAAAATATTTGGAATTGTTTGTATGAAGTGCATGTGCAGCGGGCTCTGTCGGAACCCATTCCTTCCCCTCTCCAGCTCCTTCCCGCTTTTTTTTTTTAACTTTTGAATGTAAAACAAAATGTAAAATGCAAAAAGTGAATGTAAAACAAAATGTAAAACAAAAAACCACATCTGGAGAGCTACAAGTTCCCCCATCCCTGTGATCAAGGGGCTTGAGCTATTCCCCTATGAGGATTATTATTATTATTATTATTATTATTATTATTATTATTATTAGACCTGTATGGTTGGAAGAATATCAAACCTATCCATTCTTAAAGAAATCAGCCCTGAGTGCTCACTAGAAGGACAGATCCTGAAGTTGAGGCTCCAGTAATTTGGCCACCTCATGAGAAGGGAAGACTCCCTGGAAAAGACCCTGATGTTGGGAAAGATGGAGGGCACAAGGAGAAGGGGACGACAGAGGATGAGATGGTTGGACAGTGTTCTTGAAGCTACCAACATGAGTCTGACCAAACTGTGGGAGGCAGTGGAAGACAGGAGTGCCTGGCGTGCTCTGGTCCATGGGGTCACGAAGAGTCGGACACGACTGAACGACTGAACAAATGGTTGGAAGGGACCACTACAGTCAGCTAGTCCAGCCCCCTGCAATGCAGGAATTGCAGCAAAATGATCCCTAGCAGATGCCCTGTTTAGGGAAGTTTTTAATGTTTGATGTTTTATTGTGTTTTTATGGAATTTGCTACCAAGGAGTGTGGTGGAGTCTCCTTCTTTGAAAGTCTTGAAGCAGAGGCTTGACAGCCATCTGTCAGGAATGCTTTGATGGTGTTTCCTGCTTGGCAGGGGGTTGGGCTGGATGGCCTTTGTGGTCTCTTCCAACTCTGATTCTAATATCCTGTTGAAAGCCGCCCAGAGTGGCTGGGGAGGCACAGCCAGATGGACGGGGTATAAGTAATAAATTTATTATTATTATTATTATTATTATTATTATTATTATTATTAATGATGTTGCTGCTGCTGCTGTTGTTTATTAAGTTTATAAACCACCCTTCATGGAAAGATCTCAGGGCAGTTCACAGAATAAAATGCAATGTAAAAACACAGGTAAATAATTAAAAGGCTGTAGAATATTAATATTCTTACCCTAAAGCAATGAAGCCAATGTTGTTGTTTTTACAAAACGCCTTGTTCCCATTGAGGTCACATCAATGCCATGATTTAAAGCGTACTTTTAATAGTCATGGAGAATCCTGGGAACTGCAGTTTGTAGAGGGAGCTAGGAATTGTTTCTTTGTGAAGCCAGCAGACCACTTAATGATTGATCTTCCTGCCCATTGCAGCCATTGTCATGTGCTGAGCTGGGTGATTTTTCATTTATATTCTCATTATGACTTTAATTTCTTACATAGTATTTTATTGCATTACAATTTTTAATTCAAAAATCCTAATAGAAGACAAGAAATAAAGGGATAAAAATACAATTAAAAATCTATATTAATATTTCATGCAATGCTGCAGACCACCTAAAGGAAGCTTATGGCTTGCACTATGGGAAACCATGGGTTCGAAAAAAGGTAATCGGAAACATGATAGAAACGTATAAAATTATGCAAATAAGGGATTTTCCTGCTCCTCTCGTAATGCCAGGGGTCCTTAACCTTTACCTTACCTACAATCCTAACCCCGCTTACCTGGGAGTAAGCCCCGCTGAATTTAATAGGGCTTACTTCTGAGTACACGGGTGGCGCTGTGGGTTAAACTGCAGAGCCTAGGGCTTGCCGATCAGGTCGGCGGTTCAAATCCCCGCGACGGGGTGAGCTCCCGTTGCTTGGTCCCAGCTCCTGCCAACCTAGCAGTTCGAAAGTACGTCCAAGTGCGAGTAGATAAATAGGTACGCCAGAAGCGGCTGTCATGCTGGCCACATGACCCGGAAGCTGTACGCCGGCTCCCTCAGCCAGTAAAGCGAGAGGAGCGCCGCAACCCCAGAGTCGTCCGTGGCTGGACCTAATGGTCATGGGTCCCTTTACCTTTCTTCTGAGTAGACATGGTTAGGCTTGCACACACTGCAAGCATGCTCAGTGGGCGAGGAACTGAGCCCCTGTGGACAATGGAAGCCCAGAGGCGGGGAATGCAATGGGGTATCCTGGAACAATGGGTAGGGTATAAATAATATTCTTCTTCTTAGATGCCCGACACCCTGAGCAGGAGCAGTCCACGCACGGCCACATTTTGTCTCTATTATAATCACACCTCTGGGCGTGTTTTAATAATAAGCCCTCTTGGGAGCTTAACAGGGTATAATACTCTTCATGGATAAAATCAAACCCGTGGAGATCTGGAACCCAATTAGGAGGCTGGTGTTACGTTTCATTGTTTATTTCATGAGAAGTTCACAGGCCGTCTCTCCCACACAGAAATCCCTCAAGGTCTTTTTCACCTTCCCTTGCAGAGAGAGAGAAAACACTGGCAAACATTTTGACAGAAAACTTCTGATAAGATCCAAGTGAAGCAATTTGTGAATACTTTCCAGAAAGCCTTTTCCATGTGCCTCCTGGGGCGTTCTTTTTCTTTTTTTAAAAAAAAAACAAGCACTCCATAAATTAGGCAGTTTTGCTTCAGGCTGCAATCTGATACCACATTTGCCATGGGAGTAAGCCCTATTAAATCTCTGTAAACCTGCACAGGATTGCCCTGTAAATTGTAGATAACTGTTCGAAAGCACACCACCAACAATATGTGGATGGCTATTTATCCATCTGTTCTCACCATGGACAAAGACGTGAAATTTACTGCAGGGCGGCACTGTGAAGATCTACGCCACCCATTTAAAGCACATGACTTTGGCAAAAGAATCGTGGGAACTGTAGTTCCCCACCACCACGGAGCTACAATTCCCTGCGCCTTTAGCAAGCTACAGTTTGAGGGGTTATTTGGGCGAAGTGCTCTAAATGGGCATCGGTTATGCTTTAAATGGGTGGCATGGCTCTGCCTCTGCGGCCTTCCCCAACCAGGTGCCTCCCCCGATGTTTCGAACTACGACTCCCACCAGCACCAGCCAGCAGAATCAAAACACCTGGAAGTCCACCAAGAACAGGAAAGACTAATCCAGAGGGGATTTTTTTTGAAAGCTGCCCTAAATTGTCCTCAAAGGGAACACACGAAGCTTGCTTCACACCGAGTCAGCTGGCCGATCTAGTGATATCTTTAAAGGGGAAGCTCTTTTACTGCTTGAAAGGGGTACAATTTTGCAAGGTAGGGTTAAAAATTCTTTCCCAGCCTATTTTTTTAAAACATAAATTGTAAACCGCTTTAATTATTGTAGTAGAAAAGCGGGATGCAGATAATAAACTAACTAAACTAATACCTTGATACAAAATACTATTTTATTCTTTTTTAAAAAAGGCTTATTGTTCCACCCGAGACACTTCCTTTAAGGGGCGACGCTGGGGGTGGGGGAACTGAACCCGGGGCTGCCTGGGTACATTTGATACACGAGTTAAACTTTAATAAAAATTCTACGCAGCACCCTCGCTACCCAAAAGACTAGGGCTGCAATCCTATAACTACTTAACGGGAGTAATGGTCAGTGGTTGTCGTGGGGCGGAAGAAAGGAAGGAAGGGAGTCCAACAGCAGGTGGCGCCAGAGCCAATGACAGAATCATAGAGTTGGAATAGGTGGAGCCAACTAATTCTGCTTTTGTCCCCACCCTCCTACAAGGGCAGAAATGGACTGAGGGCAGCATGGGACAGTCCTCTGAGCTATCTGTAAGACGGCAGTCAGCGGGCAACAGAGGCTGGTCCACTAGGGCAAACGGGGGTGGGGGGGTGAATGCTCCACCAAGCTCAGCCGGTCCTCAGCAACACCCACCTGCAAACACAGTGTTCTCCTTGCAGAACAGGGAGAATAGGGGGAAACTAGAACTAGGCTGGCTCTGCCTGTCGTCGGCTCTCCACCTCCCAGGTTTCTGCCCTACCAGACCCAATAGCAGCTGCCCTAATGAATCGGCTCCCTCTGCTACGTAAACCCACAGAGGTGAACCCCACCTGTGAGGATCAAAGCCCAAGTTACCAAAACTTTGCAGCGGAGACATATTCCGACGCCAGGTTACTAAAACACGCAGAAACTATATAGGACTGGTTGCATGACACAAGTTGTCCAGGACCAGTTAATGCAGAGGAAACGGTCACCATATTCCTCGTGCCCCATCCATTCCGAATATAGAGAAATCATTGATGGAATTGCAACAAGTTCTTCATACCCCCAAATAGGTATATTCCCTCTGCGCATCCGCAGATGTCCATCAACCAACATTTATTGGCACAGCAGCAACCTATCTATATACAGAGGTGGATGTCTAGCAACCGAAAAAGCTTGGGTGTTAATTATCGCTGCAGTTCCCATACTGGGCACCAGGGTACGCTAGTGAGCAGGGGTAGGACTCCCAAGCGATTCACTGCATAGGTTCCCCCCCTTTCCAATCCGCCTCCATGAGACGGCAACAAAGGCTGCCCATCAAGACACCAAGCGCGATTGCTCAAATCACCTCTGATATAGCGGCACAGTCAAATTCCCTCAGAAGAGTGTGCCTGTTGTGACTCTGCTTGAGTACATTGGCCTGGGATTTTTCTCTTTCCAAGAAAGAGGCATGTCCAGTCCCAAGCCAGGAGCGGATCCTGAACGGGCGAGGATTCTTACACCTAAACAAACTACGCTAAGACTGCAGTCTGCTCTCGTATCTTAGTCCGGGAGGCCGGAGGGGACATGCGCTCTCAGCTCTCGGATGGCTGAGAGACGTAGGATGAGGGTTTCTCCCCCTTGTGCTTCCTCACGATGTGCTTGATCACGTGCGCCCGCTGGCTGAAGCTCTTGCGGCAGACCAGGCAGGTGTACGGCTTCTCTCCCGTGTGCATCCTCTGGTGCACCTGGAGGCCTGACGAGTGCCGGAAGCTCTTCCCGCAGTCGGAGCACTGGTACGGCTTCTCCTCGGTGTGGATGACTTCGTGGGTGAGCAGGCTCGTCTTCTGGTTGAAGCTCTTCCCGCAGTAGGAGCACTTGTAGGGCTTCTCCCCCGTGTGGATCCTCTGGTGCCGGTTGACGCTCGACTGCGTGGCAAAGACCTTACCGCACACGGGGCAGGGGCTCATCCGCTTCCCCTTGTACAGCTTCGCCGGGGTCTTGATGAAGCAAAGGTCGCCGCCTGGAACGATCACCGACTCGATCGTCCCCACAGACACGTCCTTCCCAAAATCGATCTCGGGTTCGTTCTGGTGCTCGGGGACGTTCTCCTCCTTCTCAGGACCCGGCGCGTCTGAGGGCTGGATCTCCTTCCCTTGCTCGTTCAGCAGCCGCCAGCTCATCACGCTGCCCGTCTGCCGGACGCTCTTCTTGCACGACAAGCATTTGTAGACCTTCTCCCCCGTGGAATCCACCTGGTAAGGGGCAATGCCCCATTTCGGCTTGAAGCTCTCCCCGCACTCCGAGCACTGGTAGGACTTCTCTTCGGTGTGGACGGCCTCGTGAGCCATCAGGTTGGTCCTGCGGTTGAAGCCCTTCCCGCAGTCGAGACACCTGTAGGGCTTCTCTCCCGAGTGGATTATCAGGTGTCTGTTGAGGCTCGATTTGCGAGTGAACGCTCTCCCGCAAACGGGGCACAGGTGTCTGCCCATGCCCTCCTGCAAGCTCTGGGGCCCCGTGATCTTCCATACTTGTATTTCGTTTGCCATGTGTCCCTCTGCTCCGCCCGGATCGCCAAAGCTCCCTTCTTCCATCTCGCATTCTTCCTCTTCCATATCGGACTCCGATTCTTCGGGGGACACATGCCGCGCTTCCTTCCCGCTTTCATCCAACAATATTTCACGTCCTGGAGCAGAAGAGAACAGCGTTTATTGCGGCAGTCCACGTCAGAACGGAACACCGTGTGTGCAAGCCGGTTCAAACTTCTATAAAGGTGCAGAAACTGCAATAGAATTTAGTACATGGGAAATGAATTGCGTATAGAGCGGAATTCAACGTAGAATTAAATTGATTGTGCAGCACGATGTCCCCCCTCCTCCTGCCCTGTAAACCCCTACACCTGTTCTAGGCAGAGGGCCTTCTCGGTAGTGGCACCCACCCTGTGGAACGCCCTCCCACCAGATGTCAGAGAAATAAACAACTATCTGACTTTTAGAAAACATCTGAAGGCAGCCCTGTTTAGGGAAGTTTTTTATGTCTGATGTTTTATCGCTTAAGAAAAAAAATATTATCATTAGTTCCGTTGGGAGCTGCCCAGAGTGGCTGGGGAAGAAACAATAAATAATTATCGTTATTATAGGGTTTCCCTCAGCCCTCCAGAGCAGATTTGGCCGGGGGGGGGGCAGAAGGAGGGAAAATCTTGTTGCTTCCACTCGTTCAACACCTTAAGTGAATCCTACCCGATGTATAATGCCTTCCAAGATAACGAAGCTTTGCTCATTGAACACCACTAAAACAACAAGATTATCTGTAGCGAAGGAAGGGGTCTTTCAGATCATTTAGGACTTTAAACACTAATATTTCCATCGTGTGTTATGTCCTTCCAACAGCCATGAGCAAAAATCATGCAGAAAGGAGGACTGTCCATGCTCGGGGAGTTTCTGCAGGGATACCCTGAACCCAAGCCTCAAGGGTTGCGTTCTCCTGCCACAGTCAGAGAAAGCAAACGCCTCTGGATACCAACTTTGCTGTCCCTCGAGGCTCAGGTGGTCTCAGTGGCCCGGAGTGCCTTCCATCAGCTTCGCCTGGTGGCCCAGCTACGCCCCTATCTGGGCAGGGATAGCCTAACTACTGTTGTCTCTGCTCTGGTAACCTCAAGGTTAGATTACTGCAATGCATTAAACATAGGGCTGCCTCTGAAGACAGTTCGGAAACTTCAGCTAGTGCAGAATTCAGCGGCCAGGTCACTCACCGGATGGCAAGATGCTTTGAGCATATTATACCAATTCCTGATCCGATTGCACTGGCTACCAATTAGTTTCTGGGCCCAATTATTATTTTTTTCTTTTTGATAACATTTTATTAATTTTCCAAAAAGTAACAACAAAAATAAAAATAACAATAATGCAGAAAGAGAAAAGAAAACACCATAAACAAAATTTTAAACCATAATTTTTGCTTGACTTCCCTCCACTCCCCCTCTTGTTTAGTACTCGTTCACGCACATCCTTTACAATCCAATTTTAAACCTTCTTCATCTTGTTACAAGTGACTTTTAGAAGTTATACTAATGTAAAAATCTATACACGATGCATTAAACATTTGCCCCCCCTTTTTTTGATATAAAATTCAAAGTCCTCTTTCTTTTCTTGGGTTTCAAGTTAACTGATTTGTCCTGCATAGTTCAATAGTTTATTTTGCCAATCTTCTTCATGTCCTTTGGCAGAGGCTTCTTCCTTCTGTAGAAGCTGGCTGGTCTTGGCCTGGCGTCCACTCTTAAGTACAGGAACAAAGTATTTCGTTCAATAAGTCCATCAAGACCTGCACATCTCAATAGCATAACTTCAATTTTTTAAAACAACAATCATTTTCCACATTCCTTTCCAATCTTTGTATGTCTTTTCCCAGGCCTTCTTAGTGATTTTAAATTGCCACCGCTTTTTATCCCTTTCACACTCCCTTCCTGTTTCTTCCCTATCACAGTCAAAGCCTCCCAGATCATTTCACACAGGGTATCGTGTTTATCTGTCAAAGCCTCCCGTTTCCGGGCCCAATTCAAAGTGCCGGTTTTGGCTTATAAACCCTTAAATGGCTCAAAGACACCAATACCTCAAGGACCGCCTCTTTCCATGTGAACCTTCCCGGACCCTGAGATCATCCTCTGAGGACCTTCTTTGTGTGCGTCCTCCATGAGAAGTCCGGAGGGTGGCAAGGCGAGAACAGGGCCTTCTCTACGGTGGCTCCCCGTCTGTGGAATGCTCTCACCAGGGAAGTTCGCCTAGCGCCTTTAGGCACCAGGCAAAAATGTTCCTTTTTAACCAGGCCTTTGGCTGACCTGACTGACATCCTATACCCTTTTAAAATGTGCCTCTTTTTGGGTGGGTATTATTGGGTTGTTGTTTTTATTTTGAATACATATATTGTGATTTATATTCAATAAAACAAACAAACAACAACAACTGATGTAAAGCACAGAGGAGGAGTGCTGTTGCGTTTGGGTGCTGCTTGTGGGCTCCCCAGTGGGAGATCAGGATGCTGAACAGGGTGGGGCTCTGGCCTGACCCAGCAGCCAGGCTCTTTTCAACCAAAGCTGCCTTCAGAAAGCACAGAATTTAAGAGGCAAGAAAGCCTTACCTGGTGAGGTGGGGCTGTTGTCAACCTCTTCCTTTACCTCTGTCTCCATCAAAGCCTGGTCTCCATCCGACAGGCCCACAACCACTTCGTCGTACGTGTCCAGATCCTATAACGGCCAAATACGATCCCCGTTATTAGGACACAACAGCAGGCTGTCCAATTCAGGCTCCGGCCTATGCACCCCGCAGACCACAAATGTCGTATTGAGAGGCAGGTGCCACCAGAATAGGACCCGGCAGACCATAGTTCAAATCTCCAATTCGCCATGAAGCTCACTGGGTGACCTTAGGCCAATTGCTGCCTCTCAACCTAATCTCGCAGGGTTGTTGTGAGGATAAAATGGGGAGGAGGAAAATTAGGTGTGCCACCTTCAGCTCCTTGGAGAAGGTGGTGGTATATAAATGGAGAAAAAAACAAATCCCCCCAGAGTCCAAGGCAGGGGTGAGCAACTCCCCTCATAGGCTCCACTTCTCTCTCCCTCCTTGATGTGTTCTTGAACCCTGATCATGTCTGGCTGCAGGATTAGAGAGGAGGGTGTGAGTTTGTGCCGTAACTAGCCCATTTGAATCCATTGTCCCCCCTCACTTCTGCCTCTGGCACGTGGCCCTCAGAAGGGAATGTGGCCCTCAAGAAGGAAAAGGCAGCCCACCCCCCAGGTTCAGGTAGGAGTCCTGACCAACCGTTTCAATCAAGAGCTGTTATCTGGGGATACCAAGAATGAGATGTGGTTTTGTGGATCCTGCCTCAGAACTGAGAGACTGCGCTAATCAAGAGAGAGACTGACCCTGCTCACCTTTTGTCTAAACTAAAAAGCCCCAAATGCTGTGGCTCTCTCCAGATATTGTTGTTCCCTCGACCTTGCCTGCCGGCCAACATCTAGCGGGCCAGGATTATGACAAGAGAAAAAACTTCTACCTATCCACTTTCCTTTCACAACACACCATTGTCCCCCCATCTCCAAGTAAGACTGAATGGGTGTTTTGTGAGCGATGGAGAGCAGCTCTACACAAAAAACCTCCCCAAAAGTATCATGGGAACTGTAGTTGCCCCGCTACAATTCCCAGCACCCTCAAGAACCGACAATCCCCAGGATTTATTTGGGGAGAGGCTGGGTGCTTTTAAATGTGTGCTGGATGTGTTTCGATTTTATTGTGCGGATCTGCCCAGAAAGGGAGAGAGACTGAGCAACTGGTGAATGGGTTCTCAAACCTCAAACAGCGTAACTGTTAAGAGAGACCCGGGTTCGAATCCCCACTCAGCCATGGTGCTCACTGGGTGACCTCAGGTCCTTGCCCACGTGGGTCCAGGCCACCTGCACCTTGCACCCACACCACCCTGTCATATTCCCCCGAGGAAGTCTCCCCACCCCGCAAAAAACCCTCGCCTGCCCTCCCTACCTCTTGAGGCCTCAGCAGGAAGGCTTCTGCTAGGTCCACCGCCTGGTCGCAGGACTCCGGGCGACCATCCCTCACCCAGCTCTGGATCTCCGGCGGCAAGACAGCCAGGAACTGCTCCAAGACCACTAGCTCCAGGATCTGCTCCTTGGTGTGCCTCTTGGGCTTCAGCCAGCCGTAGCACAGCTCCTGGAGCCGGTCGCAGGCCGTGCGGGGCCCCTCGGCCTCCCAGTAGCGGAAACCCCGGAAACGCTGGCGCTTGGCCTCCGTGTCGATGTTGCCTCCGCTGGGGACATCGCCCTTCCCGTTCGGGTCTCCCGGTTTCAGGGTCCTGGAGATCTTCCAGTCTCCGTCTCGGAAGGCCGGGGTGTGCTTCGCCCTCCCCTTCCCGGCAGGCTCCTGGCAGACGTCCGAGACAACTGGAGAGGTCTCTTCCCCCGACGGCTGAGAGGCATCCCACGTGGAATGAGAGGGCTCGTCTCCTGGCGGGCAGCCCTGCCACTGAGCATCCCAGGAGTGCAGAGGCCTTTCCTCTGGCTCCACCTTGATCTCCTGGGGATCCAGGTGAGGCGGGCTGTGGTGAGGAAGGCCCTCTTCAAGCACCTCTGCCTTGAAATCTTCCGAGCCTGCGACAAGCGCCTGTTTCATTGTCGTCCCTGGGCAGCTTAGCGGCCTCGCGTACCAAACTTGATGAGGCCTGGGCGAGAAAGGGCGAGACGGGATTCAAGGCTAAGTGTGACGTGATAAAATATAAAACAAGATTTATGGGGGGGGGTTATTTAGATTACAACAGCACCTTGGTTCTCAAACGCCTTGGTACTCAACCCAAACACAGCAAACCTGGAAGTAAGCGTTCTGGTCTGCAAACTTTTTTCCGGAAGCCGAACGTGCTCCGTTTTGAGTGTTACGCTTCTGATCTGAGCGTTACGCTTCCATTTTGAGTGTTACGTCTGTCTGTTTTTGCTATATATTTTCCGTTTTTGCAGGTTTTTTGTTTTGTTTTTGTGACTGTGTGGAACCCAGTTCAGCTACTGATTGATTGTGTGGCTGCAGTACATTGTTTATTGCTTTCATTTTATGGATCAATGGTCTCGTTAGATAGTAAAATTCATGTTAAATTGGCTGTTTTAGGGTTGTTTTTAAAAGTCTGGAACAGATTAATCCATTTTGCGTTAATTTCTATGGGAAAGCACACCTTGGTTTTGGAACGTTTTGGTTTTGGAACCAACTTCTGGAACGGATTAAGTTTGAGAACCAAAGTACTACCGTATATATTTTGTGGTTTTATATTTTGATTTTGTTCTGTGAACCACCCTGAGACCTCTGGGTATAGAGCGGTATATAAGTTCAATAAATAATAATTTTTTACAATTATTGTTTTATTATTTTTAAGGCTGTGTGACACATGGCTTAGACAGGGCACAGTAAGCTGCATTATCCAGAGCCAGACCATTACTCCGCCTAGCTCTGCGCCGCCTGCTCTGACTGGCAGCAACTCTCAGACAGGTGCTTCTTCATTAAATTAATTCTTCAATAAATTATCTTTCCACCGATATATAATTTTATGGTATTACTCCAAAAAAGTGGTGTTATAAGCCATCATTGCCATTTAAAGATGATACCTGATTGGCTCTCTAAACGCTCCTTTTTCTGGTTATTTGGCTATAACTTTTGATAGAATACAGATAACTGAACAAACTTTGTTGCATTACATTCTTCATTAAACTATATTTCCATTGATATATAATTTCATGCAGTGCTTTTTTCTGGGGGAAAAATGTACTCTCATTTTGGCTAAAGAAAATCACCATATTATAGTTCAAATTGGGAAAAATAAATACAGTAAATGAAGAAAAGTACAAATGTTCACAAAATGTTTAGGGGTATGCGTATCCCTGCGTCGCCCCAGAAAAAAGCACTGATTTTATGGTATTACTCTCCCCAAAAAGTGGTGTTATGAGCCATCAAACTTTGGAAATATGCTTTTCCCAAAAGGTTTCCACCATTTTGGCCACTAGTGTAAATAAAGACAATGTAAAAACAGTACTGTAGATGATAAAAATGGAAATGTCATTTTTTTTCCTTACCTGCAAAGGTGATGATAGTCCCCTTCAATAATCACAAAAGGTGACTGCTGCTCAAGAGTTCTGTAGCCCTCTTCCAGAATCCCTCTAGGTGACTCCTGTCCTGCCATTCCTCCCCTTTTTACACCACTGACACCTGGTTCAGACTCACTGGATCTTTTCCGAACTTTTAAAATTTGCCTAAAGTGTGACATAGCGCTGTCATTGAAAGTGTTGGTGGCATGGCTTACGGCAGCTGCATCGGGGTGATATTTTTCAACAAAACTTTGCAGTTCGGCCCATTTCGCACACATCTCTTCGATCAGCGCGGTAGAAACACTTTCTCTCCCCTCCTCCTCCTCCGAAGACAATTCCTCAGTTGCTGCCTGTTGCTGCTCCATCAGAATGTTCTGGAGTTCTTCTGTGGTGAGTTCCGATCTGTGGTCCCCCACTAACTCCTCCACGTCCTCACTGCTCACTTCCAAGCCCAGGGACTTCCCCAGAGACACAATATCCTCAACGATGGGAGCACCCTCTTCAACATCCCCAAATACACCTTCAGGGACAGCCGCCGGCCACAATTTCTTCCATGCTGACGTCAGCGTTCTCTGAGACACATCGCCCCATGCTTTGTCTATGAGATGCAAGCAATGTAGGATACTGAAACGGTTCCTCCAGAACTCTCTGAGGGTTAGCTCTGGGTCCAAGGTCACTTCACAGCACGTTTGGAACAGTGCTTTGGTGTAAAGCTTCTTAAAATTAGATGTGACCTGCTGGTCCATGGGCTGGATGAGGGGAGTCGCGTTGGGGGGCAGAAACTTGACACTGATAAAGCCGAACTCTTCCATCAACTCCTCCGCCAATCGTGGAGGGTGGGCTGGAGCGTTATCCAGAACAAGCAGGCACTTCAGCGGAAGGTTATTGTCCAGGAGGTACTTCTTCACGCTAGGCCCGAACACTTCGTGAACCCACTCAACAAAAAACCGCCTGGTTAGCCAAGCTCTGCTGTTTGCCCTCCACATCACAGGCAATTTGCTTTTTACGACATTGTTTTTCTTAAATACCCTGGGGTTCTCCGAAAGGTGGACCAGCAAAGGCTTCAACTTAAAATCTCCGCTTGCGTTCGCACATAATAAAAGGGTCAGCCTGTCTTTCATGGGCTTGGGTCCTGGCAACGATTTCTCCTCCTCTGTTATGTAGGTCCTCTTCGGCATCTTCTTCCAAAAGAGGCCTGTCTCGTCACAGTTGAAAACTTGCTGGGGAAGGAAACCCTCAGCCTCGACATAATCTTGAAATTCCAAAACAAATTGGTCGGTGTCTTCTTTGTTGGCACTGGCGGCTTCACCGTGTCTCGCCACAATGTGTATGCCACTTCTCCTCTTAAAATTATCAAACCACCCTCTGCTTGCCTTGAAACTCTCGCCCTCAGCACTTGCTCCGGGGGTGTTTCTGACGAGGTCGGCGTGCAAATGTAAAGCTTTTTCACAAATCACGCTCTCAGAAATGCTGTCGCCGGCCAACTGTTTTTCAGTTATCCATATGAAAAGCAATTTTTCCACTTCCTCAATCGTCTGCGTTCTTTGTTTTGTAAGTGTTTTAACACCTCTTGCAACGTTGGCTCCTTTAATGGCTTTTTTATTTTTTAAGATGGTACAAATTGTAGATTTGGCTATGCCAAACTGCATTGCCAGATCACGTACGCGGGCACCACTCTCATGTTTGGAAATGATTTCCTTCTTCACCTCTATTGTTGTCCTGTTAATGGTTCTCTTGGCTTTGCAGCTTTTATCCATTTCTCACAGCAAGGGGTGATTGGCAGAGGGATCCTGAGATGAGATGAGCAGAGATTTGATTGCACACAGTCACAAAAAAAAACAAATTGGTTGCAAGAGAGTCACCAAATAAGACCAAATATCACCTCCGTGCTCAGGACTCAACAGCCGGCAGCTAGGCCTCAGGATCTTGCACTCAGCATGTTCGACTTCTGAGGCGTGTTCGAAAACCGAAGCATTTACTTCCGGGTTTACGGCGTTTGTAAACGGAGACGTTCGAAAACCGAAGTACCACTGTATACCGCTCAATTGTGAAAACAAACAAACAAACAAACAAACCCTCACACCTTCGTCCTAAGGTCCCAGGGCGGATCACAACAATTTAAAACCCAGTGCGGTGTAGGACCTGGGAGACCCGGGTTCGAATCCCCACTCAGCCAGGAGGCTCACTGGGTGACCTTGGGCCAGTCCTCATCTCTTAGCCTAACCCCCCCCCCCTCACAGGGTTGTTGAGAGGATGCAATGGGCAAGAGGAGAACCAGGCAAACCAACTTGAGACTCTTTGAAAATAAAGGTGGCCGTCAATGTAATAATAATAATTTAAAACCTCAACATTTCCACAAACGTGCCTAAGGCCAAAATAGACCCTTTAGTCTTCAAAGGGCTCCACACAAGACTCACTGCTGTCGTGCAGCAGCGTGAGTCTTACAGACCCTCCAAGCGTCCATATTTTCTGGGGACAGTCCTGGATTTGAAGACGCTGCCCCCGTTTCTGATATGATCCCACTTTTCATTGGGACGTCCCCATTTTCATCGGATAAATGCTGGAGAGTAACGGAGTTTTGCGACCCCCCAGCCAAGGCGATCAGTAACTATATACAACCTTTAGAAGACACCTGAAGGCAGTCCGACACAGGGAAGTTTTAAAATGTTTTTTTATGTATGTTGGAAGCCGGGGGGAAACCCAGCCTGATGGGCGGGGTTTAAATCATAAAATGATGATGATGATGGAGGCATATTTTCATTGGAGAAATGTTGGGAGGGTATGAGCGTTAGGGGTTGTTCCTGCGCCGGATCAACCATGCAGCCGCTTTGGGGCGTCCTTGCCACCCCATCGCGGCTGTTTCAAGTTGTGTTCCCGGCCATCTCGACCGCCCTTTCCGCCTCTCCTTTGGCGAGGGCGCACCATTGCGCCGCCCCGACCCGGGGACCCCATTTCCAGCCTTGCGCCCCCTTCCCATCCCCGCCAGACCCCTCCTCCGCCCCCCTGCCCTCCTTCCAGAGACCCTCACCTGGGATACCACCGGAGATCGGGCTTGCGAAAGCGCTGCTTCTCCGGCGGAGGAAGACCCCTGCGCTGGGAAATTCAAAATCCAGCTTCTCGAGGAAGAGGTGGAGCCTCCCCGGCCGTGCGAGCAGAAAGGAAATGGCTCTCCAGCCGCCGCCGCCGCCGCCACCGCCACCCCGCCCACCCTCGCCTGTTTGAAGCGCACCCAAAGAACCCTGGGAACTGTAGTTTGCAGAGGGTGCAGGGAACTGTAGCTCCGCCAGAGGGAGAACTACAGTTCCCGGGATTCCAGATGCCGGGACGGGGGGGGGCGGGGAGAGCCATGCTCTTTCGACGCCTGCGCTATTGCGCGCAGCTGCGCTCTCTGAACTTAACTCGTGGCTGGCCAAGAGTTGAATGGAGAAAGCTGCCATGGGCCGGGTCAGATCGCTGGTCGGACAATGGTCGAGTTTCAAGGGATCCCACCGGGTCATCTAGTCCAACCCCCCTGCAATGCAGGAACCTGTCACCCAACGTGGGGCTCGAACGCACAGCCCTGGGCACCAGAGCCAACTTCTTCTTTTTTTCTTTTTAATTAATTTATTTGGTTCTTCGGATTAAAATTTCACAGCCACATATCCAACATACAGCATAAAAAACAAGATTCCAAGGAATCTCTGGGACTTCCCTCCTCCCCTTTGTGGGTCCTATTGTTTATCATTTCCTCCCGCATTTTTTTTTTATAATAATCCAAATACTTTACCACTCCATTGTTTGTATCCAAAATTCACCAGTAAACTACAAGCGATATTCCAACCCTACTAACGATTTTAACTGTTTGCAATGGACTTTAAGGTAATTTATAAAATTTTCCCCATGCCTTATTAAAACTTTTGGTCAAATCTTTTTTATTAAATTTTGCATTGCAAATTTACATTCAAACATTAAACATCATCATCATCATCTAGGATCCCCTGAATCATTCGACTCACCTCCGTCCTTCCGTGGTTACCACTAGCAATCTTTTTAAAACTGCTTCTATTATTATCTCTATTTTTCTTAAGCAATCCATAATTTTTTGTACATTCCAAGCGTTCAATCCTGCTACAATTTTTAGTTGTTATACAATGTTCTCTTAAATACATTATGAAGTTTCCCCACTCCTTAAAGTTATTCTCTTACTGGTTTCTGATTTTCCCGGTCAATTTCGCCATTTCAGCATAGTCCATCATCTGGTCTCCCCCCCCCCAGGCCCTCCCCCCCGCAATAAAACATTTGAGGTCCCCCCCCCCATTATAACGTCCAACATTTCTCTGAGGAAAATAGGGATGTCATAGTCCATTATTCCCCTTCATGGATCACTGTTTTGTCGTGGCGATATGCTGATGATATGCTGATGATACTACCTTGATGGCAGAAAGTGAGGAGGAATTAAAGAACCTTTTAATGAGGGTGAAAGAGGAGAGTGCAAAATATGGTCTGAAGCTCAACATCAAAAAAACTAAGATCATGACCACTGGTCCCATCACCTCCTGGCAAATAGAAGGGGAAGAAATTGAGGCAGTGAGAGATTTCGCTTTCTTGGGCTCCATGATCACTGCAGGTGGTGACAGCAGTCACGAAATTAGAAAATGCCAGCTTCTTGGGAGAAAAGCAATGACAAACCTAGACAGCATCTTAAAAAGCAAAGACATCACCTTGCCGACAAAGGTCCGTATAGTTAAAGCTATGGTTTTCCCAGTAGTAATGTATGGAAGTGAGAGCTGGACCATAAAGAAGGCTGATCGCTGAAGAATTGATGCTTTTGAATTATGGTGCTGGAGGAGACTCTTGAGAGTCCCATGGACTGCAAGAAGATCAAACCTATCCATTCTTCTTTTTTAAAATTTATTTTTATTAAAGATTTTCTTGGTTTACAAAATGTCTCTCGCATTTTTCCATGTAACATTTTTACAGATCGATTTTGGTCGTTGAGACATTAGGCAGAGAGGGGGAAGGAGGTGGGTGGGATGGGGGGGAGGGTGGGGTGGGGAGGCGATGTGTCTATTTTCCTTAGTGTATGTAGGATTTGGTGTCAGCGTCGGTTGTGTTGGTTCTCTGTTGCTCGCTTGTTTCTTTGGCGGTGAGAGGTCGCAATTGGCGTAGGGTGTGCTTGTTCCTTTGTGGTTGGCTGTGTTGATCTTTGGTAAACCTATCCATTCTCAAAGAAATCAGCCCTGAGTGCTCACTAGAAGGACAGATCCTGAAGTTGAGGCTCCAGTACTTTGGCCACCTCATGAGAAGAGAAGACTCCCCGGAAAAGACTAACATGAGTTTGGCCAAACTGCGAGTGGCAGTGAAGGATAGGTGTGCCTGGCGTGCTCTGGTCCATGGGGTCACGAAGAGTCGGGCACGACTGAACGACTGAACAACAAGTCTATTATTATTATTATTATTATTATTATTATTATTATTATTATTATTATTATTAACCCCCTGCCCATCTAACTGGGTTGCCCCAGTCACCCTGGGCAGTTTCCAACATGTATAAAAACAATAAAACATCCTATTACAGGAATCCTAGTGGTTCATTTCCACCCCTTTGGGGCCAATAACTCCTGATAGTATAGTAGGTTGAATTTATATTTATTTCTCCTGATTGTAAATATTTTATGTTATTATTCCTATTGTAATGTAATTATTTTAGCTGTTTTTGCATGGATTGTAAGGCAGGTATGATTTGCGTGTCTATTTGTGTATGAGCTTATTTATAGCTGCAATAAAGTTTATTATTATATAATAAAACATCAAACATTAAAAAAGCCTCCCTATTCAGGGTTGCCTTTAAATGGCTTCCAAAGGTTGTCTGGTTACAGGTAGGTAGCCGTGTTGGTCTGCCATAGTCTAAAAAAATAAAATAAAATTCCTTCCAGTAGCACCTTAGAGACCAACTAAGTTTGTTCTTGGTATGAGCTTTCGTGTGCATGCACACTGGTCTGATGTATCTGAAGAAGTGTGCATGCACACGAAAGCTCATACCAAGAACAAACTTAGTTGGTCTCTAAGGTGCTACTGGAAGGAATTTTTGTTTGTTTTGAAAGGTTGTCTAGTTACTTATCTCCTTGGCTCAGGGGTTCGCCTAACTCCATACTCTACAACATTTCTCTGACGTCTGAATAGGGACATCCGAAGGAAAAGCGGGACTTCATCTTCCATGGGGTACAAAAACCATGCTCCCCCCCTTCCCCGTTTTACAGCATCCTTTGCTGGAGTGCTGATTCTGGTGAAACTGTAGTTTTACAGCGTTTCGACTGCTCCTGAATATGGAGGCTCTACATAACCAGCCTGTCTTAGGAGCAAAAGCGTAGGGGAGAGCACCGCTGTACTCAGTTCCTGCTTGCAAGCTTCTCACATGCACCTGGTTGGGCTCTTTGAGAACTTTATAGGTCATTGGGCTGATCCAGCAGCCAGGTCTTTTTTTTTTTTTGATGTTCTGGGCTTTTTTGGTTGTTGTTTTTTAAATGTTATTGTAATATTTTGACATAAAATACAGTAAGAATCAAACTAGCCTGCAAAATGAGAATTTTAAAAAGAACCAAAACATATAAAAGAAAAATAAAAAAGGGGGAGAGGAAGGGGGGACCCCTACAAGGCCCTTCACCATATTTATATGCTATACTGTATTTCTTGCCATTTATCCACATACAGAGATGTTCTTGGGGATTGGGGGCAGGGCAGATAACAACCTGTAAAGTGCTACCATATTTTTTGTGATTGCATTTTTTAAGAAGCTGTTTTCAGTGATGTATTTTTAATTGTCGTATTCTGCCCTGGGTCCCTAAGAGCAGGTAATAAATTAAAATAACAATGGCAGCAGAAATCAATATTGGAACTCCCTGCCTATTGACATCAGGCAGATGCCTTCACTGTAGAACCTTTATTTTTACAAGCCTATCCATATATGAAGAATGTTGACATGTGCTTGAATTTTTTTTTTAACTTTTCACTCTTTTTAATAATTTCTGAACTTTTTAAATAGCTGTTTTTCCTGATTTTTTTTATTTTTAAAATTGTATTCTTTATGTAAAACCACTTTGAGGGTGTCTTTTAAATTGTAGTTAAGCGGCACACAGATTTTGGTGACCTGAAATAAATGGTGTGGGGGGGGGGGAATACATCAATAACAAGTGAGGCCACTGTAACAAAATGTTGCAGTGGCCCTAATTGAGGCGTGCAAGCGATTCTGTTCCCATCACCCCATCTCTCTTTCTTTCCCACACACCCTTAGCATCTTTGGGATGTGGATCCGGCTTTTTTGATAGTTGTCTGGAAAAGGGGGAATTATTATTAAATTTCAGTGCGGCTGGGCAAGAGTTAAAGGCAGCGAGCGGCTGCTCCTAGAGAGGCGTGGGAACTGGGGTGGGCTGCTGGGGGTGGGGAAGGAAGAGAGGAACTTCCTTTTCCTCTTCTTCTTTTTTTTTGCACCCAGAAGGTGCACTTTGCAAACAGCCAGCAGAGGACGCTTGGGATGGAGGCAGCACTTTGGAGAGCGAGGAGGGGTGAGAGCAAAGCTTGGGGGGCATTTGGGTTGCAGTGGGGTAGGGGGTTGAGGTGGTCCTAAGGAAGGCAGGAAGGCAGTGGGAGAAGAGGCAGGCAGGCAGGCTGGTGTTGCCTGCACGGGCTGGCAGCAGCTCTCCAAGGTTTCAGGCAGGGGGCCATCCGTTCCCAGGCTGGCCTGGAGATGCCATTGGGGATTGACATTCTGCATGCCAAGCAGATGCTCTGCCACTGAGCCAAACTGGTTGTGCAGAAAAAGGGGTCTGGGCAGAACTGGGACACCCTTGGCCACAGCTTAAGCTTGGTGGTTTGTTCTCTCAGCTGGTGAAATCCCCCTCTTAAGAGGAAGCCTCTCTCCTCCTGCTTGGTTGCCATCTATCTATCTATCTATCTATCTATCTAATTTCTGTCAACAGGGTTGACAGCTATTTTATATATATATCAAACAATGCCTGAGCATGTTCCTGGTTCCCACCTCTAGAATGTATAACTCTATGGTGAGATTCATAGAACCATACAGTTGGAAGGAACCCTGAGGATCATCTAGTTCAGCCCCCTGCAATGCATATCTGCAACCTTGACATTATCAGCACCATGCTCTAACCAACTGATCCCGCGTTAGAATTGAGCATTTGATTTGAACATCTGAGGTCAGTTACGAGCAAGAGCATGCCTCGCTTTTTGCTGTGTGGCGAGCGTCTGCTTTTTAAAAAATGTCTGATGTTTTATTGCAGGGGTGGCCAACTCCCAAGAGAATGTGATCTACTCACAGAGTTAAAAACTGGCAGTGATGTACCCCCTTTTGGGGGGTTCAGGTCCAAGTTGTTGAGCCTTTTTTAAGAAGGAGGAAGGCCCATTTTGGGGGGGGGGTTGGGTCAAAGTTGTTGAGTTTTTTCAGGGAGGAGGTAAAATTTTGAACTTTTTTAGGGGAGCCACAGTTGTTCAGCTTCTTTGGGGGGAGCCAGTGATCTACCGCAGACGTCCAGTGATCTACTGGTAGATCATGATCTACCTGTTGGACATGCCTGTTTTATTGTATTTTTAACATTCTGTTGGAAGCTGCCCAGAGTGGCTGGGGAAACCCAGCCAGGTGGACAGGGTATAAATAATAAATTTTTATTATTATTATTATTAATAATAATAATAATAATAATAATAATGATGATGATGTATGTTCTCATTGTACCAAAGGATCTAAGCAAAGGTTTCCAAACTCTTCTTCCACGTTCCACTCTTCTTCCAAATCCAAACTCTTCTTCCACATTCAGAGGTAGTGTACCTCCAAATACCAATTGCTGGGGGCAGGGCACTGCTGCCTTCTGGGTCCTACATGTGGGCTTTCAAGATTGGTCCCTGTTGGACAAGGTACGATGGATATTTGGCCTGATCTTCTGTTGATGGAGGCTACAATAGCATTAGCGGTTTTTGCTGCTGCATCACACCGTTGGCTCATGTCAAGCGTGTGGGCTCTCTGCTTTCTACTTCCTCCATAGCATAATTCTTCCAAGCATAATTCAATACATTTCTGTAATGTTGCCTCTTAAACCTCCTTTTTCTATACAGTCATACCAAGGTACGACAGTACTGAAAAGCCTCAAGCGCAGTAACCTTTCCTTTCTGTTTTTCAGGAAAAAAAACGAATCTTCCAATGTGGGGCCTGCGGCCTGCTGTGTAGCCGAGGGGCTCTGAAACGTCGCCACCTCCGCCTGGTCCGCTTCTCGAAATTGCCCAAGGCTTGATGGTTGGGATGTAGGCCGAGAGTGATGCAAAAGGGCAACCGATTGAACCAAAGACAAAATGGCCGCTGAGCAAAGGACGGTGTCCTGTTTGGCTCCCCACCAAAATGAGGCTGTGGCGGAGAAGGAAGTGAAAATGGAAGAGCTGGACCTGGCGGGGTCCACACCACCAGAGGGGCCAAAACGATTCAGAAAGACCCCCCAAGGTGGAACCATTGGGGAATGCCTCAGCCGCGCCATTGCGAAGCAAGCCGAGTGTGAACTGGACGATGGGTTGTTGTCCCATTGCTGGGAGGCCCAGTGGCAGGAGTTACTGAAGACCGTGCAGTCTCCATTTTCCGGGTGGACCAGCTCTCCGCAGCTGCCCGTTCCATTGGCTCTCTCGGAAACGTCGGCCGGGGTTTGCCATGGCCCCGTACAAGAAGCGGCGAGCGGGCTCCCTTCAGGCATCAGAGAGGGGTCCCCCAGGACCAACCCCTTGGATGCGCAGCCCAGAGAGAAAGCGGGTTGCGGGGCTGTGAAGGGGGAGACCCCGCACGAGGGAGAGGCTCCTGGCGGCGAAACATGGCGCCAATGTTTCCGCTGGTTCTGCTACCAGGAGGTTGAGGGGCCCCGGGAAGTCTGGGCCCGGCTGCGGGAGCTCTGCTGTGAGTGGCTGAGGCCAGAGCTCAACTCGAAGGAGCGGATCGTGGATCTGGTGATCCTGGAGCAGTTCCTGGCCATCTTGCCGGAGGAGATCCAGAGCTGGGTGGGCGAAGGCGGGCCAGAGACCTGTGCCCAGGCGGTGGCCCTGGCCGAAGACTTCCTGCTGAGGCAGCAGGAGGCAGAGAGGTGGAAACAGGAGGTGAGGATAGTTCCCACCTTCCCACACTCTGAAGGGGTCTCAAGGCGGGGGTGGCGGGGAGTGCTTTGGTCCTTCCTCCTGTCGCACCCCAAGTCTTAACCACTACACCACACTGGCTCCACAAGAGCAGTGGACTCGTAATCTGGTGAACCAGGTTCGCATCCCCGCTCCTCCACCTGCAGCTGCTGGGTGACCTTTGGGCCAGTCACACTTCTCTGAAGTCTCTCAGCCCCACTCACCTCACAGAGTGTTTGTTGTGGGGGAGGAAGGGAAAGGAGAATGTTAGCCGCTTTGAGACTCCTTCGGGTAGTGAAAAGCGGGATATCAAATCCAAACTCTTCCTCTTCTCCTCTTGCATCCTCCAGTTTCCAAGTATTATTATTATTATTATTATTATTATTATTACCCCACCCATCTGTCTGGGTTTCCCCAGCCACTCTGGGTGGCTTACAGCATATCTAAAAACATAATAAAAATCAAATTCCCAGTTCCCTGCCTCCTCAGCCTGTTTATAAATATATATTACTTAGTTACTTAAATCAACAAATAGGAGATAATTATTTAAAAAGGAAAATTCTGGGCTGCATCAATAGGAGTATAGCATCTAGATCAAGGGAAGTAATAGTACCACTGTATTCCGCTCTGGTCAGACCTCACCTGGAATACTGTGTCCAGTTCTGGGCACCACAGTTCAAGAAGGATACTGACAAGCTGGAACGAGTCCAGAGGAGGGCAACCAAAATGGTCAAAGGCCTGGAAACGTTGCCTTATGAGGAACGGCTTAGGGAGCTGGGTATGTTTAGCCTGGAGAAGAGAAAGTTAAGGGGTGATATGATAGCCATGTTCAAATATATAAAAGGATGTCATATAGAGGAGGGAGGGAGGTTGTTTTCTGCTGCTCCAGAGAAGCAGACACGGGGCAATGGATTCAAACTAAAAGAAAGAAGATTCCAGCTAAACATTAGGAAGAACTTCCTGACAGTAAGAACTGTTGGACAGTGGAATTTGCCGCCAAGGAGTGTGGTGGAGTCTCCTTCTTTGGAGGTCTTTAAGCGGAGGCTTGACAGCCATCTGTCAGGAATGCTTTGATGGTTTTTCCTGCTTGGCAGGGGGTTGGACTGGGTGGCCCTTGTGGTCTCTTCCAACTCTATGATTCTATGAAAAGTACCCCATGTAAACTGACCACTCAAGTCACACTGTGACACTTTGCCTCCAAACCTCTGGCTTATTGCGTTTCAGGTGCTGGGAGAATTTGAGGAGGTGGCGATGAGTTTCTCTCGAGAAGAGGATGTTGGAGAGAGGCCCCACCCCAGGGAGATCAAGCAAGAAGGCCAGGAGGGGGGCACATTGCTGTGTAAGCATCTTTCACTGTAACAGTGGTGTGTCCCCCCCCCCCATATTGATTTGCTATTGTTTGCTGCCCTGGGCTTCTTTGGGAGGAATTTTTTCATAATTTCAGAAACTAATTTCCTGCATTGCAGGGGGTTGGATTAGATGATGATGATACCGTAAGATTTCCCAAGAAAATGCTGCCCCTAACAGAACTGAGAATAGTCTAGAGATGCAATAATGCGGGAAGCTGGGAATTTCCCCATCCCAGTTGTTTCTCTGTCCTTCACATCTTCTTGTCTTCTTGGCTGTACTACTCCTAGGTCTCCACAACAATAAATGTGAGGTTTCGTTCTGTTGTTTGTTTCACCAGCAACTGGTGTTCAGAGATAGACTACTTTTGAACATGAAGGTTCCATTTAGCCATTCTAAGAAAAGCCCTGCTGGATCAGGCCAGCATACTGTCTTTTCCAGGTTCCATTTTTAACAAGCTTCTGTTTTTTATTCCAGCAGGCGATAGCTGGGAGAGCGAGGAAGAAAGGCCCTCATTTGAGGTGCCGTTGGAAATAATAAAACCTCGAGACCCAGAAGAGAGCTTTGGGGATCAAGACGGGATGAGGCAGGAACAGAGAATACAAACAGACAAGAGTCGGAGTAATAAATCCATCCTTTCCCAGAGTGCCGATTCTGGTGAAACTGTAGCGCATCGAAGAATTTCCACGGGGAAGCAGCAGTATGTGTGCAATATTTGTGGGAAAGCTTTTACTCAGAAATCAAACCTCAACAGGCATCAGAGAATCCACACGGGAGGAAAAAAGTATCAGTGCTTTAAGTGTGGGAAAACCTTTAATTGGGAGACTAGCTTTACTAGACATCAGAGATTCCATTCAGGTGAAAAGCCTTACCCGTGCTTAGAATGCGGGAAGAGCTTCAGTCGGAGTGCAAACCTTATCATCCATCAGAGAATTCACACAGGAGAGAAACCGCACCAGTGCATAGACTGTGGTCAGAGCTTTAGTCATATCTCCAACCTCATCAGGCACCACAGAGTTCATACTGGAGAGAAGCCTTATAAATGCCTAGAGTGCGGGAAGGGTTTCACTCAAAAATCAAACCTTCTCAAACATCAGAGCGTGCACTCAGACGACAAACCGCACAGATCTTCTTCTTATGGGAAGAGATTCAACCAGAGGCCAAACCACAACAGACTCGAAAGGATTCCGTTCGGAGAAAACGCATGCAAATGCTTCAAGTGTGGGAAGGTCTTTTCCCGAAGAGGGAACCTTCTCAGGCATCAGAGCATCCACACAAAAGATAAGCCACATAAGTGTCCGGAATGCGGGAAACGTTTCAACCAGAGGACAAACCTTAACGCTCACCAGAGAATTCACACCGGAGAAAAGCCTTACAAATGTCCGGACTGTGAAAAATGCTTTCGGTGGAGAGCACACCTCCTCATACACGAGAGACTGCACACAGGGGAGAAACCGCACAAGTGTGGTGATTGTGGACAGAGCTTTAGCCAGAGATCCAACCTTGTGAGACATCACCGAATCCACACTGGAGAGAAGCCATACCGATGCTCAGACTGTGGGAAGAGCTTTGGTCAGAAATCGAACCTGATCAAACATCGAACGATTCACACTGAAGACAATGCTCTCAATCCGAAACCAAACCATATTCGGCGCGAAAGAATTATCACAGGAGAAAACCTGTATAAGTGTTTCAGATGCGGGAAAACCTTTTCCCGGAGAGGGAACCTTCTTCGACATCAGAGCATCCACAGCAGAGAGAAAGCACACAAATGCTCTGATTGTGGGAAGGGGTTCAATCAGAGAACGAACCTCATCAGCCACCAGAGGATTCACACAGGTGAGAAGCCTTTCAAATGTTTGGATTGTGGGAAGAGTTTTCGCCAGAGCCCGCACCTTATCAAACATCAGAAAGTCCATACAGAAGAGGAGGCATCATACAGAAGTTCAGATTGTCCGGAAAGTGTAGATCCAGGGTTGACCCCTAGCAGACATGAGAGAATTGAGGTGGGAGAAACCCCGTATGAATGCCTTAAGTGTGGGAAAATATTTAATTGGCAGTCGAACTTTATCAGGCACCAGAAAATCCATGCTGGTGAGGAGCCTCACAAATGCTCTGACTGTGGGGAAAAATTCAACCGAAGGAAAAACCTCATTGCCCACCAGAGAATCCACATGAGAGACAAGCCCTACAAGTGTCCAGATTGTGAACAGAGCTTCACGTGGGAAGCTCACCTTATTATCCATCAAAGAATCCACACGGGAGAGAAACCCCATAAATGCACAGAGTGTAGGCAGTGCTTCAGCCAGAGGTCCAACCTTATCCGGCATCAGAGAATCCACACGGGTGAGAAGCCCTACAAATGCACAGACTGCGGCCAGGGTTTCAGTCAGAGAACTCACCTTGTTGTACACCAGAGAACGCACACAGGGCAGAAACCGCACAAATGCCTGGACTGTGGGCAAGGCTTCAGTCAAAGGGCGCACCTTACAGTACATCGGAGAATCCACACAGGGGAGAAGCCCCACAGGTGCGTGGACTGTGGGCAAGGCTTCTGTCAAAGATCTAATCTTATCAGGCATCAGAAGACCCATGCCTGCGAGAAGGACAAATAAGAGATGCTTCCATTGTAGCCTGTGCTGTCTTAGCCAGCCAGACAACCACTGAGGACAGGCCCAAAACCATTATACAGCACAGGCTGAGAGAGTGACACTTTTACAAAAACTCCAATCTTGCAAGGCATCTTGGCAGGAACAGAGACTAGGAGGCACTGCCTGTACCCAGAAAGTTGGGTGGGGACATGAGACCTCTCCTCCAGCTCTCCTTCCTTCTTCCAAGCCTTGCAAAGTAGCGACAGCAGCTAGTGGCTTGCGATGGACCAGCTACACTTGAAGAGAAAAGCATCTGGAACCCATTCCGACTCGGGGGGAAACACCTGAAGCAAGGACTAGGGAACCCGTGGCCCTCCCAGATCCTGCCGGACTCCAACTCCCATCAGCCCCAGCCAGCATGACCAAAGTTCTTGGGGAATGATGGGAGTTGTAGTATTGATGGCATCCGAAGGGCCAAAGGTTCCTTATTCCTGGCCTAGGCAAGGTGGGGGATTCTCTGAATTGGATTCTTCCTTCTGTTCTCCCCGCCACTTCCATCTGTCTTCTCGTCTTTCAGTTCAGCTTTCTGGTTCTATTAAACCCTTTGTGAAGCCGAAGATCTCAGTCTCCTGTTCTCTTTTTGCTTCCTCTTCCTGGAATTCTGCTGTCTCCTCCCGATCCAGCCTTCTTTCCTTCCAGTGGGACATCTCTCATACCCAGTGCTAGGTTCCCCAGATAGGACCAGTCTTTGCCTCCTGTCCCCTCCTTCCCATTCCTCCCCAACATGCCCTTCTTTCTCTTAGAATGTAAGGCTGCGGGCAGGAGACCGACTTCTCTCTTTTGCACCATTGTACAGCACCTGGCACATAGAGGCACCTTTACAAAACAGCAACCCTAAGAATAAATGCATCGTGCTTAGAAGGCTGGAGGTTGTTCAGTTACTCAAGTGAAGGGAATCGAGAGACATTGGACTGTGCAGGTGAGCTCGCTGCTAAAAGCGACAAAGGTTTACGGATGATGCATGACATCATCATGACGCATGTGTCTTCAACCAATGGCAACGTGGAGATAGAGACGGGGGAGCTATATGGAGCACCTGCTTTGCATACAGAAGGCTCCGGGTTCATTTCCCAGCATCTTCGCTTAGGGCTAGGTGAGACTGAAACCATGGAGAGCTGCTGCCAGTCAGTGCAGGCCGTACTGTGCTAGATAGACCAGTGGTCTTAGCCTGCATTTGGCTGATTCCTACATTATCACCCCATGCCAGTTACCGTATTTTTTCGCTCCATAAGACGCACTTTTTTCCTCCTAAAAAGTAAGGGGAAATATCTGTGCGTCTTATGGAGCGGATGGTGGTCCCTGGAGCTGAATTGCCCAGGGGCCAAAACAGGATCATGCTTTTTATTTTACAAAGAGAAAAGGGGGTGTTGAAAGGACCCCGCTCAGCAGCTGATCAGGAAGAGATCGGGAGAGAGATAAGAGCCCCGGCTCCCTTTCAGCCCCGCCCTCCTTTGATGAATGTGCTGCAGGGGGAGGTTGTTTGTTTCCCCAGCTACATGTGACTGGCTGATTAGATTATCTGTCTGGAAACTGTAGAAAAGGCTCCCTTAAGAAGCTGCAGAAATGTGAACTGAACCCCATAAAAACAGAGCTTTTCCTCTTTGCTTTTGCCCCTTTGCAAAAAAAAACTGCAAAACCTTTAGCTGATCCTCAAAAAAAACAGGGTTTTTCCCTTTGCAAAAAAGCTGCAAAACCTTTAGCTGATCCTTTAAAAAAAGGGCTTTTAGAGGAGGAAAACCAGAAAAATATTTTTTATTGTTTCCTCCTCTAAAAATGAGGTGCGCCCTATGGTCCGGTGCACCCTATGGACTGAAAAATACGGTATTTTTTTTGCCCTATTCCTATGACGGGTTTAACCAAAGGATCTCAAGTGTGCTGGGCAGGTTAGAACAAGAAATAATAATAACAGTAATAGTAATAATAAAAAAATAAAATATTATTTATAGCGCACCCAAACTTAGTTGGTCTCTTAGATGCTACTGGAAGGAATCTTTTTTATTTTTTATTTAGTTTTCTTTAGAACCATGTTGTTTATGAAGTTTACTTTAACACAGTCAAGCTCTTACTCTTTCACTGAAAAACTCTGCATTATTAATTTACACTGCGCGACAGAAGATTCCTGCAGGGGTTTGGACTCAAAAGACCCTCGTGGTCCCTTCTAACTCTGCTATTCCATGATTCTGCGACCCAAGGGCATTGCTTTCAAGTGAAACCATTCTTGTCACACTCAAACACATTTCAAACATGCAAAGGTTTTAATAAAAAAATAATCTTTATTAAATAGTTTTCCAACTGAAAGGGTCATATGATCTCAACATTCAAGCGCCATGAAGCCACTTTAAACACTCATGGTTCGTTCCCACAAAGAATATGGGAAGTATAGTTTGGGTTATTGGGTTTGGTGCTTTTCTAACTGGATTTGTAATGGCTTTTAGTCAGATACAATGATTGATTGATTGATGGAAAATCAGTTTTTGCCCCGAGATGCTAACTTTCCCTCTGCATGTCATTCCTTGAGAAACTTCCTGTGCAAAGATAAGGCCTGCTTTCATTCCTCTGTTTATTTGTGCATCTGACTAGTGTTGTGTGGAGGGAAATGAAACCAGTGGGCTGAAAAATGTCCCCCTCCTGCCCCCTTGGGTTTCCAGTGTGGCCTTCACAGATATTGGCACAACTTGGGGGGGGGGTTTGCTGAGCTGTGCCCCCCATTGTGAGGGCTGAGGGGGTGATGGTGATGCCTCCCCAGCTGCTGCCATTGCCTGTGGGTTGACTGTGATGCCACAAAAACATTTGGCTGCTGAGTGGGGTATAAATGTGGGCCAAGGGGCAAGCCTCGGCAGTTGCCCTCCCCAGAGAGACATGGGCAGCTCGGTGGCACTCAGCCCTGGCGGCCTCCTGCCCTGTGGTGGCAAGCTGGCAAGCGGAAGGAGGCAATTGCCCGGTGCTGGGATGCTGTGGAGCAAGGAGAAGGAGGCAAGTACAAAGTTTACTTGCTGGTGGGATCGCTTCTTGAAGGCGGCTGATATTCAGCTCTGAAGCTAGTTGATGTCTGGCAATGGGGCTGGCGAGGCTGCAGCTGGTGGGGTTGTCAGAAGAGTTTGCATTCAGACTAGTGGATACGCTGGTCAAGATGGATGGAAACTGGTTTGGAAGCCTTGTTTGTTAACAGGCAGCCAAAGAGAGGAGGAGCCTGGGGGGATGCTGTCGGATGGAGGCCATCCCACTCACCTGTTTGCCTTTGCTTTACAGGGATGTCTGGATCCGGTGAGGATTTCCCTGAATCCAGCCTGCAAAGTCATGAAGAGAACCACAGGACGTCCCTATTTCCATAGGAGAAATAAATGCGAAATACTGGCAGCTTTGAAGAGAACTGCAGGACGTCACTATTTCCATCGGAGAAATGAATGCGAAATACTGGCAGCTTTGAAGAGAACCGCAGGACATCCCTATTTCCATCGGAGAAATGAATGCGAAATACTGGCAGCCAGCAATGGACAAGGCTGTGGCCAGACCCGAGAGAAGGAGCCTTGAAGGGAGACTGCAGGCGGACATCTGCTGCGTTGCAAGTGATGGGGCAGTGGGGAGAGAGAAGAAGAAAAGAAAGAGGGAGGGAACATTCGGCCACATTAGGCGCACCGTCCATTGGAAGTACTATGAAGACGCTTTAAACAGGAATGGCTTCCCCTCGGGGACTCTGGGAACTGTAGGTTGTTCAGGGGACTGAGACTTGTTACGAGGGTTAGGGCTAGGCTAGGGCTAGCGTTAGTGGTAGGGGGTAGGGATGGGGTAGTGGGGGTAGTGGGTAGGGGTATGGGGTAGGGGTATGGGGTAGGGTTCCCTTATTGCCAGGGAACTCTGGGAAGTGTAGTTTAGATTAAAGGTTAAGGGTTAGTGTTAGGATTAGGATTAGAGTTAGGATTAGGGTTCCCTTACCAGGGAACTCTGGGATCCGTAGTTTTGGTTAAGGGTTAAGGGTTAGTGTTAGGATTAGAGTTAGGGTTCCCTTCTTGACAGGGAACTCTGGGAATTGTAGTTCTGGTTAAGGGGGTAGGGGTAGATGTAGGGGTAGGGATAGGGATCCCTTCTTTCAGGGAACTCTGGGAATTGTAGTTCTGGTTAAGGGGGTAGGGGTAGAGGTAGGGGGAGGGATAGGGTTCCCTTTTTCAGGGAACTCTGTTAATTGTAGTTCTGGTTAAGGGGGTAGGGGTAGAGGGAGGGGGAGGGATAGGGTTCCCTTCTTTCAGGGAACTCTGGGAATTGTAGTTCTGGTTAAGGGGGGAGGGGGAGGGATAGGGTTCCCTTCTTTCAGGGAACTCTGGGAATTGTAGTTCTGGTTAAGGGGGTAGGGGTAGAGGGAGGGGTAGGGTTCCCTTCTTGCCAGGGAACTCTGGGAATTGTAGCTCTGGTTATAGGTTAAAGGTCAGGGTTAGGGTTAGGAACTCTGGGAATTGTAGCTTTGGGAGGGGAACAAGGGGGTCTCCTAACAACTCTCAGCACCCTTTTCAAACTATAGCTCTCAGTTTCTTTGGGGTTAGAAGTCATGAATGTTTAAAGCAGCTTCATAGGCGTTTAAACGGTGTGGATGTGGCCCCCCGGCCTCCCTCACCCCACTGCCCCTTATTATTCAGGAATGGAAAGGATTTTCCCATTCAAATCTCTCAGGAACATGAAGAAGAAGGACTTTGTATCTCATGCCATTTTGGGTGGTTTCTAAAGCTTGATTGTTGAGATCACACGACCATTTCAGTTGAAAAATTATTTAATAAAGATTTTTTAAAATTAAAACCTTTGAACGTGTTTGAAATGTGTTTGAGTGTGCCGAGAATGATTTCAGTTGAAAGCAATGCAATTAGATCGCAGAATCATGGAATTGCAGAGTTAGAAGGGACCACGAGGGTCTTTGAGTCCAACCCCCTGCAGGAATCTTTTGCCCAACATGGGGCTCGAAGGACGGCCCTGAGATTAAGAGTCTCGTGCTCTACCCAAGGAGCTACACGGATGGATCTACAGAACAAACACCAAATTTTTTTTTTTTTAATTTACAGTGGTGTAAAATAAAGGTTGTAGGAAATGAAATGATTGTTGCCTTTTCTTTGTTTAAGGGTGCTTTATTAAGAGTTTGGATTAAAAACGCTTAACCTAGACGCACAGAGGTTGCATATAGCTGTGATTTGTGGTTAACACACTTGACTTTATCAGATAAGAAACTGGCTTGAGCTTGAAAAATTGTCAGAGCATGAAAAGCAGGGCAGCTGGCGGTCAGCACGTATTCAATATTAAAACAATCTTGTAATAAAAAATGTTCTGCTTATGTGTCAATAAATTTGTCTAATGGGGCTAATGACCATATTTGCATAGTGATGAACTTGGGAAGTGGGAAAGTAAAATGCCGGTGGACGTAATACGCCGTAAACTGGCATGCCACCCGCGTCCAAATTGTGAGGCTGTTTCCCCAGCCCGGTCTATGTATGGTCTGCTTGTGATGTCACAAACAGACATGGCAGCTGAGGGGGGAAAGGTACTGTATTTTTCGCTCCATAAGACGCACTTTTTTCCTCCTAAAAAGTAAGGGGAAATATCTGTGCGTCTTATGGAGCAAATGGTGGTCCCTGGAGCTGAATTGCCCAGGGGCCAAAACAGGATCATGCTTATTTTACAAAGAGAAAAGGGGGTGTTGAAAGGACCCCGCTCAGCAGCTGATCAGCAAGAGATCCAGAGAGAGATAAGAGTCCCGGCTCCCTTTCAGCCCCGCCCTCCTTTGTTGAATGTGCTGCAGGGGGAGGTTGTTTGTTTCCCCAGCTACATGTGACTGGCTGATTAGATTATCTGTCTGGAAACTGTAGAAAAGGCTCCCTTTCCTTTAGAAGCTGCAGAAATGTGAACTTAACCCCATAAAAACAGAGCTTTTCCTCTTTGCTTTTCCCCCTTTGCAAAAAAATGCAAAATTTTTAGCTGATCCTCAAAAAAACAGGGTTTTTCCCTTTGCAAAAAAGCTGCAAAACTTTTAGCTGATCCTAAAAAAAGGGGCTTTTAGAGGAGGAAAACCAGAAAAATATTTTTTTCTTGTTTCCTCCTCTAAAAACGAGGTGCGCCCTATGGTCCGGTGCGCCCTATGGAGTGAAAAATACGGTAATTTTTGCCCCATTCATATGATGGGTTTAACCAAAGGATCTCAAGTGTGCTGGGCAGGTTAGAACGAGAAATAATAATAACAGTAATAGTAATAATAAAAATAATAATAAATATTATTTAGAGCCCACCCATCTCTTTGAGTTTCCCCAGCCACTCTGGGTGGCTCCAAACAGAGTATTAAAAACACAATGTAACACCAAACATTAAAAATTTCCCTAAACAGGGCTGCCTTCATGATGTCTTCTAAATGTCAGATAGTTGTTTATCTGTTTGACATCTGCCGGGAGGGCGTTCCACAGGCTGGACACCACTGCCGAGAAGGCCCTCTGCCTGGTCCCCTGTAACCTCACTTCTCGCAGTGAGAGAACCGCCAGAAGGCCCTCAGAGCTGGACCTCAGTGTCCGAGCTGAATGATGGGGGTGGAGATAAATAAAATATACTTTATTTCTACTATATATTTTGGAAAGTTGGTTTATCCTCTACTGATCTGGACACATTTGGATATCACAGCCAAATTTTGCGCAAAATTCCTGAAATTTTGAATATTTTTGAAAAAGAGAAGGGTGTTGTGTATGGATACCACTGGACGCCGTTTTGAATCTAGATGGCGGGCTGATCCTTTAAAAAATGAAGACGCTCCTTCAGGTATACTGGGCTGGGGCCATTTAGGGCTTTAAAGATGAAGAGCAACACTTTGAATTGTGCTCGGAAACGTACTGGGAGCCAATGAAGATTCTTTAGGACCAGTGTTATATGATCGCAGTGGTCGCTCCCAGTCACCCGTCTGGCAGCCACATTCTGGATTAGTTGTAGTTTCCGAGTCACCTTCAAAGGTAGCCCCACGTAGAGCGCATTGCAGTAGTCCAAGCGGGAGATAACCAGAGCATGTACCACTCTGGCGAGACAGTCCGCAGGCAGGTAGGGTCTCAGCCTGCCTACCATATGGAGCTGGTAGACAGCCGCCCTGGACACAGAATTAACCTGCGCCTCCATGGACAGCTGTGAGTCCAAAACAACTCCCAGGCTGCACACCTGGTCCTTCAGGGGCACAGTTACCCCATTCAGGACCAGGGAGTCCCCCACACTATATATGACACACTATAACCAAAGACACTCAAGTGCGCAGGGCAGGTTATGACGAGAAGTTACCCCCAAAATAGCATTTACACCAAAGATGCCAAGCCTCTCTTGCTCCTTAACATTGTTGTTGTTCAGTCGTTCAGTCGTGTCCGACACTTCGTGACCCCATGGACCAGAGCACACCAGAGACGTTATTGCATGGAAACGAGCAGAATTGAAGAATTTAGGACAGTGTTTCCCAAACTTGGGGCGCCAGCTGTTTCTTGGACTACAACTCCCATCATCCCTAGCTAGCAGGACCAGTGGTCAGTGACGATGGGAATTGTAGTCCACAAGCAGCTGGAGACCCATGTTTGGGAAGCACTGGTTTAGGAGAACGTTCCAACAAAATATTTATCTAACTACGTTGTGGTGGTGGTGGTGGGGAGCTAAGGCACAGAGGCCAAATGCCACCCTGCAATCTTCTCTATCTGGCCTCAGCACTCTCCACATGCCCCATCATCTCCCCAGCTCCAACCCAGGCCATGCCCCATAGCAGCCCTACCTTAAACTCTCCTTGAGCGTTTTTGCCTGGTTGGAATATGTCCTCGAGCTCTGATCACCCTAGAGGATGCTGGTCCATTTGGGTGGACAAGGCCTCCTGCCCCACCAACTTTAATCTTCCCACAGCCTGCCCTCTTGCCCTGCCTTCTTACCTGCAACCCATCCAGAGGGTGGCATTGCCTGCCCACTTCCTGCGCCCGAGTCTCGGGGTCGCCCCTTGGGCAAAACCAGAATCAGCTGGCTCTGCCTGTCGTTGTCTCTCCGGCACCACCTACTGTCAGGCTCCCTGCAGTCCAGTCCACCAGTCCCAAGGGGGAGCACCTCCCATGGGATAACCCCTCTGTCAAGGGCACTTCCCAGCCAAGGAATGCATACGGCAGATAGTTTAAGTATTTATTGTCAACGATAACACAGTCGCTTCTACAGCTCTGGACACCTATGCACCCCAATCTAATGGTTAAGCAGCTATTTCAAGGAGCGGTTGCAAAACCAGTTTCCCTCCACCAGTTTATGTGTTGTTGTTCAGTCGTTGAGTCGTGTCCGACCCTTCGTGACCCAATGGACCACAGCACGACAGGCACCCCTATCCTCCACTGCCTCTCGCAGTTTTTGGTCAGACTCATGTTAGTAGCTTCGAGAACACTGTCCAACCATCTCATCCTCTGTCGTCCCCTTCTCCTTGTGCCCTCCATCTTTCCCAACATCAGGGTCTTTTCCAGGGAGTCTTCTCTTCTCATGAGGTGGCCAAAGTACTGGAGCCTCAACTTCAGGATCTGCCCTTCCAGTGAGCACTCAGGGCTGATTTCTTTAAGGATGGATAAATTTGATCTTTTTGCAGTTTATGTATCTTCCCCCAATTGCTTGCATGCACACAGTCGGAGACTATGCCTGCAGTTTCCTCTGCTCCTCCCTTTTCAATCCCTTCCTGGTTCTGGAGGGACAGTAGTCCCAACCCATCCTGTGCTCCACGCTCCAGCTCTGACACTTCCCCTGCCTCCTGGCTGGAACAGGTCCCCGCAAACCACTGACCTCCCCTCTGCCAAGTCAGAATCCAGCCCCCACATCCCCCAGTGCACAGTCATCAGTGTCCTGCTGGTCCCTGACACCCTCTCACTTTTCTGGAGGGCTGTGCGAGACCCTGTCGAAACCAACCCACTGTACAATGGAGAATTTTCACATTCTTCCCTCCAGCCGCTGTTGCAAAAACGGAGGGGGGGGGAGAGGAGTATTTTGCCACCTTAAAGGCTCAATCAAGTTATTGTGGGTTTTTTTGGGTGGATTCCAGTCACACAAAAGCTTACTAAGCGCTCATGGTGGCGCCATAAGGCGTACTAGGCTTCAGTGCCTCTCTGGTCCAACATCTTGTTTGCCACAGTGGCCAACCAATGGAAAGCCCACAAACGGGATACAGGCTGCCTCCCGCGGATGTTCCCTAGCAACCGGCGTTCAGGGGCAGTGTATAGCATCATCATCACTGGTAACCAAATAGGTTCTCTGGTTTCCAGGGATGCTCGCTTCTTTCCTGAAGCCTTCCCCGCCGTCGGAGCCTTGGGACGATCTCCGCTCTGTGTGGATTTTCTCGTGGTTCGTTAGGATCACTCTCTGGTTAAAGGTTTTCCCGCAATAGGAGCATTTATACGGCCTCTCCCCTGTGTGGATCCTCAGGTGTCTCTTCACGCTAGATTGTGTCGTGAAAACTTTCCCGCACAGAGGGCACTGCCTGTTTCCCGCTCCTTTGTACAGTCTTTGTGGAGCCGACGTTTGGCAAAGGTCGCCGGCTGGAATAGCCGTGGGTTTCATCTTCCACCCCTGTGCCGGGTCTTTAGCCCACCTCTCCGCTCCCTCTTGTGGGCCGCAGATTCCTTCTTCGTTCCAACGTCCCGATTTCGTCGGGGGCGCCCCCAAAAGTTCCCCGCCCTGCTCGTGCACCAGCCTAGCACCTCCTGGAACAGAGAGGAAATCTTTGTCAAATGGGAATATCGGAAATAGGGAAAAGATGAACGGCTGTGAGCCTGAAAAGGGGAGTCCTGCTGATAGAGAAGAGGTGTCAAAAAAGGTTATTTATGTATGCTGCTACTGCGGCCCGTGTTTTGATAGCCCCAAAATGGACAACGAGCAAAGAAGATTGGCAACTTAAACTGATGGAATATGTGCAGCTTGTGGACCTAACTTATAGAATAAGAGAACAAGAAGAACATGCGTTTGAAGAAGATCGGAAAATGTTTATTGAATATATTGCAGGAAATTGTGTGCACTTGAAAACGTTGGCAGCATTAAGATAAATTCAACAGTGTAAATACCGGTAAGTTTTGATGGAAGTAATAATGGAATACTGAATGGTTTGGTTTATATAAAATATGCAGGGACTTATGTTATGCAAAATGAACCATGGAAAGGGAAGAAGGGAAGTCATTGATATTTTAAGGTTGTTTAAATGAATATTCTAAATCGGATAGGCAACCTAAGGCCTGTGGGCCGGATGCGGCCCAATCACCTTCTCAATCCGGCCCATGGACGGTCCGGGAATCGGCGTGTTTTTATATGAGTAGAATGTGTGCTTTTATTTAAAATGCATCTCTGGGTTATTTGTGGGGCCTGCCTGGTGTTTTTACATGAGTAGAATGTGTGCTTTTATTTAAAATGCATCTCTGGGTTATTTGTGGGGCATGGGAATTCCTTCATTATTTTTCCCCCCAAAATATAGTCCGGCCCACCACATGGTCTGAGGGACGGTGGACCGGCCCACGGCTGAAAAATGTTGCTGACCCGTTTTAAATTGTAAAAAAGAAATGTATATATGTGTGTGTGTGTGTGTGAGAGAGAGAGAGAGAGAGTGAGAGAAAAGGTGCCATCAGTATTGGCATTCCACCGGCTCTTGAGGACATACCTGTGTAGACAAATGTTCCCTCAATCTCCTGATCCAAGCTTCCTTCTTTAAAAGCTGCTTCTAGCTGCTGTACTGTTCCGATGGGGGTGTTTATTTTAATATTTTGATGGAACTGCTTTAGCACTGCTGGGTCTCCCTGCCCTCTACCCTAACAGCCCCAATGAAACTCACCACCCACTGCTCTGCGTGTCACCAGACTACAAATCCCATCATCCCTGGCCATCAGGCCATGCTGGCAGGGCTGATGGGAGCGGGAGTCCGCCAGCATGTTCCCCATCCCTTCTGTGGGCCTTTTGTCATTGCAACGTCCCCCTTGCACCAAATACATTCTCCTGTGAGGTTGCCGCATATCTATGGCAAATCAGTCTCAAAGTTCCCCCTTCTCACCAATCTCCACTGGGAAGGAGAGGCTCTCCCGGGATCCTCCTGGCGAGATCTCAAGCACGTCTACTGAGCAAGGACCTCCTAGCTGAAAACCCTCGATGGTGCCGTTCTCTTCTGGAGACAAAGGGAGACAATACTGAACGTAAGGAAAGCCTGCGGGATCAGGCCAATGGCCCATCTAGCCCAGCATCCTGCTCCCATAGTGGCTAACCAAAAGCCTGTGGAAAACCCACAAGCAGGATTTGACCACAAGAGCCATCTCTCCCCTCCCGTGGTTTCCAGGAACTAGTGCTCAGAAGTGCCTCCAGCCGTGGAGGCAGAGCAGAGCCATTGTGGTTAGTAGCAACTGATAGCCCTGAATCATAGAATCATAAGAGTTGGAAGAGACCACAAGGGCTATCCAGTCCAACCCCCTGCCAAGCAGGAAACACCATCAAAGCATTCCTGACAGATGGCTGTCAAGCCTCCACTTAAAGACCTCCAAAGAAGGAGACTCCACCACACTCCTTGGCAGCAAATTCCACTGCCAAACAGCTCTCACTGTCAGGAAGTTCTTCCTAATGTTTAGGTGGAATCTTCTTTCTTGTAGTTTGAATCCATTGCCCCGTGTCCGCTTCTCTGGAGCAGCAGAAAACAACCTTTCTCCCTCCTCTACATGACATCCTTTTATATATTTGAACATACCACCCCTTAACCTTCTCTTCTCCAGGCTAAACATACCCAGCTCCCTAAGCCGTTCCTCATAAGGCATCGTTTCCAGGCCTTTGACCATTTTGGTTGCCCTCCTCTGGACACATTCCAGCTTGTCAGTATCCTTCTTGAACTGTGGTGCCCAGAACTGGACACAGTATTCCAGGTGAGGTCTGACCAGAGCGGAATACAGTGGTACTATTACTTCCCTTGATATAGATGCTATACTCCTATTGATGCAGCCCAGAATTGCATTGGCTTTTTTAGCTGCTGCATCACACTGTTGACTCAGGTCAAGTTTATGGTCTACCAAGACTCCTAGATCCTTTTCACATGTACTGCTCTCAAGCCAGGTGTCACCCTGAATTTGTCTCATCCTCTTTCACAGCCATGACTCCAGTGGGAGAGACTGCCACAGTCTAACTAGGCGCTTCAAAAAAATGTTTGCTGGGAGGTCAACCATTGGGCTTCACCAGCAGAAGTCTCACTTGGGAAGGAGGAGAAACAAGTGGAGGTTTGGAGAAAGCACTCTATAATGATTATGTTGTCAACGTTTACCCTTTTGCCATCGCTTTCCCCTCCTCCTGCCCCATCTCTTTTCCTTTTGTGTCGTGACTTTTGGATTCCTAAGCCTGAGGGGCAGGGACCATGTTAATATTGGTCGCCATAAGCCCCTCTAGGAAACTTTCGGGGGCCGAAGGGCAGAATTTTAAAAACTTGCTTCTGAGAATAATACATTGAATAAATCGTAATGGACCAACTGTGTTTTCCTGTCCAAGATGCCAGGCTTTCTGTGAGTGGGAGAAGCCTCAGGCAAAACCAAGGACTGAGGAAACCTTACCCAGTTTGCTGGCCTCTCGGTCCATGAGGGAGTCAACTGCTCCACCATCGACCTCCTGCTTGGGCCTCCTCAATTCCTTGGCACCAGACAGAGTCTGTTCTTCTGCTGGAAGTGGGGTGACCACTTCTGCCACAGCCTGGAAAATAACAAGGATGGAGCCTTTTAGCAAATAAAGAGAAAAGGCTGCTGGAGGGGGTTGGGGGTTGGAGGGTGAGGACGTTTTTTCCTATTCACACCTCGCCAATTTCAATTTTTCCCCGGAAGAGTGGCTTCTGGTTGAGGGCCTGTGGCAGGAGCCTGAGAAATGTCCTCTGATTTTACATTAAGAGGGTGTCTCTGGCACGTAGCCCAGTCTCAGAAGCTGACCCGTATTATCAGATTGTGCAAGGGCCACACAGCGAGCCCGATACATTTTGCCCTGCTACAGTGCCTCTTCCTTCCCTTCGTCCGTGACTTGGAGGAAGTTGCGACACTTAACGTCTACTCTGACAAACTTCTGGAGGGCCTTGTTTCACTTAAGGATGCAAGAGGCCAACCAGATCAGGCCAGTGGCCCATCAAGTCCACAGTGGCCAACCAGATGCCCATGAGACACTTGTGGGCAGGATCCGAGTGCAATGGCACCTTCCCCTCCTGCGGTAGTTGTTCATAGCCTTGTTCTCCACGAAGCTGTCTGCTTTCGAACCTAGACCACAACACCCCCCTCCAGAAACCCTTTCTCCTCCCTCTTCCTTTCCCCAATTCATTTACAGTTGTATCTCGGGTTAAGAACATAATTCGTTCTGGAGGTCCATTCTTAACCTGAAACTGTTCTTAACCTGAGGTACCACTTTAGCTAATGGGACCTCCCGCTGCCGCCGCGCAATTTCTGTTCTCATCCTGAGGTAAAGTTCTTAACCTGAGGTACTACTTCTGGGTTAGCAGAGTCTGTAACCTGAAGCGTTTGTAACCCGAAGTGTCTGTAACCTGAGGTACCACTGTATTTTATATGGTTCATTAAAATTTTGCCCCATAAAAAATTCACATCAACAGACAGCGATGGCGTGCGTGCTTTTGCTTGTGACGCAAATCACTTTCGCAGTTTCTCTGTTTTTTTTTTTTAATGATGAAAATGGTGGCAGAATTTAACATTCTGTCCTTTTTCTCAGTGTAACATGTCTCTCCAGAGTGTTCCCCGGGCGGCAGGAGTTTTGGATACGCTGGGTCCCAGCTCCATTTGTGTCTACCTAGCAAACCAAACGAGACCCACTCTGCTTTAATTTGGCTTGCATTTCTAAGTTTCTGATTCATCATTTGCATTATGTTATGCAAAAAACTTGTTATGCAAAAAATTAATAGAAACGAAATTTGTTTGTTTTTTAAAAAGGGCATCCAATAGTGAAAGGGAGTGAGTGTGTGCTCAAAGACCCCTAAGTATTTTAAAGTAATAATAATAAATAATAATTGAAGAAGAAGAAGAAGGTGGTAGAACATGAGACTCTTAATCTTAGGGTCACGGGTTCGAGGCCCACATTGGGCGCAAGATTCCTGCATTACAGGGGGTTGAACTAGATGGCACTCGTGGTCCCTTCCAACTCTACAATTCTAACAGCAAACTCCGTTTCTGTGGGCTGATCCTCACCCAGGCAAAGCAATATAGTACCACTCAAGCACAAGAGGAAGACATCAGCAGATTCAAGGGTTTTAGGATTTTGCCTGCCCCATGTACAAACCCTCCCCTCTTAGCATCTTCTGAAATTCACACAACGGTATGAAGGTCGTAAGAAGCAGAGTGTCTCCTCCATCACCCTGTTCTCGCAGTGGCCAACCAGATGCACCAATGTAGAGGCCACAAGCAGGAACCTGAGCACAACAGCAGTTATCCTCACTGGCGAGTCCCGGAAGTGTGCTGTGCCTCCGGCAGTGAGGGTGGCTCCCTCCAACATGTGCTTGGTTCCTCTCCTACCCCAAGATTGCCAAGGGCCACATGCCATGCCTCAGCCTCACCTGCTGCTCCTGGCTCCGAGAGGCCGCTTGCTGCATCTGCAGGAACTCCTCGGCCAGGGCTACTGCCTGCGAGCAGCTTTCCGGGTCCTGTCCCCTGACCCAGCTCTGCATCTCCGGCGGCAGGATGGTCAGGAACTGCTCCAGGATCAGCAGCTCCAGGATCTGCTCCTTCGAGCGCCTCTTGACCTTCAGCCACCCCTGGCAAAGTTTTTGGAGATGGCCGTAGGCCCCTCGCGGCCCCTCGGCCTCCTGGTAGCAGAAGCGCCGGAAGCGCTGGCGCTGCTCCTCCCTGCTCATGGTGTCCCCGCGCAAGATGGCCGCCTTCACTTTCCCATAATCCTCTCTGTCTCCGGCCTCCAGGCTTCGAAAGGCCCACTCGGCTTCTCCGCTGAGGGCTGGCTGGAGGCGGGCCACCCACTCTTCCCGGGGCCACCGGCAAGCTTCGGCCACTTGCTCAAAGGAGGCCAAAAACCCCTCCGTGTCTTCCCAGGGTGTGGGCTCCTCTGGCAACTGTGGGAGCCCCCAGGCCGAGGGAGGATGGGACTCAATTTTCCTCAAGAACTCCTGCCACTGGGTTTCCCAGCGCTGAAGAGTGGCCTCTCCTGTTTCCGGTTTCACCTGGTCCGCTGGGATTTTGTGGAGGAAGCCCCAAATGCTTCCAGCCTGAAGCACACGTGGTGGCTTCCCAATCCCTGCTCCGGGGCAGGCCGGATCTTGACCCCCCGCTTTGTTCCTGGGGAGCACCAGAGTGGGTGCGAGCCGGAGGCCAAATCCTGACTTGGGTCCCTGGTCTGCAGCCATGTCGTTCTCTCTCTTGCAAGGAAGTAACTTCGCCTATCTCCGAGATGCAATCTCCCAAGCGCCGCTCGTGAATGATGCTGGGCTGATGGACTGCTCAGCATCCAGCATCTGAATTTCTTTGCTCACAGTTGGGCCAGGCTGAGCTGCAGAGCTCAGGCGATTTCTTCCTGTGGGGAAAAAGAAAGGGAATGAGGCTGAGCTGCAGAGCTCAGGAGATTTCTCCCTGCAGGGAAATAAAAAAGGGGGTGATTCCAGGATTGGAAGAGACTATGCACAATATTAAGCAAGTCGCCCCTATGCCCGTACAACACCGATACTGCGCTCGAGGATTGGGGGAGGCCCGTAGCTCAACGGTCCTGCTTCAAAGGGTCCCAGGTTCAAATCCTGGCAACTCCACGCAGGTCTGGGATAGGCTCCCTGCCTGAAACAATGGAGAACTGATGCTAGTCAGTGTTGCCAATATTGAGCTAGATGTGCTGAGTATAAGACAGCTTCCTAGGTTTCTACTAGAGAGAAGAATCCATAGAATAGCGAGGGTCATCTAGTTCAACCCTCTGCTATTCAGGAATCTTCTGCTCAATACGGGACTCGAACACATGACCCTGAGATCAAGAGTCCCGTGCTCTACCTGCTACAGTTTGGTTGGTTGTTTACACGGTTCCTAGCTGACTTTTCCTCTGGGGTTTTCAACCTTTTTGGGTCCACGGCTCCCTTGACCGACTACATTCTTCCTGCGGCACCCCTGTGGGGCTCAGGAGCCCAGTTATATCTCCCCTTGCTTTCAGAGCTGGCAGCCCCTCATTCCTCCACTGTGGAGTGTTCCCTCAGCCTCCTCTCCTCGGGAATCCTCTGGGCAGCCGCTGCTGCCACCCTTGGGTGTCTGAGCTGCCCCCACTGCCCCAAAGAGAGGTGCCTCCTCACACTGCCCCACAGGGGCCTGGGAAGCACCCCCTGGCCAGCCCCAGAGGCACCATTTGCCTGCAGAGCTTGTAGCCAGGGCTGCTGCAACAAAAAAACTGCACAAGCCTTTGGAAGGCAGAGACGCGAGAGGGAAAGAAAGAGGGATGGAGGCCAGTGTTGCCCATGGCACCTGTGACCATCATTCAAGGCACACCAGGTAACCTAGGTAGCTTCGTGGTTGAGTAGGGATTCGAACTCTGGTCCTCTCCTCCAGTTCCGCCACCCTGGGATTTCAGCTTCGAGACACGAGTAGTGCTGTGGAGAGCCCGTGTGGTGTAATGGTTAGAGTGCTGGATTGGACCTGGGTTTGAATCCCCACTCGGCCATGCTGGGTGACCTTGGGCCAGTCACTGCCTCTCAGCCTAACCTACCGCACAGGGTTGTTGTGAGGATGAAATGGGGAAGAGGAGAAGCACGGAGACCACCTTGAGCTGCTTGGAAGATAAAAATAATAAGTACATTTATAATAAGTACATTTATAAAGTAATAAATACATTTATAAATGTAATAAGTAAGTATAAATATATAAATCCCACATTGCCCTTCAGCCCTCCCACCCCCCGTTCCTGGTTCTCCCAGACGTGCAGGATCTACCCCTTCTGGACTCACCCAGATCCAAAGCCACGTGCTCCTTCCTCCCCGCAAGGAGGGACCCCCAGACCCCAAAGCAACAACGTGTCTTGGGAGGAAAGTGAATATAAATTCCTTATTTCTCCTGGCACAGAAAGCTGTCCCCCCAGACCCGAGACACGCGTCTCCCTGCCCTGCCAGACCAAAGCCAGCAGCCGATCTCCAGGCGGCCCGATCCTTTGTGGCTTTACGCGGAAGAAAACGCCCTGCAAAGACTTAACTGCTGCTCGGAGTGCGCGACTTTCCGCAGCCCAAGCGAGGCGCCTGCTCGACTCCTCTCTTCCAAATCCCTGCCTCTAGGTCTGCACCCTCCTCTCTCTTCCCCTTGCCTTGTGCATTTGCTTAAAAAAATAAATTTATAATAATTATCATTATTAAAATAGCCGCGGACGCTTTAAAGGGGACGTCCAAGGCAGGCACTTTGCAAAAGCTTCCTTGGGAATGGTAGTTCACAGCAACAAGGAACTATACTACAAGTCCCAGGATGCATTGCGGGCCTGGCAGGAAATGACATCATATTCCCCTCCCTCCGCCTGCTGCAAAGCTTTGAGCAAATCGGATAGATAGGGCACAGGGGGATTTGAAATAAAGTCGGAGTTAGGAGGGAGGAAAGAGAGTGCAAAAGTAGAAATTCCCTTTGTTTGAACGACATCAGGAAGCAGGAGCTCTGTGCTGAGACAGGTTGGAGGGAGACTGAGGGCTCATCTCCAATATATAATATTAGTTACAGGTAGGTAGCCGTGTTGGTCTGCCACAGTCAAAACAAAACAAAATAAAAAATTCCTTCCAGTAGCATCTTAGAGACCAACTAAGTTTGTTCTTGGTATGAGCTTTGAAGTGTGCATGCACACGAAAGCTCATACCAAGAACAAATTTAGTTGGTCTCTAAGGTGCTACTGGAAGGAATTTTTTATTTTGTTTTATATATATAATATGTAAGAAAATATAAATATATACAGTGTGTTTTTTTAAAAAAAACTGTTTAGGGGTACTCTCATTCTGTCTGAGACTCAGGAAGCACCGTGACTGGAAATGCGGCCGCCATCTGGGATAGCAATGGAAGTGACGATTCACCGCGCTGGAGAAGAAACTAATATTTTTTTTTTGTTTCTTCTCCCATTAGATTCACAAAATGTTTAGGGGTATGTGTACCCGTGTCCCCCCAGAAAAAAGCACTGAATAAATAAATTATATATATATATTCTCCATATATATTCCATATATACAGTGGTACCTCGACTTATGACGATAATGCGTTCCGAACGAGCACTTGTAAGTCGAAATTTTCGTAAGTCGAAGGGTGCTGTCTCTGAAGGGAAAATTTTTTCGTAAGTCGAGAAAACCGCATTAAAAAACTTGTAAGTCGAGGTATCGCTCTGCCGCTTTCCCTTCGTAAGTTGAAAAATTCGGAAGCGGCCATTTTTTTCCTTCCGGAACTCAAATCAGAAGTCGAAAACATTGTAAGTTGAGGAGCTCATAAGTCGAGGTACCACTACACACACACACACACACACACCACACACACATTATATAATATAAAATATAAATATATTTGGAGAATATATATATATATATATATATATATATATATATATATGGAAATGAAATATTTCTATTAGTTTTCAGTATAGCAAAAATACAGATTCGACCAACATAACTTTTTAAAAACAATGGGTAAGTAAAGTATGCACATTTTGCAATAAATATAACCTGCACTACATATTTAAAGCAGCACCATACTGCCTTAAAACAGCCATGCAAATAGCCCCCGCCAAAGAATCCTGGGGACAATAGTTTCTTAAGGGTGCTGCCACCCCTCTCAGAGAGTTCCCTATAAAGAGGGATTTATTGTTTAAACCACTCTGGGAACTGTAGCTCTAGGAGGGGAACAGAGGTCTGCTAACAGCTCCCTTAACAAACCACAGCTCCCATACTTTTGGGGGGAAGAAGCTACGATATGGAATCATAGTATTGTGGAGTTGGAAGGGAAAGCCCCTGCAATGCAGGATAGTTTAAAACTGAATCATGTAACCAAGATGATGGACTATGCCGAAATGGCAAAGATGACCGCCATCTTTGCCCAGCCGAGCTGGGGTTTTTTTTGGGAAATTGGGGGGGGGAGAGTCTGAGGGATCTAAGTAATCCCAGAAGTGTAGAAATTGAAAATGATGTGAATGTATAAGAATATTGTTTTAAAAATGGAAATTAATTAAAAAAACAAACACCCGTATAATGGTGTTTTAAAGGTATGCAACCAATGCCTAAAATGTCAAGGGCACTGGGGCAGTCTCCAGCCAAAAAAAGTTGGCAACTGTACTGGGTGGCAGCCAACTAACTTCTACTTAAGAGTAGACCCATTGGAATTAATGTGCCTGTTAGTCCTACAACCCTCCGAACTGATTTTCCTGCCCTTTCTGTCTCCTTTATTTCTGCTTATATCATTGCTATCGTTTTTAACTCCTCCTGAATTTGAGTGGCACGCTGAGAAATAGAATTTAAATGGATGGTGCATATGGCATGTTACGCAGAGCCAGGCCATTGCTCCATGTAGCCTAGTGATGCCAACTCTGACTGGCAGCTGCTCTCCAGAGTCTCCTCAGAGGTATTCCACATCAAATCCTATGTCATTCTTTTAAGTCAGGGACAGAATTGTTGCCCACCAGATGTTACGAGACAATACCAAGACAGAAACAGGATGCTGGGGGTGGGCAATGAAAATGTAGGAATGAAGGTAAGAGAAATAATTTCCGTTTGGGAGAAAACTCCAAAATCCACAGCTGAGCGATACTTTTTTATTAGAATCATAGAATCCTAGAGTTGGAAGAGACCACAAGGGCCATCCAGTCCAACCCCCTGCCAAGCAGGAAACACCATCAAAGCATTCCTGACAGATGGCTGTCAAGCCTCCGCTTAAAGACCTCCAAAGAAGGAGACTCCACCTCACTCCTTGGCAGCAAATTCCACTGTCGAACAGCTCTCACTGTCAGGAAGTTCTTCCTAATGTTTAGGTGGAATCTTCTTTCTTGTAGTTTGAATCCATTGCTCCATGTCTGCTTCTCTGGAGCAGCAGAAAACAACCTTTCTCCCTCCTCTATATGATATCCTTTTATAGATTTGAACATGGCTATCATATCACCCCTTAACCTTCTCTTCTCCAGGCTAAACATACCCAGCTCCCTAAGCCGTTCCTCATAAGGAATCGTTTCCAGGACCAACCAAATATGTCCCGAAACATAAGGAAGCTTTCAAGTTCTCCAGACTCATCAAGGAAAATATTAGCGAGATTGTGGCTGCCGAGGAATTCTCTCCAGGAGTCTTCCTACCTCAATATTCCAAGGATTGGTAAAGGTGAAGGACCCTTGGATGGTTAAGTCCAGTCAAAGACGACTATGGGGTTGCGGCACTCATCTCGCTTTACTGGCCGAGGGAGCTGGCGTTTGTCTACAGACAGCTTCCCGGTACATGTGGCCAGCATGACTAAACTGCTTCTGGCGCAACGGGACACCGTGATGGAAACCAGAGCGCATGGAAACGCCGTTTACCTTCCCGCCACAGCAGTACCTATTTATCTGCTTGCACTGGTGTGCTTTCGAACTGCTAGGTTGGCAGGAGCTGGGACAGAGCAACAGGAGCTCGCTCTCCTTTATGAGCCTCCCAAACTTGTAGGCTCTACAGACCACCACACAGACAGCCATCAACAAGAACAAGGCTAATTGTACTTCGTTAAAACCTGTTTAATGTGCCATACTTCCGAAGCTCTTTCACAAAGATACCTGAACTTTGTAATATTGGTCCCCGCCCTCAGTAACTGTAGATTTGCCTCCTTGTTCCATGACGGTGTTCTCAGTTTCCAGGACGGAAGGCCCAAATCTAGTATGGACAGTCAAGTTAAGGCTTGCCCCCCAACTAAGGATTTCAGATGACCAAATTAAAATCACTTTAGGCCGCAATATAGTGTCTCTGGCTTTCAAGATACCTTGGGAAAGGCAAAAACTAGTCCTGTCTCTCTCTGTACCAGAGCTTTCCAAACTGTGTGTTGCGATATTTCAGTGAGTTGGCTGCAGCGTGTAGTTGTGTGGCACGAATTCTCCTTGCGCTCCTCCCAGGGCTGGAAAGGGGTTAGTTTAACCTCCAGTTTGTTAGCAAAACTGAATTACTGTGTCACGAAATGATGCATGTCTAAAAAGTGTGTCACCAACGTGAAAAGTTTGGAAAGCTCTGCTCTACACTATAATAAAGATTATATCCTTTGATAAACCTTTTCTAACTTTATTCACTATGTATGTTTCAGTGGAGCAAATGAGAACAAGCAGGAGGTTTTCAGAGATTTGCATTCTTTGTGGTGTAGTTGTCTTTTTGCCAAAGCTGTTTCCCAGTTCCAAGCATTGACGGCACAGCATTTTCCCTGCGGTTCCTCCCTCGTCTGCGAACTTTCTCGTGTGAAATAAGGTGCGTGCTTTTGGCAAAAAGCTCTTCCCACACTCTGGGCACTTATACGGTTTCTGCCACGTGGGTTTTTTGATGGGAAATAAGAGAGTCACCCCGGCCAAAGCTCTTGTCACAAACTGAGCATTTATAAGGCTTCTCCCCTGTGTGGATTCTCTGGTGGGAAGTAAGGTTGCTGCTCTGACTGAAGCTCTTTCCGCACTCCAAGCAGCTGTATGGCTTCTCCCCTGTGTGGGTTCTCTGATGTAAAGTGAGGTGGGCACTCCGACTGAAAGTCTTCCCGCACTCCGAGCATTCAAATGGTTTCTCTCCTGTATGCATTCTCAGGTGCGAAGTAAGGTTCCCGCTGAAATTGAAGCTCTTCCCACACGCCAGGCATTTATGCGGCTTCTCTCCTGTGTGGATTCTTTGGTGTGAAATAAGATGCTTGCTACAACTGAAGCTCCTGTCACACTCTAAGCATTTGTATAGTATCTTGCCTGTGTGGATTCTTTGATGTCTAGTAAGGTGTGCTTTCCGAATGAAGCTCTTTCCGCACTCTGAACATTTATACGGCCTCTCGCTTGAGTGCTGCGTCCTCTTATGTTGCATAAGTCTGGACTGATCGCAGAAGCTCTTGCTGCAGCCGGAGCATTTGTACAGCTTCTCCGCTAGGTGGATTCTCTTATGTGAAATAAGGCGTGTGCTTCGATAGAAGCCCTTCCCACACTCTGAGCACTTATAGGGTTTCTCCCCTCTGTGAAGCCTTTGGTGCAGAATAAGGTAGTCGCCCCGACTGAAGCTCTTTCCGCACTCGAAGCATCGAAATGGTTTCTCTCCTGTGTGGGTTCTCTGGTGTCTGTTAAGGTCCGATTTGCAGCTGAAGTTTTTCCCACACACCGGGCACGTATTCCCAGCATCCTCAAATCTTTCCACAGACGCTTCGCTTGGTTCCTCCTCATTTTCAGTCTTGCACATATCTACTGGTGGGAGAAAGAGAGAAATCTTACCCAATGGAAGTACTGGTTACCTGGAACAGTTATTAGACACATTATTTCCCTTTTGGCTATACTGGGTTGATGGGAGGCAGAGCCCAACCATTTCTAGAAGGCCACAGATTTCTCACCCTTACCAACTTATATTGGCTGGATCCAGAGGTGGGTAATGCTCAGCACAGGGGCCTAACCTGCCCCCTGAACCCACCAGTTTGGCTTGCAGTGGTGAAAATATCAAATGAGACATGGCACTGGGTTTAAATCTCTTTTTCCAGCCTGGTAGGAAGTGGGAAAGAGGGTGGTGGGGTGAGCGGAGGCTCAAAGGTGCTGTGTGCTCCTATACACAACACTGGTGATCCCTACGTAACCTTGGTTAGAGATTTTTATTATGCTAAGTGGTATCGTTGCTTTTAGAAATATATATATAAACAAATAAACAACTCTCAGCACCTCAGACCGCGTTCCACCCCGAGGCCTTCCTCCACCACGATTCCTCTCACAGCCCAGCCTTCTTTGGAGGAAGAGAAATGCCTTCATTTTATTCATTCAAAACTTTTGTATCTCACCTTTTCTTCTGCCAAGAGAGCTCAAGGCAGAAAGCAGTGGTAAAACATGAAATACATTGAAGCTCACATCCCAAGGACCCTTGGAACTGCAATTTGTTAAGGGTGCTGGGCATTGTAGCTCCGCGAGAGATATAAACTACAGTTCCCGGGATTATTTGGAGAGGGGGAAATGTGTTTTAAATGTATGGTGTGCGTACAGCGTCAGAAACAACAACAAACAATGGAATAAAAAGACGAGAGTATTAAAGTAGTGCCTAAAACCAAATTAAGGGTGCAATCTTGTACATGTCTACTCAGCAGTAAGACCTGTTGCGTTTCCCCCCAGAAGTGCAGACAAGGAAAAGATGGCGCTCCCCCATTCCATGTAACACAGGCTAACTGGATTGGCAGTTGAATCTTATTTTTTATTTACTAGAAGCATGTGTACTTACTAAAAGTAATTACTAAGGAATGCAAAAGACGCCGTTTTGAAAGGTTCAGCCTCCCATCTTGATTCAAGATGGCGTCCATACACAATACCCTGCTCTGTCCTTTCAGGAATTTTGCACAAAATTTGTCTGCGATATCCAAATGTTTCCAGATCAGTAGAGGATAAACAACTTTCCAAAATATATAGTAGAAATAAAATGTATTTTATTTATCTCCACCCCCATCGTTCAGCCCGGACACTGAGGTCCAGCTCTGAGGGTGTTTTGGCAGTTCCCTCACTGCGAGAAGTGAAGCCACAAGGAACCAGGCAGAGGATCTTCTTGGTAGTGGCGCCCGCCCTGTGGAATGCCCTCCTGTCAGATGTCAAGGAAATAAACAACTGGCTGACTTTCAGAAGACATCTGAAGGCAGCCCTGTTTAGGGAAGTTTTTAATGTTTGGTGCTTTATCATGTTTTTAATATTCTGTTGGGAGCCGCCCAGAGTGGCTGGGGAAACCCAAACAGATTGGTGGAGTATAAATAAGAAACTGTTGTTGTTGTTGTTGTTGTTGTTGTTGTTGTTGTTGTTGTTGTTGTTGTTGTATATTTTCCCACTATTCTTGAAAGAATAACATTGACTAGACCACCTCTTTCCCTACAGATCCTCTTGTGTGCTGTGATGAGAAAATAAAGCCCTGTTGGCAGTGCTACCACCCTTGGAGTCTAATAGAATCATAGAGTTGGAAGAGACCACAAGGGCCATCCAGTCCAAACTCCTGCCAAGCAGGAAACACTTATTATTATAATAGTAATAATAAGAATAAGCATAGGATATCCAAATGGGCAGTTGAATCTTAGCCATTCAGAACTGGCAAGGACGTTAGAAAAGGGCTGCTGGATCAGACCAGAGAACAGCATCCTGTTCTCACAGTGGCCAAGCAGATACCTAAAGCAGGGACCTGGGAGTATGGAGGAGCCACAGCTGACCTTAACCCAGGGAAGGACTCAAGCTCAAAGAAAGGCATATGTCTCCTCACCAGAAGGACTGGCCTCTCCATCCTCAACTTCCTGTTTGATTACCACACACAGGTGCCCTTCTTCGGAGTCCCACGGAGATTGCCCTGCATCCGAGAAATTTGCATCTTCCTCCTCCTCCTCTTCCTCCTCCTCCTCCTCCAACGCCACCTGAAACAGCAGAGAGCAATCCTTTTTTTTTTTACATTATGGAGCCATTTTGTAATTTTTAAATATTTTATTTTATTTTGACAAAGTAATAATCTTAAATAAATAAGAATAAAAATGTGCACCCCACCACCGAGACCGTTCTATCGGAACTATCCAACCTCCCGAAATTTCAACGCCTCTTGCGATGGCTTGACCCCATTCCGTTTTAACAGTACAAATTCTACAAACACCTTCCATATCTCCTCAAAATCATTTCTCCTGCATATTCCCTGTCTTACCTTAATGGCACATGTTAATTTATCATTAATAGCTATAGCCCACATTCTTCCATTTTATATTCTGCTTGCCCCTTCCACTTCCTGCCTATCATAATTTGTGCAGCTGTCAATAAATTTGTGAGCAAGTCCTTCCTAGCCTGCGAACCTTCCACCACATTGTAAATTGATAATAATGCTACATTTGGTCAGCTTTAACCCAGTGATTTCTGTTATCTCCTTAAACACCCTTTGCCAAAAAAATGTACATATTTACACCCCCACCACATGTGAAATGTAATTCCCTGTTTCCTGGCATCCTCTCCAACATACAGGTGAAACTCAAAAAATTAGAATATCGTGGAAAGGTTCATTTCTTTCAGTAATTCAACTTAAAAGGTGAAACTAATATATGAGATAGTGACATGACATGCAAAGCGAGATATGTCAAGCCTTTACTTGTTATAATTGTGATGATTATGGCGTACAGCTGATGAGAACCTCAAATTAACAATTTCAACTTGGGGGTTTTCATCAGCTGTACGCCATAATCATCACAATTATAACAAATAAAGGCTTGACATATTTCGCTTTGCATGTCACCTGTCTATCTCATATATTAAACACCAGTAGCTGATGAAAACAATTGCTTATATAAATGGACTTTTCCACGATATTCTAATTTTTCGAGTTTCACCTGTTAACACTGTATATCCCTTGTTTATTTGATTTACTCTGACTGGTGTTAAATACCATCTCCAAACTAATTTATAGTAATTTTATTTTATTCTTATTTATTCTTAAGAGTAAGAATAAGAGCAATCCTTTCAGACTTGGGTGCTTCCACGAGAAACATTGCCCCTAGGTTGGCCTTCGGAAAACAGCCAAGGAAAATGAGACACAAGGCAGAGTCCATCAACAACCTCAAGCTATACTTTTCTCTCATCCCTGGCCCTGTGCCGCACATAGGGAAATAGTTTCACCTGTTTCTCCTCTCTCTCGGCCTCTTGCCGCCTCAGCAAGAACTCCTCAGCCAGGGCCACCGCCTGGGAGCAGCTTTCTGGGTCCTGTCCCCTGACCCAGGTCTGCATCTCCGGTGGCAGGACAGCCAGAAACTGCTCCAGGATCAGCAGATCCAAGATCTGCTCCTTGGTGTGTCCTTCGACCGTCAGCCACCCCCTACAAAGTTTCTGGAGTCTACAGTAAGCCCCTCTCGGGCCCTCGGCCTCCTGGTAGCAGAAGTGCCTGAAGTGTTGGCGGTTCTTCTCCCTCCTGATGGCGTCCTGTCGCAAAATGGCTGCCTTCACCTTCCCATAATCCCCTTTGTCTCTGGCCTCCAGGTTGCTCAAGGTCCTCTCGGCTTCTCCTCTGAAGACAGGCAGGAGCCGGGCTGCCCATTCTTCTGGGGGCCACCGGCAGGCTTGGGCCACTTGCTCAAAGGAGGCCAGGAAGGCCTTCATGTCATCCCATGGCGCGGGCTCCTCCGACCACTGTGGCATTTTCCAGCCTGAGTGAGGAGACTCAACCGTCTTCGGGGACTCCTGTCAATCAAAACAGATATTTCAAGCCATAGGGCTCGATATCGATGAAAAAGGAAATTCACCTAAGGGTCAAAGCCAACGTTGCTTGGCGGTGTTTTCCAAACTTGGGGCTCTAGCTGTTTCTGGATTACAACTCCCATCGTCCCTAGATAGCAAGACCAGTGGCAAGGAATGATGGGAATTGTAGTCCAAAAACAGTTTGGAAAACACTGGGTTAGAGTGTTGGACTAGGAGCAGAGTTCAAATCGTCACTCGGTGATGAAGCTCACTGGGTGACCTTAGGTAAAGGTAAAGGGACCCCTGACCGTTAGGTCCAGTCGCAAACGACTCTGGGGTTGCGGCGCTCATCTCATTCTATAGGCTGAGGGAGCCGGCGTTTGTCTGCAGACAGCTTCCGGGTCATGTGGCCAGCAGGACTAAGCCGCTTCTGGCGAACCAGAGCAGCGCACGGAAACGCCGTTTACCTTCCCGCCGGAGCGGTACCTATTTATCTATTTGCACTTTTGACGTGCTTCCGAACTGCTAGGTTGGCAGGAGCAGGGACCAAACAATGGGAGCTCACCCCGTCGCGGGGATTCGAACCGCTGACCTTCTGATCGGCAAGCCCTAGGCTCTGTGGTTTAACCCACAATGCCACCCGCATCCCTTGGGTGACCTTGGAGCAATGCAATTAAACGTAATTAAGAAACCCTTCTGAATAAGTTCAGGATGTCAGTAACCCCTCTAGTCCATCATCCTTAAATAGCTCCATCAGTAGAGCATGAGACTCTTAATCTCAGCGTTGTGGGTTCGAGTCCTCACGTTGGGCATACGATTCCTGTATTTCAGGGGGCTGGACTAGATGACCCACGTAGTCACTTCCAGCTCTAAAATTCCGTGATTCTTTGATTCTATCCTGTTATCACAATGGCTAGCCAGACGCCCCCGAGGAAAGCCCACAAGCATGACTTGTGGCTTCAAGCAACTGGTATTCAGAAACATACTGCCTTCTACCATGGCAGTAGCAATGTAGTAGTAAGAAAAATAAAATTAAAAAGCTGCTATGCCACACACAAAAATCACAACCCATGGGTGTCACCTGTTTCTCCTGCCCCTTGGCCTTTCGTGGCCTCAGCAGGAAATCCTCGACGAGCAACACCGCCTGGGGACAAGCCTCTGGGCCTTGTTCTTTGACCCAGCTCTGGATCTCCGCTGGCAGGATGGCCAGGAACTGCTCCAGGATCAGCAGCTCCAGGATCTGCTCCTTCGAGTGCCTCTCCACCTTCAGCCACCCGTAGCAAAGTCCCCGGAGCCGTATGTACGTCCCTCTGGGCCCCTCGGCCTCCTGGTAGCAGAAGCATCTGAAACGTTGCCGTTGCTCTTCCCTGTTCTTGGCCTCCGCTCTCAAGATGGCCACCTTCACTTTCCCATAATCCTCTTTGTCTTTGCCTTCCAGCCCACTGAAGGCCAACTCAGCATCTCCTGTAAGGGCCGGCAGGATTCGGGCCACCCATTCTTCCCTGGGCCACCGGTAGGTTTCGGCCACTCGTTCGAAAGAGGCCAGGAAAGACTTCACGTCGTCCCACGGCTCCTCGGGCAACTGTGGCTTCCTGCACTCGGACAAAGGAAACTCCATTTTCTTCAGGAGCTCCTGCCATGTGTCCTCTGTCGGCTCCTCGCCTGGCTCCTGCTTCACCTGCCCTCCTGGAAACCTATGCAAGAATTCCTTGAGGCTCCCATCCTGGAGGAAACCTGTGCTTTTCCCTTTTCTCCCTGGCGCCTCCTGCAACGTGTCGCCTGTGGTGTCCTGATTCCCCATTTTCATTCTCAAGTGGCTTTACAAACTTAAGAGCACGTTACGGACATTTCTAGAACAAATCGATAAGCATCCCGAGCTTCTGCCTAGAGAATGAAAAGGGCAGAAACAAAAGAGAAAATGAATTCACAAGAGAACAGAGAGCTCTAATATTGCAGCCACTTGCGTATGCTAAAAAATGGTAACTGCATGCAAGTTATACTGGGGAAAAAACTGCATATTTTTTTTACTCTTTTGTAGTTTTAATACTATCACCTACTAATAAGAGAGAGACTAAGTACACACCATAGATTTAAAGCACATGTTTTTCCCCTCAATAATCCTGGGAACTGTAGTTTGTTAGGAGTGCTGGGAATTGTAGCTATGCAGAGATGCCAACTACATTTCCCAGGATTATTTTTTTTGGGGTGGGGGTAAATCAGTGTGCTTTAAATGTGTGGTGTGCACAAAGCCTTGGCGACCGTACCCCAGTGAAAATGTCATGTTCCCTGGCCCTTTTTCTTCTTTGTATATATTAAATTTCCGCTTTTCCTCTCAAAGGAGCCCGGGGCCGCAAACAACAGCAAACAATCCAAGATAACAATCAAAATGTTTTGAGCATCTAAAAAAACCCCTAAGCACACCTAAAATACTTCTAAAACAGTCGCGTGTTAACCTACACAAACAACGCTGACACCAAACCCTACTCATATCAAGTAAAAAAAGAAACACCGTCACCCCACCCCACCTATCTCCCCATCCCACCCACCTCTCTCCCCCTTTTCTTCCTAATGTCTCAACAACAAAAAACTGATTTGTAGAAATGTTATATGGAAAAATATGAGAGAGACATTGCACTACCTTTGTAAATCAAGAAAATCTTTAATTAAAATGTTTTTTTTTTTTTAAAAAAAAGTGTCACGTGTGAGCCGCCCTCACAGCTAATAATTTCAAGCTTGCAAGGAGCAGCATCTTTTCAGCCATCAAATGCCTGGGTGAACAGGAACGTTTGAACAAAATAAAATAAAAAATTCTTTCCAGTAGCACCTTAGAGACCAACTACCGTAAGTTTGTTCTTGGTATGAGCTTTCGTGTGCATGCACACTACACACACACACACACACACACACACACTGCTTTTTCTGGGGGACGCAGGGGTAGGCATACCCCTAAACATTTTGTGAATCTTTGTATTATTGTCCATTTACTGTTATTTTTCCTGATTTGAACTATAAAATGGTGATTTTCCTGATTCAAAATGAGAGTACCCCTTAACATTTTTAAAGGAAAAAAAGCACTGTATATATTCAAGAGGATCTATCTATCTATCTCCTCCTGAATGTTGATAATGAATGGGAATTCCCCCTGCCGGAAACCCTGGAGAGCTGCTGCCAGCCAGTGTTGACAATACAATGCTAGATGACCCACTTTACCTAGGTATAGATCTGCATCTGTACCTATATATTTCCTTCCTTCCACAGAGGAGTCCTGCCTCCTTTTCCTGATCTGGAAGCAGCTGGGTGGGAAGGATCCTGCCGTGCAAGGATCCAAAGGGTGGGGAGGGGGTAGTTATGGGGGTGCCCCTTTCCTCCTGCACCGTCTACCCCCTTCCTCCCCGCCCCCTCTCCCTGCAGCCCCTCCATGCTCACCCCTCCATGGTGCACATTCTTTCTTCTTCTTGCAGGAAAAAAAGGATCTTCCCAGGCGCCCCCTCCTCCCACAACAGGAAAAGACCCTTTGCCTGCTCCCCCGCCCCATAAATCCTCATCTCTCTCTCTCTCTGCTGTCTTTTCTAGGAAGCAAAGCTCGGTTGGTTTAACCCCTTTTGAGCTCTTGCTCTGGGAAACGTCACCCCCCCCCCCGACCTATGGCTGGGTGGGAGGGACATCGCGAAGGGGCCTCTTGCGCAGAATCAGAGAATCGTAAGAGTTGGGAGGGATCCCCAGGGGTCATCTAGTCCAGCCCCCCCCCCTCCGCAGTACAGAGATGGGAGCAACGGGGTCGGACTAGATGACCCTCGGGGATCCCTTTCTACGGTTCTATAATTCTTAGAGCAGGCTTGCTTGCTGCGGCTCAGCTGCAGCAAGGCTGGAGCCAAATGGGTGGGAATCGCGGGGAAAGGGCAGATCGCCGTGGGGGGAAAAAAGAATCTGGGAGGAGCTGTCCTCCCTTGGAAGTGTTTCACTGGGAACCGGAGCAACAGAGGAACCTGCCTTATTCCGAGTCAGATCAGGACGTCTGCACTGACTGGCAGTGCTGTCCTGGCCTTCAGGTGGGGTGGCGCTTTCAGCCCTATGGAGATGCTTGAGTATTGAAACGTCTGCATTAAAAGATTATGCTCTTCCACTAAGTTGTTCGGCGTTTCCATCTTAGGTTTTACATGTATCTGTCTGGGATCCTGCGCTGAGCAGGGATTGGGTTTAATGACCACCAAAGCCTAGAATTCTCCCTAGTATAGGGAAGTTTTTAATGTGTAATGCTTTACTGTGGTTTTATAACAAAATAAAATATATTTTTTATTTTATATTAATTTTTTATTTTATTTTGTTTTGACTATGGCAGACCAACATGGCTACCTACCTGTAACTGGAACTGTGGTTTTATAAATTGCTGGAAGCCACCCAGAATCGCTGGGGCAACCCAGTCAGATGGGCAGCATAGAAACAGAAATATTACTACTACTACTACTACTACTACTACTACTACTACTTGGGGAACTTTACAACAACATTTTTTGCCCCGATTTTGATTTTTGGTGTGTAGGTTTTGCCTGTTTTTGTGGGGGTTTGGAACACTGAGATCACCAATTTTTCTTCTGGCTATTTTGTGGTGCCCACAAGTGTCTTAGAGTTCCAAATGTGCTCCCCCCCAACTTCTTTTTGCATGTAGAGGAGTCCATCCTTAACCAGTTAGCTGCCTGATAACATTTCAATAAGTTTGCTTATGAATACGCCCCACCCTACAGGAATTCTGAAGCAAAATACAAGCTTTCTTCATGTGTGTGTTTTTTGATGATACAGGCAGGTTTTCCATGTGCGAGAGAGGGAAATGCCTCTTTGGGAATTAAGCTTGCTGCTGCGGTTTTTGCGTTTTAAAAAAAATGCATTTTAAAATTGATCAAGAGGATGGAGCAGCTCTGCTATGAGGAAACGTTAGAAAATTTGGGACTCTTTAATTCAGAGAAAAGGCAAGAGGGGACATGAAAGGTGTGAGCGTAGCATGGAGAAAACAAATGGAGACATTTTTATCTCCCATCATGCTAAAACTTGCAGACACTGAGTCTTCCACTTTGGCAGGGTGGGGGGAAACTTGGAAGGAGAATTTGTCAATGCAACACAACTGAAATATGACTACAGCTCCTGATCCGTTCTCAAGCTGGCGTTCAGGATTTTGAGTTTGCCACAGGACTCTTTCCAGCTGAAATGTGTTTGGCTATTGGCGGTGGAAGATACCTGTTCCATCTTTTTTGCATACCCCACCACATTCTTGGGTTAATCTGGGTTCACTTTGCACCCCAGCTGAACGAGTGACAAAGACAACAGACTCCAAACTAGCAGAAACAAATTAAATATTTTATTGATATACAACGGAGGATTAGTAATGGGTGGGTGTAGAATCATTGGTCTACAATACACCATGAGCAGTAAAACACAATGGAAATAATCTCAGTGATCATATACATAAAAAAGGTAAAGGTAAAGGACCCCTGACAGTTAAGTCCAGTCACAGATGACTCTGGGGTTGCGGCGCTCATCTCGCTTTACAGGCCAAGGGGAGCTGGCGTTTGTCCACAGACACTTTTACTGGGTCATGTGGTCAGCACTAAGCCACTTCTGGCACAACAGAACACCGAAACCAGAGCAGCGCATGGAAACGCCGTTTACCTTCCCGCCGGAGTGATACCTATTTATCTACTTGTTCTGGTGTGCTTTCGAACTGCTAGGTTGGCAGGAGCTGGGACCGAGCAACGGGAGCTCACCCCGTCGCGGGGATTCGAACCGCCGGCCTTCTGATTGGCAAGCCCAAGAGGCTCAGTGGTTTAGAACACAGCGCCACCCGCGTCCCTTATATACATAAAGAACTCATTAAAAATAGTGGCATAATCATGGACAGACTCACCCAAAGCAAAGTGACTCATCAAAGCAATTTGAATGCCTGCCTCTCCCTACCAAAAATCCCCCCCAGCCCATCTAGTTGAAAGTGCCCTACACCCCCTTAATTTCCTGAGGCGATCTATGCTGCTTAACATTCTGGAATAATGTTCAGAGGTACTACCCACCCAGTACAATGGGTCTGTGGCTCTCCCAGCAGAGTTAGAACAGGAAGGGAGGGAAGAACAAAACAAAGAGAAGGAAGAATAGAAAAGGGAAGGGGGTCCTTGGACAACACATTCAATATTGATCAGAGATGGGGACCGGTTTCATCATTTGCATTATGGGCTCAGAGCTGGACACTTCAACCCTCACCAAGTTCCCAAACTTTTCTAAGGCAGGGGGAATTTGTGACCCTCCAGATGGACTCCAACTCCCATCAGCTCCGGCAGCCAGCATGCCATGTGATCAGGGATGATGGGAGTTGAGTCCAGCAACATCTGAAAGGCGAGAGGTTCCCCTTGCTCTGTTCCAGCAGAAAGCAGCATTGCCACGGATGCGTTGCCTGTGCATGCTGAGCCCCAACCACCAGCTGCTTGCCGTTGGGGCTTGCAAAGTGCTGTACACGGGGCTTTGCAAGTGCCAACCACCAGGCAATTGGCAGGGGCCTGCAAACCTCCTGCTGGCCTATCTACAACGCCTCCTATCTGGGCCGGAGGCTCCCCATTGCTGGTTTGCAGAATCAGACAATTTGAGGGTGGCTCCCAAGCTATACAACAAGTTGGAGAACCTTTGGCCCTCCAGATGTTGCTGAACGACAAATCCCATCATCCCTGGCCATCGGGCCTGCTTTTGGTGGGAGCTGTCACTCAGCAGCATCTAGAAAGGTTCCCCTGCACCTGCTATAGAAAGCAAGCAGAATTGAGCAGCAGGGGATCTACTAAGAAACCAATGAAGCTTAAATTTCAGGGTCCCTAATCCTGGAGGGGCCCCAGAATCGACATTAGTCCACAATGCTTTTAAAAAATAAAAATGGGTCTAGTAGACCCGATTGGAGTCACGTGACTCAAAAGAATTTATGTTTTGTTGTTCAACAATCACAAATACAGGTGGGTAGCCGTGTTGGTCTGCCATAGTCGAAACAAAATAGAAAATTCTTTCCAGTAGCACCTTAGAAACCAACTGAGTTTGTTCTTGGTATGAGCTTTCGTGTGCATGCACACTTCTTCAGATACACTGAAACAGAAGTCACCAGAGTGGGGAGGGTTTAGTCAGTAGCACAGTCAGTTTAGTCAGTAGCACAGATATTGTAAAGGTGCGGGGATCTGTCATGGAACAACCCCACTGAAAAAGGTTAACAGTAGTTACCCAGACCTCATTGATGGTTGTGCAGGGGCCCCCATAACATCCCAAGCTTCAGGGGCCCCCAAAAGTAGGTCCGCCACCGGAATTGAGGCAGAAGAGTTTGTCTGTTATGCTCAGAAAAAAAATGAGTGGACATGGGCAACCTGAGGCCCCAGAGCCTAATTTCATGCAGCCTTTGGCCTAATTTCATGAGGGTGGCAAGGAGGAGGAAATGCCGGTGGCCGGGAGGAGGAGCGCAAAGAGAGATGTGTTGCCCACCCACTTATGACACTTACTTGCCCTGCCTCCCGACAGTTTCTCCCTGAGAGAATGTGGCCTTTGATTGGGCAAAGGTTCCCCATCATTCCCAAAGAAATATTCCTCCTTCCAAAATGATAACCACAAACATTTCATCCTAGAGCTGAAAATCAAACTCTGGGGTTGAAACGCCAGCTTTCTGCGAGTGGGCTAGGAGCTGATGATTTCGGACAAATTTACCCCAATCCCAGCCATGTGCTCTTCATGGTTGGTACTTGAATGTATCCCCCACTCCAGCATCTCCCACCTCTCATGAAATAAGGTCAATATTCAGGGGGGAAAAGAGATTTAGGGGGTTGCTCAAGGGTCAGATATGCACAGCTCAAACTCCTTACATTACAGGGCCTGTTTTAGATCAATATCACCCTGGGCCTGAATCGAGCCTCTTGTTATATTAGGATAGCCATATTTCAAAAAGCGAAAATGCAGACACAAAAGTTGTTTTAGGGTTGCCCAAAGTCACTGAGCCTCTTATGCAAAATCTAAAAACAACAACAACAACAAAAACAAGATCATGGCCACTGGTCCCATCATCTCCTGGCAAATAGAAGGGCAAGAAACGGAGGCAGTGAGAGATTTTACTTTCTTGGGCTCTATGATCACTGTAGATGGTGACAGCAGTCACGAAATTAAAAGACGCCTGCTTCTTGGGAGGAAAGCAATGACAAACCTAGACAGCATCTTAAAAAGCAGAGACATCCCCTTGCCAACAAAGGTCCGTATAGTTAAAGCTATGGTTTTCCCAGTAGTAATGTACGGAAGTGAGAGCTGGACCATAAAGAAGGCTGATCGCCGAAGAATTGATGCTTTTGAATTATGGTGCTGGAGGAGACTCTTGAGAGTCCCATGGACTGCAAAAAGATCAAACCTATCCATTCTGAAGCAAATCAGCCCTGAGTGCTCACTGGAAGGGCAGATCCTGAAGTTGAGGCTCCAGTACTTTGGCCACCTCATGAGAAGAGAAGACTCCCTAGAAAAGACGCTGATGTTGGGAAAGATGGAGGGCACAAGGAGAAGGGGACGACAGAAGACGAGATGGTTGGACAGTGTTCTCGAAGCTACCAACCTGAGTCTGACCAAACTACGGGAGGCGTGCTCGGGTCCATGGGGTCACCAAGAGTCGGACATGACTGAACGACTAAACAACAACAACAAAAGTGTTTGAGCTATTTTTAAGGAAACTGGCCAAAATCTACACTTCCGACATGGGTTGCCGTATGTCTGGATTTTCCCGTACATTAAGCGAATTCCGCCCAGACACGGTTTACAACAACCAAATCCTGGCTATGTCTGGGAAATTCCAGACATATTTCAGCTCTGTATGGTATTGTTATTGTTCCACTTTCTTACCATAAGGTATTGGAGAGGGTTGCGGCGACTGAGAAACACACATTTCAAAATCAGTCGAAATAAATTCCTGTGAAGAGAAGAAGCTGGATCCTGTATATATTTATATATAAAAATATCACACGTTGAAAGCCATAGGAAAGAAAGGTGTGTCTCCGTCATGCGGCAAAAGCTACGTAATCGTGTCCTCAGACACAAACCCACAGTGGGGGAACTCTGCAGCTTAAGGAAGTCGGAGAGAAAGCTCTCTCCCAAGCCACCGCCCTCCACTCAAAAACCTCTGAGGACGGTGGAACTGCCAGGGACCCCCCCTCTGTCGAGCTCAGCACCCAAATGTGCACAGGGAAGAAGAAGAAGAAGAAGAAGAAGAAGAAGAAGAAGAAGAAGAAGAAGAGGAGGAGTTTGGATTTGATATCCTGCTTTATCACTACCCGAAGGAGTCTCAAAGTGGCTAACATTCTCCTTTCCCTTCTTCCCCCACAACAAACACTCTGTGAGGTGAGTGGGGCTGAGAGACTTCAGAGAAGTGTGACTGGCCCAAGGTCACCCAGAAGCTGCATGTGGAGGAGCGGAGATGCGAACCCGGTTCACCAGATTACAAGTCCACCGCTCTTAACCACCACACCACACTGAAGCAGCCCCTCCAGATATCATTTCCTCGCCCTGTGGAGGTTTCTATGCCGTGTGGGTTCTCTCGTGTTTGATCAAGAGCCACTGCTGGCTGAATCGCCTCCAGCAGTGGGAGCACCTGTAGGGCTTCTCTCCCGTGTGAGTCCTCTCGTGCCGCACGAGGTCCGAGCGCTCGAAGAAGGTTTTCCCGCACGCTGAGCACTGGTGGGGCTTCTCGCCCGTGTGCTTCTTCTTGTGCTTAATGAGGTTCCAGCTGTACACGAAGCTCTTCCCGCATGTGGAGCAAGTGTACGGCTTCTCCCCGCCGTGCGTCCTCTCGTGCTTGAGGAGCAGCGAGTTGCGGCTGAAGCACTTTGCACACGCCGAGCACTGGAAGGGCTTCTTCTCGGAGTGTGTGGACCTCTCGTGGGCGATCTGGCAGAAGGCTTCCCCGCAGTAAGAGCACTTGCGCGACTTCTCAGGTCTCAGAAGAGGGTCCCTGGGGACGAGGCTCTCCCCGGCGTCCCCTACCTGTCCCCCTCCATTTTGGATTCTTTCAAGTTGGCCAAGCCTGGAGTCTTCGCCGAAACCTCCCTCTGGAACGGCGCAGGGCTGTTCTTGAGGTCTGGAGAGGCGGTCGCAAAGGGCCTCGTCTGCCACGCCAGGAACGGATCCTCCTGCCCAATTCCTCTGGCGGTTTCTTTGCTGCCTCTTTGGGCTATGTTGGCTCCGGCCTGTTTTGCCCACCTCCTCAGCCAGGGAAACGGTCGCAGTTGCTCTCCTGTGGAACGCCTCAGGCTCAGAATATTCCAGAATTTTCTCTCCACCTTTGCTCAGCTGCACATAACCTTTCAGAATGAAAAAAGGTGGGGGGGGGGAACTAAATTAACAGAACTGACAGCAGAATATATATTTTTATTCCACTTTTTTTTAGCATCTTGATTTATTAGGAATATCGGCCCTGGGTCCTTCAAATCTTTTCCTGGTTTTGGAATTAAGATAATTATTGATCGTTCCCATGATGGAGGGCTCCTTTCACCCTCTATTACTGAATTATATAATACATTTATTTTAGGAACCAAAATATTTTTAAATACTTTATAATATTCTGTTTCCAATCCATCTGCCCCTGGGGCTTCCCCCCCTTTTAGCTTCCCTATAACTTTCTCTATTTCTTTTTCTGAAATTGGTTAATAATAATAATAATAATAATAATAATAATAATAATAATAATAATAATATATTATTATTATTATTTGTACCCCGTCCATCTGGCCGGGTTTCCCCAGCCACTCTGGGCGGCTTCCATCATATATTAAAATACATTTAAAATATCACAGATTAAAAACTTCCCTAAACAGGGCTGCCTTCAGGTTGTTCCATAATCTCTCTATCTCTACTCTCTGGCTTTATCTTCCATTGTGTATCAATATATTCTTTCATCTTCCCCATAGAATTGTTACCTGCTGAATATAACTCTTGGTAGAACTCCTGAAATACTCTCAACTTAACTTTCATCAAATTATTTACTCCACGTCTAACCTCGCTTCCAAAGGAGCCCACGGCCACAGACACATCAGTGATCAAACAACACAATTAAAAAAAGAAAAAAAGAAAACCTTCCACTATATACAGGTGAAACTCGAAAAATTAGAATATCTTGGAAAAATCCATTTATGTAAGCAATTGTTTTCATTAGCTACTGGAGTTTAAAATGTGAGATAGACTCATGACATGCAAAGCGAGATATGTCAAGCCTTTGTTTGTTATAATTGTGATGATTATGGCGTACAGCGGATGAAAACCCCAAAGTTGAGATTGTTAATTTGGGGTTCTCATCCGCTGTACGCCATAATCATCACAATTATAACAAACAAAGGCTCGACATATCTCGCTTTGCATGTCATGAGTCTATCTCATATATTAGTTTCACCTTTTAAGTTGAATTACTGAAAGAAATGAACCTTTCCACGATATTTTTCGAGTTTCACCTCTACTTCAGGAAGTTTTGTCTGGACACTTCTTAAAATATTGAAGCTAAATTTCGCACAATGGTTCCTGGAATCCAGAAGCAGGAGAAATTAGGCTTACCCAGCAGCCCAGCACCCAGATCCTGCCTGGTTTTCTTCATCTCCACAGGGCTGGAGGGAGATGGTTCGGCCTTTACAGAGCACACCGTCACCTCCTCAAACTTTGCCAGCTCCTGAAAAAGAAACAAGGATCCTTTTTAAGAGCAGGGAGACAGGAATATACAAGTACCAGATGGGTGGACTTTTTTCATATATTTTTTTTGAATAGCACAAATTATTTTTAGTTACAGGAACAGTCTAATCTAGCTCTGCAATGCCTGCCCTGTCTGGCAATGGCTCTGCAGGGTTCCAGAGGGGAGCCCAACTTGGAGATACTGAGGATCAGTGCTCTAGAACTGAGCTACCATGAATATTAGATTCTACACTGGTGGCCAAAATTGTGGAGACCCTTTGGAAGAAGTGTATTTCCAAGGTTTGATGGCTCATAACACCAGGGGCGTCGCAAGGGGGGGCAGGCCGCCCCTAGGTCAAGGGGAGGGGGGTGACACTTTGGCCGGCCCCTGCCACCCCGCCCCACCGGGCGGACCGAATAGGGGGCATGTCGCCTTTTCCCCCTTCCAGCGGCTATTTTTCGGCGGGGGGGCCGACCAGCGAGGGGGTGTGTGTCAGACTTGTCACCCCCTCCTCGCTGGCCACCACCCCCCGCCGAAAAAACCCGCTGGGGGGGCGGGGAAAGGAAGCAGAACAGGCGCATTCAAGCGCTTGCTCTGCTTCTTTTTGCCCTTTCCGTCGCTTTTTCGGCGGGGGGGGGCTGACCAGCGAGGAGGGGGTGTCACGCTTGTCACCCCCTCCTAGCTGACCACCCCCCCCGCCGAAAAAAACCGCTGGGGGGGGCGAGGAAAGGAAGCAGAACAGGCACATTCAAGCGCTTGCTCTGCTTCTTTTTGCCCTTTCCGCCGCTTTTTTTCGGCGGGGGGGGGGCCGACCAGCGAGATGGGGGTGTCACGCTTGTCACCCCCTCCTAGCTGACCACCACCCCCCTCCGGAAAAAAGCCTCGGAAAGGGGGAAATTCCCCCTTTCTGCATACACGTGCATCGTGACGTCATGATGACGTCACGACGCACACGTCGTGCCCCTCCCCCAGGGGGGGTGCCTCTGCGCTGCCGCCGCCCCCAGCAGCACAGAGGCTAGCTACGCCACTGCATAACACCACTTTTTTGGGGGGGAGTAATACCATAAAATGATATATGAATGGAAAGATAATTTAATGAAGAATGTAATGCAATAACTTTTATGAAGAATTATTTATTACAACAGCAGTCATAAAGAAGAAACGTGAAACACACAGAAAAAAATGAGATATACAAAAATTCTCATGCTCGTTGGCTACATTCAAATGGAGGAAAGCTACCTAAGCAAGTTGTGCTTTCTTTTTCTGGTTATTTGGCTATAACTTTTGATATAATACAGATAACTGAACAAACCTTGTTGCATTACAGTCTTCATTAAATTATCTTTCCCTTGATATATAATTTTATGGTATTACTCATAAAAAGTGGTGTTATGAGCCATCAAACCTCGGAAATACACTTCCTCCAAGAGGTTCCCACAATTTTGGCCACTAGTATAGATAACCTTTATAGGTATAAAAAAATAGAAAATTCTTTCCAGTAGCACCTTAGAGACCAACTGAGTTTGTTCTTGGTATGAGCTTTCTGAGTTTGTTCTTGGTATGAGCTTTTCTGAAGAAGTGTGCATGCACACGAATGCTCATACCAAGAACAAACTCAGTTGGTCTCTAAGGTGTTACTGGAAAGAATTTTCTATTTTGTTTCGACTATGGCAGACCAGCACGGCTACCCACCTGTAACAGGTATAAAAAAGTTATTTAAAGCTCCAGTTCTCAAAGTGGTTTAGCAGTCTAGCCATCTTCCCAGTGAACTATGGGAATTGTACTTCTGTGAGGCGAATATGGGTCTCGCCCAACAACTTTCGGCACCCCTAAAAAACTACAGCCCCCAGAATTCTTTGGGGGAAACCAGGACTGTTTAAAGTGGTACTAAAGCACTTTAAACATATGGTTTGAATTTTGTCAGAGCTACCTTCGCCCTAGCTGGTGCCAGCTGAGATTTACTAGAGGCGGCCAACAGGCGCAGAGCTCACTTGGTTTCCCGTTTCCCTCTGGCTTCTTGTCTCGCCCCACAGATGTTGCTGGACTGGAGGGTTAGCAAATAGCCAAGAGGGAGCTGCAGTCCAATGACCCAACGGTTGAAGGATGTTTATTCCATATACAACACTGGCAGGGGACCTCAGCCTGTGGTCTTCCAGGTATCTCAACTTGGCCCTTGGGACTCTTCTCAGACCATACCCCCTCCTGTTTCCCCCCTCCTAGATGACATGTGTAACGAAACGGATCTAAGTTAAGGGATTTTCAGAAACCCACAGTGTTTTATGAGTTAATGGGCACCCCAGTTTGAGTGGCAGGTATCTCATGGGAGGCGGGACATTCCGCTCTTTAAAAGGAGGGAGCAGCCGTTAGAGAGGGGTGTGTGGTGACTCGAAGAAGGAGGGCGTGGGGCCAGGATAGTGGTGGGTAGGTTAGGATAGGTTAGGATATGTTGAAGATTTGTATATGATGCTGAAAGAAAGAGTTTTCTCTGTTATGAAACTAAGCTTGTAAACCATTACTGAAACCGTTATGTTCTGAAAGGAATAGGAATAGGAATAGGAATAATTTATTATTGGCCAAGTACATTTTCCAACATACTTGGAATTTGTTTCGGCTACATTGCAATGTAAACATACAGACACTGTTCCTCTCACAACACAAAGAAGCAAAGAAACCCCACCCATATTTTACCTCCCTTAAGCTATACAACTACGAATTTAACAATTTAATGGCACAAGGGAAAAAACCATTCTTGTGCCTGGCCGATTTTGTATATGAAGTCCTGTAGCGACGTCCAGATGGAAGTAAATCAAGCAGATGATGACCGGGATGTAAAGGATCTGCTACAATTCTCTCTGCTCTCTTCCTAACTCGGGGAGCATAAATTGTCTCTATCATAAAGAAATAAAGACTTCTTATTGTTGAGCTAAGAAAATATCGTCGTTTATTTGGTCCAGCGAGTTATGTATGCTCATGAGGAGGTGAACTCAGGGAAAGGACAAAACTGACCTGCAGGGTGATAGTTTGTGTCTTGGAGTTCCCTCAGGAGGGGCTAGCGGGCAGAAACCTTGGTATTGCCACAGAGTTGCTAAGAGGGCTTAGCTAACTGGTATAGTGAGGGATCTAATGAAAGAGAGACCCCGAACTGTAGGCAAAGAAGAGTTTAACCCCTGAAGCCCAGAGCAGAGGATATAACCGGCCACAGCCGCTGGACAGGAAAACTCCCGTTACTAAGAGATTCCCAGATTATTAATAAAAGGGAATTGACATAACAGACAGACCTCAGAGGGACAGGTGGGGTGGATTGAAATTTGACCCAGAATACCTGATTAGAAATTCACTTAGTAACAAGAGGAGAGTGTGGAGTGGAGGTACGTCACAACATGTGTCCTTGAAATGCAATGCTCTCTCTTGCTTGTGTAGGAACCTTCAATTCTGGCACAGCTGACTTGCAGCTTTGTATACAAACAAGCGTGCGACCCCCCCAGAAAGGAATGTGGCCCTCAGGCCATCAACGGTCCCCACCGCTTCCTGTTTGTACAAGGACGAGACACTCTCACCTGCTCTTCCCATCTCTTGGCCTCCTGCTGCCTCAGGAGGAACCCCTCGGCCAGGGCCACCGCCTGGGAGCAGGTCTCCGGGCCGCACTCCCTCACCCAGCTCTGGATCTCCGGCGGAAGGACGGTCAGGAACTGCTCCAGGATCAGCAGCTCCAGGATCTGCTCCTTGGTGTGCCTCTCCACCTTCAGCCACTGCCGACAGAGCTCCTGGAGCCGGCTGTAGGCCCCCCTGGGCCCTTCAGCCTCCTGGTAGCAGAAGCCCCGGAAGTGTTGGCGCAGTTTCTCTCTACCGATGGCGTCCCTTTGCAAGATGGCCGCCTTCACTTTCCCATAATCCTCTCTGTCTCCGGCCTCCAGCTTGCTAAAGGCCTGCTCAGCTTCTCCCCTGAGGGCCGGCAAGAGTCGGGCCACCCACTCTTCCTTGGACCACCGGCAGGCTTGGGCCACTTGCTCGAAGGAGGCGAAGAAGGCCTTGGCGTCGTCCCAGGGGGTGGGCTCCTCCAGCAGTGGCGGGATAGCCCAGCCTAACTGAGAAGCCTCCACTCTCTTCAGGAAGTCCTGCCACTGGGTTTCCCAGCGCTGCAACTGCCCCTCGCTCGGTTCCTCCTTGATCTGAACTCCCGGTGGTCTCTGCAGATCTTCTCCGATGATCACAGCCTGGAGGACGTCGGGGGCTTTTCTGACACTTGGCAAGACTGCCTTTTGCCTACGACTCGCTTGCTCCTCCATTTCATCCCAGAGTTAAACCTTTGTATAGAAGCTTCTCTAGATTAAAACCAAAATATATACAGTATTAGCTGTTGTGGCTGCTGGGGCAGAAGGCAAGGAGCCCCATAGTAGGTGCAGCTTTTGCAAGATGGCTACCTTCACTTTTCCATAATCCTCTCATAATCCCAGAGCCAATGGGAGGAGAAAACTGATTTTGATTTTTTTATCTCATCTCATCCTCCTCCCTGTTGAATTCTGGGAAAGGGATACAGTTTAATGACAGAGCAAAGCAGATGCTGTACCACTGAGCTGCAGCCCTTCCCCACGGCCTAGAGCAGGGGTCCCCAAACTAAGGCCCGGGGGCCGGATGCGGCCTAATCGCCTTCTAAATCCGGCCTGCGGATGGTCCAGGAATCAGTGTGTTTTTACACGAGTATAATGTGTCCTTTTATTTAAAATGCATCTCTGGGTTATTTGTGGGGCCTGCCTGGTGTTTTTACGTGAGTAGAATGTGTGCTTTTATTTAAAATGCATCTCTGGGTTATTTGTGGGGCGTAGGAATTTGTTCATATTTTTTTCCAAAATATAGTCCGGCCTTGCACAAGGTCTGAGGGACAGTGGACCGGCGCCCTGCTGAAAAGGTTTGCTGACCCCTGGCCTAGAGCATGGGTAGGCAAACTAAGGCCCGGGGGCCAGATCCAGTCCAATCACCTTCTGAATCTGGCCCATGGACAGTTAGCATGTTTTTACATGAGTAGAATGTGTGCTTTTATTTAAAATGCATCTCTGGGTTATTTGTGGGGCATAGAAATTCATTCCTTTTTTTTTTTTTTTTTTTTTACAAAATATAGTCCGGCCCCCCACAAGGTCTGAGAGACCTGCTGAAAAAGTTTGCTAACCCCTGGCTTAGAGTTTGGCCCACCCTGCTGTGCCTGGTCCCATGGAAAAGGAATCAGCCGCAGTATCTCTGGAGACTCCAGAGCCAGGATCCTTTTCCTACAAAAGCTGGATCAACAATCCCTTTGTTATCAGGGCATACCGGTAAGTGTCCAGGCATATGAAAGACTCGGGACTAGTTGTTCACACAGAACGTGCCTGACCTAGAGAGGCAAAAGTTGGCCCACCTACCCAAAGACGTGAGCCGTTGGCAGGCTTGGGGGGAACCCAGAGGTTCTCAAAAGTAGGGGGCAGGAGGAACTTCCCGAAAACATCTCAATAGAGACTGAGCATTCAGTGGCCATGAAACACTGATTGGGGGTGGGAGGGAGAGTGAAACTACAAGCGGAAGGCGGAACGGAATAGAGTATCCTGGAATGGGTGAGCTGAGGGTGTGTGTGCACCATACTCTTAAAAGCACATTTAGTTCCTGTCCACCAAATAAATTTATCCTAACTTTCTACCCCCAGAAAGTATCGAAGCGACTTAAGGAAGTTAGAAAGTTGACACCGGTCTTAAATCTCTTTTTCATCTACTGTCGTTTTAACTTTTTGAACATCTTATGTTATCGCTATACGTTGTTTCCTTGGCGGTAATTTTATCATTTCATCTTTTATGCAGAACGCTTTGAGGCTGTTGCTTTTTACAATCATGCAATAAATAAATAAATAAATAAATAAATAAATAAATAAATAAATAAATAAATAAATAAATAAATAAAATAAACAGAGAAAATTAAATAAAAGCCCCCAAAACTGGGTAGGAACCCAGACATGCAATACAGCATGCTTAAAATGCTGGCGCCACCCACTCACAAGAGCGGAGCGTCCTCAGGGCTCTGAGAAACCCCAAGGTTTGCAGAAGTAGGGGGGGACCTTTAAGGGGGGAACCCCCCCTCCAAAAAAAACAGCCCAGGAGAACTGAGCATGCTCAGTAGCCACGGAATGCTGGCAGAGTGTTGTGGAGGGTGGGAGGAAGGATGGAATGGAGTGCAGGGGAAATCCTTGACCAAAAAAGGTGCTGCCTTACTGTGAAGGGGGTCGCAGTTTAGAAGCAGAGGAGGTCCTGGGTTCTAATCCCAGGAGAGACACCCTCCCTCCTACCTGAAACCCTGGAATGCTGCTGCTGGTCAGTGCAGGCAGCCCTGAGTTTGACAGACCAATGTTCTGACTCAATTATAAAGCAGCTTCCAATGTAACACATACTGTGTGTGTGTGTGTGTGTGTGTGTGTGTGTGTGTCGATGTGTCTCCCCATGAAACCAGATCCAATGCTTTTTTTTCCCTGGGGGTACGCATACCCCTAGGCATTTTGTGAATCTAAGTTTGGCTTCATCTAGAGGCACTACTTCACTATGAGTAGGAAAAGGAGAGTACCCCTAAACATTTTTTAAAGGAAAAAAATCACTGATCAGATCTATTCCCCCCACCCCACCCCATTTCCCTGCATTGCAAAACCAAAAACACCTCCGCCTTCCCTAAAAGAAAAGCGTTTCTGCGCGGAGGATCCATTCTCTGATGCGGAAGGAAATGAGCGCGAGTAGATTTGGCTGGGGTCAGAGTTAGACCTCCCGTGATCCAAGCAAAGGGGCTGGAGATGTGTTGCCTTCCTGCACCCCCCACCCCAAAAAGTCACTTCCTCTTCTTCTGCCCCCCCCCCCACCACCTTTGGAGATCCGCCTCTGCCCTTCTGCAACTCACCTCTCCACGCACTGAGATCTTTTCTCCCTTCCTTCTTCCTCCTTTTTTTTTTTGCTGCAGGGGAATTCAAAACCAAACTCCACCCCTAACAGGAAAAAAAAAAAACCTCCAGTGTTTTCCACCCAGCCAAAAAAAAAAAAGCACTTTATTTGGCCACTCTAGCAAACCAAGCACTCGGTCACTTTAACCCTTTGATGCATTTGCAGACGGTCGGATAAGCGTGTTTCCCTTTTTTTTACGTTGCATCAAGGGTGGGGAGCCCGAGGGCCGCATTCCCTTTTGGGCAGCCTTCCGGGGGCCACATGCCAATGGTGGGCGGGGCCTGGGGCAAAAGCGGAGTGGGGAATGAATGAAAACCTCACCTGTCTCGACTGGTAGGCTAGTTTCAACGGTGGCTGGTGCCCACTGGGGCTGGTAGGGCAGAAGCCAAGGAGCCCAACAGTAGGTGGCGCCAGAGAGGCAGTGGCAGGCAGAGCCAACCCATTCCAGGGTTGCCCCCATCCTCCAACCTGCTGAGTTCTGCAAGGGGCAACACTGAGAGGAGGAAACCGACAGGCAGCGTTTCTCTTTGGCTTGGTTGCAAGAAAGAAGGCAAGCAGGCAGGCAGGTGGGGGCCACCTGGCACTGGTGGGGCAGTGCCCCATTTGCCCCATGGGCCAGCATCTCCACAGAGGGGTGCATTCTGGGAAGAGTCCTGAGGGTCAGAGAGCACTGGAGAGCCAAATTTGAGTCCAGGGCCTGAAGACACAGACACGCCCATCCCAGCATGAAGAAGAAGAAGAAGAAGAAGAAGAAGAAGAGTTTGGATTTGATATCCCGCTTTTCACTACCCAAAGGAGTCTCAAAGTGGTTAACATTCTCCTTTCCCTTCCTCCCCCACAACAAACACTCTGTGAGGTGAGTGGGGCTGAGAGACTTCAAAGAAGTGTGACTAGCCCAAGGTCACCCAGCAGCTGCATGTGGAGGAGCGGGGATGCGAACCCAGTTCCCCAGATTACGAGTCTACCGCTCTTAACCACTACACCACAAAAGTGCTTCTTTCTTTCTTTTTTTAAGTTCTAATCTAGATAAAAGCACAAACGGTGACATAAAAAAAGGAAAAGGGAATGGAAAATAGAGAAAAGGAGGGGAAAGAGAGAAAGAAGTAATGGTAGAAAAAGAAGAAAGAAATGATAATAAAGTGTTTCCAATTCCATGTCTATCAGCTATTTGTAAACTCATCCATACCTAACAAAACCACTTTCTATAAACCAACGTGATAGACTATTTGAAACGACGTGAAAAGATAGACATTTGAAATTGAAATCAGAGGATATTTTAGGCTACAGTATTGCCAGAGGTTAGATAAAAATAGGATATAAGAAGTAGTTAGAAATATGCTATGTTTATTTTTATTAGGATCAAGATTATAGTTATGATTATAAAGATTAAGATTAGATGAGAATGAGGATTTTACAACGTTACAAAGTTACTAAAGAGGATTAGAAATGAACACAGAAGAGAGGATGTGAGGAGGTCCCAATATAATGATATGAATAAGATAAGGATAGTTAGATTTTTGTAGTTTTGTAGTTTGTTTTGTTGTTGTTTTGTTGTATTTTGTATTGTATGTTTTATTGGTAAAATTTAATAAATTTCTTATTAAAAAAAAAAACACCAATGTGATATTCATGGCTTCCTTCCTTTTTAAAAGCTCAAGGAAAAGGGAGGGCAGAGACCAAGCCTCCCTTTCACGCTCTAAGGCCTGGCCAGGAAGTTAAGGCCTGACTGCGGTTACTCAGTGTAGCCTGTTTACCCCAGGTGTTTGGTGGCGGAAGAATATTCCTCCTGGCAATCCCGCGATTACGGGATTGAAGCATGTTTTTAACTGGAATTGTTTTTAGACGTTTTAGAATGTTTTTGATGTGCTTCCGTTTTTACATTCTTCAACAATTCCCCGCTGCAACAAAGGAGATCTATGTGAAAACGTGGAAGCAAAGCAAATTTCCCTACACACCTTCAATGTGGGGTTCCGCAGGGCCCAGTCCTGTTGTTTAACATCTACATGAAACCGCTGGGTGGGGTCATCCGGAGGTTTGGAGTAAGTTGTCTGCAGTATGCTGATGACACACAGCTCTGTTTCTCCTTTACATGTGCAGGTGAGGCAGTGGAAGTGCTGGACCAGTGTCTTGCCTCGGTGACGGACTGGATGAGAGCCAACAAACTGAAGCTCAATCCAGATAAGAGTGAGGCTCAGTTAGTGGGTGGTTCCCTCAACCAGATGGCTGGGAGGTTGCCTGCTCTTGATGGGGTTACACTTCCTCTGAAGGAGCAGGTTGGTAGCTTGGGGGTACTCCTGGATCCTTTACTGTTTCTCGAGGAGGCCCAGGTGGCCTGGAGTGCCTTCCGTCACCTTTGGCTGGTAGGCAAGCTACACCCCTATCTGTACAGGGATAGCCTAACTACTACTGCTGTTGATGCTCTCGTAACCTCAAGGTTAGATTACTGCGATGTGTTACACATGGAGCTGCCTCTGTAGACGGTTTGGAAACTTCAGCTAGTGCAGAATTCAGTGGCCAGGTTGCTCACCAGAGCAAGATGGTTTGAGCATATTACACTGATCCTGGTCCAACTGCACTGGCGACCAATTAGTTTCCGGGCCCAATTCAAAGTGCTGGTTCTGAGCTATAAAGACTTAAATGGCTCAAAACCACAATACCTCAAGGGCTGCCTCTTTCCATATGGATCTACCTGGACCCTGAGAGAAGAAGAAGAAGAAGAGTTTGGATTTGATATCCCGCTTTTCACTACCCGAAGGAGTCTCAAAGCGGCTAACATTCTCCTTTCCCTTCCTCCCCCACAACAAACACTCTGTGAGGTGAGTGGGGTTGAGAGAATTCAGAGAAGTGTGACTAGCCCAAGGTCACCCAGCAGCTGCATGTGGAGGAGCGGAGACACAAACACAGTTCCCCAGATTACAAATATACCACTCTTAACCACTACACCACACGGGCTCATCTTCTGAGGCCCTCCTTCGTGTGCCACCTCCTCGAGAGATCCGGAGGGTGGCAACACAAGAGCAGGGCCTTCTCTGCAGTGGCTCCCCGGCTGTGGAATGCTCTCCCCAGGTATGTTCGCCTTTCTAACCAGGCCTTTGGTTGATTTGATTGACATCCTGTGCCTTTTTAAAATGTGGGGGTTTTTTGGTGGGGGGTTATTGGGTTGTTTTTATTTTGATTATTGATGTTGTGGTTTTATGTTGTTGTTGTTCAGTCGTTCAGTCGTGTCCAACTCTTCGTGACCCCATTTATATTTTGCTTTTATTCTGTAAACCGCCCTGAGACATGCAGGTATAGGGCAGTATATAGATGATGATGATGATGATGATGATGATCATAATATTGTTTGTTGTACGTAGCAAGATTGATGTGAGCTATTCCCAAAGGAAAACTTGTTATATAGGATGAGCAGCAACAACAAAAACTCTCAATTTTACATTTTAACAGGCTGGTGGGGAAAAAAAATATTTTCAAGTACAGTCGTACCTCAGAAGTCGACTGGAATCCGTTCCAGAAGTCCGTTTGACTTCCAAAACGCTTGGAGACCAAAGCGCAACATCTGATTGGCTGTAGGAAACTCCCGCAGCCAATCGGAAGCCGTGGAAGCTGCGGCGGACATTCGGCTTCTGGAAATTGTTCGAAAACCAGAACACTCGCCTCCGGGTTTCGATTGTTTGGGAGCCGATTTGTTTGGGAGCCAAGGCATTTGAGATCCAAGGTACGACTGTATGATTTTCCCTCTGGACCATCTGTTTGGCTTTCATTCCAGTCTGCCCACAGAAACACCAATTTGTCCTGAAAGCTTTTGTTACAGTCTGAGCATGTATACCAGGATCGGGGAACTTTTTCAAGTCCAGGGGCCAAGTTCCTTGGCAAAGGCCACATTCTGGTGTTGGGTGGGGCCAGAGGCAAGAGTGAGTAGGGCAGCAAATGCCCATTCTACCTAGGGATGGGATGCAGCACCTTAAAAAGCCAATGCAATTCTGGGCTGCATCAATAGGATTATAGCGTCTAGATCAAGGGAAGGAATAGTACCACTGTATTCCGCTCTGGTCAGACCTCACCTGGAATACTGTGTCCAGTTCTGGGCACCACAGTTCAAGAAGGATACTGACAAGCTGGAACGTGTCCAGAGGAGGGCAACCAAAATGGTCAAAGGCCTGGAAACGATGCCTTATGAGGAACGGCTTAGGCAGCTGGGTATGTTTAGCCTGGAGAAGAGAAGGTTAAGGGGTGATATGATAGCCATGTTCAAATATATCAAAGGATGTCATATAGAGGAGGGTGAAAGGTTGTTTTCTGCTGCTCCAGAGAAGCAGACATGGAGCAATGGATTCAAACTACAAGAAAGAAGATTCCACCTAAACATTAGGAAGAACTTCCTGACAGTGAGAGCTGTTCGGCAGTGGAATTTGCTGCCAAGGAGTGTGGTGGAGTCTCCTTCTTTGGAGGTCTTTAAGCGGAAGCTTGACAGCCATCTGTCTGGAATGCTTTGATGGTGTTTCCTGCTTGGCAGGGGGTTGGACTGGATGGCCCTTGTGTCTCTTCCAACTCTATGATTCTATGATCTCGCTTTCAGGCTGAGGGAGCCAGCGTTTGTCCACAGACAGCTTTCTCGGTCATATGGCCAGCATGACTATAAACCGCTTCTAGCACAATGGGACTCTGTGATGGAAACCAGAGCGCACAGAAACACCGTTTACCTTTCTGCCACAGCAGTACCTATTTATCTACTGTACTTACAGTGCCATGCTTTCGAACTGTTAGGTTGGCAGGAGCTGGGACAGAGCAATGGGAGCTCACCCCCTCGCAGGGATTCGAACCACCGACCTTCTGATCAGCAAGCCCAAGAGGCTCTGTGGTTTAGACCACAGCGCCACTGGTGCTCATTGCATGCTCCTTTGCGCTGATCCTCTTCCCTCATGGATTCCCTTATGGATGGAGAACTGGAAATTCCAATTGTTGCGGGACTCCGACCACCATCATCCCTGACCGTTCGCCATGTTGGCTTGGAGCTGATGGGAGTCAGGAGTCCCACAGCAGCCAGAGACCCACTGCAGGTTCCTCTTTGTTGCTGTAAAGCTCTTGTGTGCGTGCCCTGATGCACGTCAGAAATCACCCCAGCCAGCAGCATGGAAGCGTAGAATTGTGGACTTGGAAGGGACCTAGTCCATGGGTAGGCAAACTAAAGGCCCGGGGGCCAGATCTGGCCCAAACGCCTTCTAAATCTGGCCTGCAGACGGTCCGGGAATCAGCTTGTTTTTACCTAAGTAGAATGTGTGCTTTTATTAAAAATGCATCTCTGGGTTATTTGTGGGGCATAGGAATTCGTTCCATATTTTTTTCTAAAATATAGTCGGCCCTCCACACAGTCTGAGGGACAGTGGACTGGCCCCCTGCTGAAAAAGTTTGCTGACCCCTGTTCTAGTCCAACCCCCTGACATGCAGCTGTCCCATGCGGGGTTTGAACTTGCAACCTTGTGTTGGTGGATCTCTCGTAGCTCTGCTTGGAGATGCTGGGCTGAACATGGAAGCTTCAGAGGGCCAAAGAGATGCTCCACCCCAAGGGAGCGCCATTTAATGGGCGGCATTAAGGGCATAGCTTCCCCAGGGGGAGATCGGCGAGCTCATCATCCATTGCTAAAAGTCCTCACGGTTGATGTAACGGACCAACCCTGAGCCTGGGTGTGAGCAGGTGCCCAGCACTCGAAGAGTTAACACCCACTCTAGATGACTGGCAGCTCAATCGCAGAGGCGGGTCTTTTCGACCTTTTAAAAGGGAGAGAATGGCAGTTGGGCGGTTGTTGTGGGTCAGGGATTGAGGGTGAGAGGGTGAGCGGGTTGGAGGTTAGGATTAGGCTAGGGAAGAAAAGCTTTTATCCTGTTTAATGTTGTAACCAAGCTTATGTACCTGAAAGAAAAGCATTGTAACCGCAATCTACCTGAACATCCTTGTTAATTAAGTTACCTCAATAAACATATTTTGTGTTTCAACGTTCGCTGACTGTGGCAGTGCGTCAGTACCTCTAGAGGTGTGGTTGAGGGGAAAAGCACTAAGGGTTTCCTGTGATAGAGGGAACGGGTGGCTTATTTTCCTGGCATACAGAGGACTGGGCAGTGAAGCCAAAGGTGCCACGCAGTTGCCAAAAAGGGAAGGCAAGCTGCAGTAGTTTGGGAACCCAGGGCGGGAGGTCCCAAGGTGGCAAGAGTTATTTTTTCAAACGCGGAGCACTGAGGTACCCCGAGGACATCTCTCATAATATCATTTTAGGATTCATTTTAGTCGTCGGTGAAACCTAGGGAGAGACACGGTCTGGGGAAACGTTTAAAAGTGTGAGGGCTCTTTGGAGTGTAACGAAGGGTCCCTCACAGTTGACCACAAAGGGGCTTCAGGAACATGACTTGAGTCGGTAGTACTGGTGGCAAACCTGTCTTGTTTCACCCTTTCCCCCCGTAGAGAGCGTGAGACGGTTGCATGTGAGATCCTGGGTTCGAAATCCCGCTTGGCTGCAGCGAAGCTCACCGATGACTGACTTCCAGCCTAACCTGCCTCACAGGGTTGTTGTGAGGATAATATTGGGGGGAGAGTCATGTATGCCACCTTGAGCATCTTAAGGCATGCAAACGGAATAGTAAATAAATGGAACAAAAAATAATAATGGGATAGATAAAACAATGGGAGATTGATGGCAATTAACAAATAAATAAAAATCCCTCCCTCTAGCTGCTGTTCACCCCATGAGAAATCAGATGAGCCCCCCTAAAACTAAACAACAACAAAAACACGGTGGGATTGCGGATCTTTATTATTTCTTTATTGCATTTGAGTCCAACATTTTCCTCCAAGGAGCTCAAGGTGACACACATGGTTCTCCCCTTGTTATTTTACTCCCCACAATAACCCTGTGAGGTAGTTTAGGCTAAGAGGAAGTGACTGGCCCAAGGTCACCCCTTGAGCTTTGTGCCTGGGGAGGGATTTGAATCCTGGTCTCCCGGTTCCTATTCCGACACTCTAACCGCTACACCACACTGTCTCTTCTCACTATTAGACCCCCAAGTGCTTGCAAGCATCGTAGATGTCATAACTATCTTGTAAAGGGAAAGGGAAAGGGTCCCCTGACCATTAGGTCCAGTCGTGCCTGACTCTGGGGTTGTGGGGCTCATCTCGCTTTACTGGCTGAGGGAGCCGACGTACAGCTTCAGGGTCATGTGGCCAGCATGACTAAACCGCTTCTGGCGAACCAGAGCAGCGCACGGAAACGCAGTTTACCTTCCTGCCGGAGCAGTACCTATTTATCTACTTGCACTTTGACGTGCTTTCGAACTGCTAGGTGGGCAGGAGCTGGGACCGAGCAACGGGAGCTCACCCCGTTGTGGGGATTCGAACCGCCAACCTTCTGATCGGCAATCCCCAGGCTCTGTGGTTTAACCCACAGCGCCACCCGCGTCTTGTATCTTGTGCCAAATTTGATGAAATGCAAAGCTCCGCAGTACCTGTAGGTCATATGTGAGGAACCGCTGGTCCTCCAGATGGACGACTTCCATTAGCCATACCCACTGGCAATGCTTGCTGGGGCTCATGGGAGTTATAGTTCAGCAGAGGCCAAAAGGTTCCCCACGCCTGCTGTAGTTCGAAGCAGCCCACCCGCCTCCCTGCTAAACTCATTCTGGCTTCCTTTCCAGCAATTAAGACTCGTGGGCAGTGGCGGCAGAGTAGGCCAAGTTGAAATGAGAAGTCTTTTACCACACTGATGGGGCTTGAACTTGTTTTTATATGTGGGGAAGTTAATCTGCAGAAAACGTAAAAGTGGAAATTGCCACCTCATAAGGGGAGATCAAGTTTGCTTTACCCCTTACTAAAATAAAGTAAGGCCGCTTACCAGGGATGTCGTAGCAGCTGACATGACAAGCTTGGAAGTCAATCTCTACTCCCGTTTTATACGTAAGGGACACAGAGAACGGAAGGGACCATCGAGTCCAGCATCCTGTCCTCACAGTGGCTGACCAGATGCCTACGGGAAGCCCGAAAATGGGACCCAATCCCAAATGCACTCTCCCCAACTGAGCTTCCCAACAACTGGCATTCAAAAGCATTCAGCTGTGGAGGTAGCCAACTTGGCTAGTAGCCATCGAGAGCCCTCTCCTCCTCCACGAATTTGCCTAATCCTGTTTTAAAGCCATCTGAGTTGGTGGCCATCACTGCCTCCAGTGGCAGGGAGTTCCACAGTTTACTCGTGCGCTAAGAGATTAAACCACACAGTGTGAGGCCCTTGATCACCCCCTAAGGAAACTCTTGGTGTTTTTGGTCATTAGGCGAGATGCAACAGCCTTGGGAATCCAATTATGGAAGAGAGGAGCGCTTACGGCGACCTAAGACCGCCCTTCCTCTTCTACACCCCGAAGGACACGCAACCACCCGCGAGCCGTCTACCGAAAGTCGAATTTATTGTGAGAAATAAGTGCTAATGATCTGCTCCCGGACATCCACCCCGCGGGGGTCTTGCTCCACCAGGCTGTCAGTTTCCAGATAGGGAGGCACGGGGACCTCGGTGTCCACCCCTTGTCCGCCATTGATAATGGGCAACTGGCGCCGGAGGGCCATGTTGTGCAGCATGGCGCACACCACAAACACCTTGGCCACCTTCTCCGGGCGGAGCATTAGCCGCCCGCCGGTGGAGTGCAGGCAGCGGAAGCGCATCTTGAGCTGCCCAAAGGCCTGCTCCACCACCATCCGCGTCGTCTCGTGCGTGGCGTTGTAGCGGGCCACGGGCTCCGGGCCGTCGTCGGGGTGCGGCGTCATGAGGAAAGGGCGCAAAGGATAGCCGCTGTCGCCTGCGGAGGAGAGGAGAGAGCATCGTGAGCGGCACAGGAGGCAACTTGAACAGAATATTTCCCCTCCCCACACTTCCCCCCTGCTCCCCGGAGGGCACGTTCCTCTGCCACATGCAGCTGGGCACAGGCCTCCCCCTATCACACACCCTCCTCCATGTTTGAGGAGGAGGAGGAGGAGACGAAGAAGAAGAAGAAGAATCATAGAGTTGGAAGAGACCACAAGGGCCATCCAGTCCAACCCCCTACCAAGCAGGAAACACCATCAAAGCATTCCTGACAGATGGCTGTCAAGCCTCCGCTTAAAGACCTCCAAAGAAGGAGACTCCACCACACTCCTTGGCAGCAAATTCCACTGCCGAACAGCTCTCACTGTCAGGAAGTTCTTCCTAATGTTTAGGTGGAATCTTCTTTCTTGTAGTTTGAATCCATTGCCCCGTGTCCGCTTCTCTGGAGCAGCAGAAAACAACCTTTCTCCCTCCTCTATATGACATCCTTTGATATATTTGAACATGGCTATCATATCACCCCTTAACCTTCTCTTCTCCAGGCTAAACATACCCAGCTCCCTAAGCCGTTCCTCATAAGGCATCGTTTCCAGGCCTTTGACCATTTTGGTTGCCCTCCTCTGGACCCGTTCCAGGTTGTCAGTATCCTTCTTGAACTGTGGTGCCCAGAACTGGACACAGTATTCCAGGTGAGGTCTGACCAGAGCGGAATATAGTGGTACTATTACCTCCCTTGAAGAAGATTATACCCTGCCCATCTGGCTGGGCTTCCCCCCAGCCACTCTGGCCAGCTCCCAACAGAATATTAAGAGCACAATAAAAGATCAAACCGCTTCCCTAAACAGGGCTGCCTTCAGATGCCTCCTAAAAGTCAGATAGTTGTTTATTTCCTTGACATCTGGCGGAAGGGCACCACTACCAAGAAGGCCCTTTGCCTGGTTCCCTGTAACCTCACGTCTCACATGGAGAGAACCGTCAGAAGGCCTTCAGAACTGGACCTCAATGTGGAGACACTCCTTCAGGTTTACTGGGCGGAGGACGTTTATGGCTTTAAAGGTCAGCACCAACACTTTGAATTGTGCTCGGAAACGTACCCACCGCTCCCCCACCTCCTCCTCCTCGCCTCGCCAACTGCCCTTCCTGCCTGCCTCTCGCGGCTGCCCAGCTCAGACATGCGCAGAAATGGCGCCAAAAGCTAGGAAGCAAGTCGGGAAAAGAGGGTGGCACCCGGCTGGAGGGGAAGGTGCTGTCCAAGCCAGAGAAGGCAGCAGGGGAGGAAGCATGGTGCCAACTTTCAGAAAATATCAGGGGAGCTCCAGAAGACAGATGGGCCTATTTTTGTAGGCGATGACAGCAACAAGTGTACTTTATTTGCAATAATAATAATAATAATAATAATAATAATAATAATAATAATAATAATAATAGGTGAAATCAGGAGATACCTACTCAAGAGGAGTGGCTGTAAAAACTGACGGAATATGCCAAATTGGCAAATTTAACAATGAAAATTAGAGATAGAGAAGAGGCAGACTATAAGGAGGAGTGGAAACCTTTCTTGAATATTTAAAGAATTATTGGAAACATGTAAAAAAAAAAAGGCAGGTAGGATTTGAATGGAGAACAGCAGTTGAATATTTGCTGGGAGCCCGCCATGGAAAAGATAAGGTAAACAATAATTATATTATGCAGCAAACTTAGAAACCATGGGGGGGGAACCATGGAGGGGTGAAGTCGAATGTGAAATGGGTGTGTATTTGGAAAGTATGCATTCTTTTGTAAACTCTTGAAATTCAGAAATGAAATTTTAAATAAACCGTATGTATTGGGGAAGCTTGGCCTGGCTGTGTGGGGAGGTGGCTGGCCAACAGAGGGAGGGAGGAAAACATCAACTTGCAGAAAATATTGGGGGAACTTGCCCCACTAAATATTTTACTGGGGGGTCTGAAAGGACAAGGGAGCGATAGATTTGCTGCCTATGCACATGTTGTGTGGGCGTCTTAGGCAAATCTAAAGAAATGTAGTATAAACACCGACAACGGGGAAACACTTGCCTGCGAGCGCTCCAATTGGAGAACAGCTTTTACCAAAGGTGTCATGGGCTTTGAAGACGCTTGAACTCAGGACGAAAGGGAGAAACGTGCTAAGAGGAAGGCATGCATGGCAAACCCTCACCGTGATCAACTCCCGCCCAGAAACCTATGTCCCCACTGTGGAAGGACATGTGGATCCAGAATTGGCCTCCACAGTCACTTATGGACTCACTGTTAAGACCGTGTTCATGGAAGACAATCTTACTTGGCTACGAGGGATCGCCAAAGAACAGGGGTAGACAACCTAAGGCCCGGGGGCTGGATGTGGCCCAATCGCCTCCTCAATCCGGCCCACGGATGGTCCGGGAATCAGCGCATTTTTACATGAGTAGAATGTGTCCTTTTATTTCAAATGCATCTCTGGGTTATTTGTGGGGCATAGGAATTTGTTCATTTCCCCCCCTCCAAAATATAGTCCGGCCCACCACATGGTCTGAGGGATGGTGGACCGGCCCACAGCTGAAAAAGGTTGCTGACCCCTGCCAAAGAAGAAGACAGCGTAATGAATCCAAATAAGAACTCTGGCCAAAAGTTTTAACCAAAAAACATACGTTTACTCGTAAGTAATTCCAAATGTAATATCAATTCTGTAAAGAATTACAGTCTTAAACATAAAATAGTTTCATATGGAAATTTTCTTTGAAGTCTTCTAAATACAGATGTCAAGGCTTCTCAAATACGTGTCAGATGCAAGCCAGGGAGACCAGGACAGGGCCCCGTTTCGGCATGGATGCCTTCTTCAGCTGGCAATATCAAATAATATTAAATAGCACAGAGTACACCTTACACGTCCAATATTAAGAAACTGGTATATAAACATTGGCACCTGCTATCTAACATACCGGGATGTCAGAATCTCCTATGTTGATATTACATTTGGAATTACTTACGAGTAAACGTATGTTTTTTGATTAAAACTTTTGGCCAGAGTTCTTATTTGGATTCATTACAGTGTATTTGGCAATAAGAATTCCAACTTCTTAAAGAAGAAGACAGCGGCACAGACATCCGGTGTGGGGACAGAGCAGACAGAGCTGACGTTCGACACGGTTCGTTCACCTCAGAATGGGCCTTCCCCCCCCAAAAAAAACACTCAAATACTCACCCAAGAGCCAACCCTTTCCTTCAGGCCATGACTCCAGGAGCCTCTGCAGCTGGGAGAGCTGGAATATCCGAGCGTCGTGGACGCTGCCGGGGAACTTTGCCAGCACATGGGTGAAGCACCCTGAGGCGTCGCAGGTGGCCTGCACGTTGAGGCTGTGGAAGTTGTGGCAGTTGCGGTAGAGCGCGGGCATGTCAGCCGGCGCGATGATGGGGACGTGGGTGCAGTCCACGATCCCGATGACGTTCGGGAAGCCGGCGATGTCGAAGAAGGCTTCCCGCGTGCGGCGCAGTTCCGAGTCGGTGGTGGGGAAGGTGATGTGCTCGTGGACATGGCGGAGCATGGCCTCCAGGAAGGCGTCGAGGCAGCGGCTGACGGACGACTGCGACACGCGCAGGTTGTCGCCCGTCATCCGCTGGAAGGACCCGGTGCCCAGCACCTGCAGAGCGATCAGGACCTTCTGCAAGGTGGGGATGTGCCTGCGGCTGGCTGAGGCGCCGTCCAGGTAAGGAGCCAGCAGGGTGCAGAGGTCCTGGATGGCCTGGCGGTCCAGGCGGAAACGGGTCAAGCACTCCTCGTCGGACACCTGCAGCTCGTGGGTGCGCATCCGGATGAGGCGGGTCCTCCGGGGCGGCCGCCGGCTGTGGATCTCAAGGTTGGCGGCATAGACAAGGTCCAATAGGCCCTCGTCGTCGGAGCTGCCCTCCTCTGGGTACAGGGGGAGGGGGCCGCCTGCCCGGGGCGCCACTTGCCCAAGGTTGCCTGCGGGCAAAGAGGGGGAGGGGGAGAGAGAGATCCTGATCACACCAGGGTCCAGATTAGGAACTTTTCTATACGTATATTGTATCACTCTGTCTCTCGAAAAAGAAACGTAAGAGAAAAACGGCAGAGAGAAAAAGGGCGAAAACAGGATATTTATTGGGAAAGTGTGACTTTTGCAGCTGCCGTTAAAGTTGCAATGAAGCACAGGAGGATTTTTGAAAGAACAATGCAATATTAGCTCCACAAAAGGCATAAAGGAGAACAGCAACAACAACCGGGAAAAGGTAAGCAACATTTAACAAGGACAGGAAAAAACATCATGGACAGAATAATTGCCACATACAGGAAGAACAAGGATACAGATCATGGGTAGGTAAACTAAGGGCCGGGGGCCAGATCCAGCCCAATCGCTTTCTAAATCCAGTCCGCGGACAGTCCGGGAATCAGCATGTTTTTACATGACTAGAATGTGTCCTCTTATTTAAAATGCATCTCTGGGTTATTTGTGGGGCATAGGAATCCGTTCACCCCCCCAAATAGTCCAGCCCCCCACAAGGTCTGAGGGACAGTGGACAGGCTCACTGCTGAAAAAGTTTGCTGACCCCCAATATAGCTTGAGTTCCTCACTTGCAGTTCTATTTAATGTGCCAAAAGGAACTGAAGTTATTAATACTGCAGTTGTTGTATAAGGAATTATTATTTTGACTGGGATGTAATTGAAATTAATAAGATTCTGGAACGCAGGAATAAATAAAATCATCAAACCGTCAATTTTAGCACACGGGGTGGGGGCAACTAAATTATGTAATTTGGCATATGAATGACTGGTATTTGTAACTGCATTAAAATTCAGCATTGTTATAATGAGGCTGTGATTGGATTATTGTAACCGAAAACTAATAGAAATTATTATCAAAAAAAATAAAAAGAAACTTAAGAAAACTTTGGGTGGTAGAATCAGAGTTGGAAGGGACCCTGAGGATGAACGAACGTGACCAGGTCCAAGCATTTCAAAGGTCTGCTCCCCTCCGTAATACTTAGCTGAACATCACCCTCTGTCTTTAAGGGCCCCGGCATTTGAAAAACCTGAACTGTACAGCTGAGTTGGCCATCACCATTCGCTGGCGACGTTCTTCCACAATTCCGCCCTCTCTTGCTCCCAGCCTACTTGATCTCAAAACAACAGACACCATCTCGGCTTCCCTAAATGGATCAGTCCCCAGGATAGCCCTCCAGACATTGCTGGATACCGATCAGGCCCAGCCAGCATGGCCAGGTATGATAGGAATTGTACTACAATAATCTATGGAGGGCACTCCTAGCTACTCCTGGCAGTGGTTCTCTGGGGTTTGGGGCAAAGGCATTTTCTCATCATCTGCTACCCTGAGATTTGTTTTTTAAAAAATACAAAATGGCCAGGTGTGATAGCAAGATTTTGCGCAGCGTTTTAGGCAGGCGTAGGGGAAGTTTTGCTCCGACAGATGTTGTTGAACGACGGCACTCACCCTCCCTGGCGCTTGCTGGGGGCGATAGGGGTGGCAGTTTGGCAACATCTGGAGGGACAAATGTCCCCCCCCCCCGCCTCTTTTAGGCAAATCCCAAGGGATAGCTCGGTCAGTAGAGCAGGTTGTTGTTGTTCAGTCGTTCGGTCGTGTCCGACTCTTCGTGACCCCATGGACCAGAGCACGCCAGGCACGCCTATCCTTCACTGCCTCACACAGTTTGGCCATACTCATGTTAGTAGCTTCGAGAACACTGTCCAACCATCTCATCCTCTGTCGTCCCCTTCTCCTTGTGCCCTCCATCTTTCCCAATATCAGGGTCTTTTCCAGGGAGTCTTCTCTTCTCATGAGGTGCCTCAACTTCAGGATCTGTCCTTCCAGGGAGCACTCAGGGCTGATTTCTTTAAGGATGGATAAGTTTGATCTTTTAGCAGTCCATGGGACTGCAGGAGACAACTCTTAATCTGAGGGTTGTGCGTTCGAGCCCCATGTTGGACAAAAGATTCCTGCATTGCAAGGGATTGGATTAGATGACCCTCAGGGTCCCTTCCACGATTCTAAATTGAGCAGCCAGCCCATTTTGACAGAACGGTGGCAATCTGATAAAAGCATTACAGAGGATGCCAGCCCAATGTTGCTTTGCACCGGCCCATCAAGACTGACTGGCAACATCTCAGGCAGGAACAGATTGTTCCCAGTCGCATTGCTCGAGATCCATTTAGCAGAAAGATCCAGCTTGATACAGGCAATAAACTCGCTCAGCCGCCACGTTCTGCTCTAGGGTCTCTGCTGAGAAGTAGCCATTGATCTTAAGCTCCTTAGAAGCTGATAGGGTGGATACAACTCCCTCAAACAAGCAAAAAGGTCTCTAGGGTTTCCCCACCCCCTTAAAGATGAAACAGAGGCCCCCACACAGAATAAAACATGACAGCCGCCCCGAAGGCATGTTTCTAAGAGCAAGGGTTTCCCCCGGGCAGCAGAAGCATCCCACCTGTTGCAACAGGTGATCTCCCAGGTGCCAAGGATGGAGAACAAAGGAATTCTGCAGGCCTGCCCAATCCCTTTATTCACGTCTCAAGTGAAGGACTGGGATGACCTACAAAAATGTGGAAGGGGCTGCAGATGCTTTGGAGGGTACCTTCTCGAGAAAAGCTGGAGAAATGTTATCTATTGCAGTGTTTTTCAACCTTTTTTGGGCAAAGGCACACTTGTTTCATGAAAAAAATCACGAGGCACACCACCATTAGAAAATGTTAAAAAAATTAACTCTGTGCCTATATTGACTATATATAAAGTAATTTTTCAATTTTTCCCACGGCACACCAGGCAACATCTCGCGGCATACTAGTGTGCCGCGGAACAGTGGTTGAAAAACACTGATCTATTGGGAGAACTTTAAAATATAAAGTCAGGATGGATAAAAATCAATGTTTTTTTTAAAAAAATAAAAAAATCAGATTTTTTTATTTAAATCAATTTTTTTTATTTAAATCGAATTTTTTTTAAATAAAATGCTTTTTGGGGAAAATATATTACCATCCGAAGGTTATTCAATCATGAAATAAAGATTACTTTTTTAATTATGTAGAATAAGGCTGTATATTTTTAAATTTTTTGGTAAATAAATTCCATTAATCCATTCACAATGTCATTTATGCTCTTCCAGAGTTTTTTGTATGATTATTGGGCAGTTTCTCTGCCTACAAGATATTATCACAGATGCTTGGTTTACTTTTGCAGTTCTCAAAACTGAATTTGACTCAGCAAAGATCACATGCCTCTTCTTCACAGCAAAAATGTTATAACATGAACAGAGTTGAGAAAAAGACCTTAATCCTATTTTTCTACAAACCTATGAATACAGAATCAACCCCTTAAGTGTTAAGTTTCAAGAAGTTCAGTGAACAGAATAGAAACAATATTTTTCTGATGGTTTAGAGTGGAATGGATCTAATAAATCTATTTAAATTGTTATTATTAAGGTAATGATCATTTTTCTCCTTCCTAAGTACAACAGAAAAGTTGTCCAAATGTGAATGACTAACCTATTGAACTGGGGATAAAAAAACTAATATGAAAAGTTGTTATTCTAAAAATCTTCATCTACTTGCATATTAAAGTTATACCAGCAAGAATTAGTCTTTATGTAGAAAACTGTGATTTAAATGAAGCCTTACTGACTAGTGATTTAAATTGTGATTTAAATCAGTTTGATTTAAATCAAATCAACCCTGGTGCCATTGCTTGCTTTTTGCAATAAACTCTGAAACTCCCCAGTGGGGCAAATGTTTGGGGCGGAGAGTACAGCCCTGGATGCCAGGCACTCTGAATTTCGGCGGGGGTGTGGGGTGGGGTGGAATGAGCCTACGAACCCATAACAGGTGCGACGACCCGTTAAGCAAATAAGATAACCACGCAAAACGAACTTCTTACCCAAATTGCTGCCCTCTTCCTCATCAGCCTCTTGCTTTGCTTCCCTGAACAGAGGCTTGGGCGCAGAGTCGGAGGCGGGTTGCTCCGGCTCCGGCTCTGGAGAATCTGCGTTGTCCATTTCGAAGAGACCCAGCACCTGAAAACAGCACCAAAGATCTTGATCAGGTCCGAAATTGCAAGGCTCAGAAAGGCAGGGTGATACGTAAGGGCAAAACGCCACTTAAAATTATGCTCTGTATTAGCTGGCGCTTTGTAAACGGCAGCATGCAGCGAACAGTGTCAGAATTCATGTAACTGGTTCCTTTAATTTAAAACAAAACCCCGCCCTTCTTGCAAGAAGAAGAAGAAGAGTTTGGATTTGATATCCCGCTTTTCACTACCCGAAGGAGTCTCAAAGCGGCTAACATTCCCCTTTCCCTTCCTTCCCCCACAACAAACACTCTGTGAGCTGAGTGGGGCTGAGAGACTTCAAAGAAGTGTGACTAGCCCAAGGTCACCCAGCAGCTGCATGTGGAGGAGCGGAGACATGAACCTGGTTCCCCAGATTACGAGTCTACCACTCCTAACCACTACACCACACTGGCTTTCACAACAACCCTGTGATGTAGAATAAGTGGGCAGGTGGTAACTAGGTGAATGGGGATTTAATACCTGGGTTTCCCAAGTGCTGTTACACATTGGCTCGGTTACAACTCTTCCCAGGGAAAGGGTGGGGGGAATATTAGTGCCGCTGCAGAGAGAAAACTGCAGGGTAAGTTCATGTATACAAAAAAAAACCCACCAGTGGAAATAAGTTTTGATGGACGTGAAAATGGAATACTGAATGGTTTAGTTCAGGGGTGGCCAACTTCCAAGAGACTGTGATCTACTCATAGAGTTAAAAACTGGCAGTGATCTACCCCCTTCTGGGGTGTTCAGGTCAAAGTTGTTGAGCTTTTTTTTTAGGAAGGAATGCCCTGTTTTGGGGGGTTCACGTAAAGTTGTTCAGCTTCTTTAGGGAAGAGAAAAGCGAAATTGAGTTTTCTTTTTTCTTTTAGGAAGGAAAGTCCTGTTTTTGGTGGTTCAGGTCATTTTAGGGGTGCAGGGCAAAGATGTTGAGCTTTTTTTTTTTTAGGGGAGCCAATTTTTTTTAGCTTCTTTGGAGGGAGCCACTGATCTGCCGGTGATCTACCACAGACGTCCAGTGATCTACCGGTAGATCACGATTGGACATGCCCGGTTTAGTTTATGTCAAATATGCAGAGATCCATGGCATGCAAACTGAACCACGGAAAGAGGAGAAGGGAAGCCACTGATATTTTAAGGTTGTTTAAATGAATATTCAAAAATGTAAAATAGAAAAACTCAATAAAATTTATACCAAAAAAAAAACACCAAACAAATCAGAGAGCGAGAGATAGGAATGGGTGGCCACAGAGAAAAATGGGGTGGGTGACCAAAGAAACACAGACATGAGATGTCACGCGGGGGGGGGGTCGGGGTGTGTGAGAGAGACAGGACAGCGTCAGGAGCGAGCCAGCAGTAAATCATGCCATGCAAGTTGGTGTTAACTCTTCATTAGCAAAAACAGGAGTGTCAGGCCTAATGAGCACAGCAACTCATCTCTGGCAGGTGTTGCCCCATGAAGCAGTTGCTGAGATTGAAGGCCCCTGCCTCACCTCCTCTCCAGGGTTTCCCCCAAGCAATCTGAGACTACGCCTGCGTGAAGCTTACTTCTCCCTCTGCCCTTTTCATGCCTCTCCTGGTTCTGGGAATCAGAGGGGAGCTTCTTGCAGCAGGAGGGGGAGACCCCTGTGCCTCTTCACCAGCCTGACGCATCTCTGCCTCTTGGTCTCCCTCCTCTCCTGCTTCAGCTTCTGCCTGATTCTGGACTTCTCTCTGTCACAGACTCTCCCCGCTCACTAAGCCCTGTCCCGACACTTCCTCTTCCCAGTCTTCTCCCTCTGACAACTCATTGTTGCTCCACCACCACAGCTCCCCAGCTGATTCTTTCCACCATTCCTCTGCGTCCATCCCGTCGGTGACAGACAGAGAGAGGGTTAAGGTGTCGCAGTGCTGTACAACCATGCAAAGCAGCAAACCCTGCACCATTTTGGCTCTGTCGCTTGAGGTCACATCAACGAACATTGATCTTATACAGGCAGTCTAGGTCTGGACACCTCCAAAGGACTCAAATCAATAATGGTGCCGTGTCTAGAGTGAATATGCACGGGTTTACCCTCAAAGTGCCTTGCAAGCTTATCACAGCAGGTCTCTGAATAAGTCCTGCCAAAAATGTTCCTGTTTCAACTAGCTTTCACTTAAGCATTTTGCATTATTAGTTTATTTGACCACTGAATGGTTTGTTTCTAACGCTCTGAACGCTGCATATTGCTTTGTGCAATTCCATTGTTCACCGCTTAGGGATACTTCTTTTTGAGCGAGAGGTACACAAATTTAGTAAATCCAGACTAGGTCATCTAATTCCCTCCGCCAAAGCCTCACTGCTCAGTGCAGGATTTGCTGGGCAGGATGCAGTTCCCAGCAAACTTTGCGTATGCCTGGGTTTAGGCTTTCGTAAACAGACACATTCTTATAGGGAAATTCTAAAAATGCAAGGAATTTTCGAGTGGAAAGCAGCCTTGGAGATAGCCCAACCCAGCCCCTCTTCAGGGCAGGGCTTTTGCAATTACAGTAGGGGCAAGGAAACCCTTTTTTCAGCCAGAGGGATGCATTGCCCTCTTGCCACATGGCAGTAGGGGGCAACCAATGGAAATTTGACGCACTGGCTCTCTTACAGGTGCTTTGTGATGCCCATCCCGCATTTGTAAGAAATCAATCTGTTCGTGTGGAACTCCCTGCCTCTTACAGGTGGGTAGCCGTGTTGGTCTGCCATAGTCAAAACAAAATCGAAAATTCTTTCTAGTAGCACCTTAGAGACCAACTGAGTTTGTTCCTGGTATGAGCTTTCGTGTGCATGCACACTTCTTCAGATACACTGAAACAGAAGTCACCAGATCCTTAAATATAGAGGGGGAGTGGGGAGGGGTATTACTCAGAAGGGTGGTGGGAATGGGTGATAGGCTGATAAGTGTGGAAAACCTGTTGACGAGCTCATACCAGGAACAAACTCAGTTGGTCTCTAAGGTGCTACTAGAAAGAATTTTCGATTTTGTTTTGTCCCTGCCTCTTGACAACAGGCAGGTGCCTTCGCTGCAAAGCGTAATGCTGGTGGTCGACAAAAGAGGTTAAAAGAATCTCTCAAGGCAAATCTAAAGAAATGTAGTATAAACACTGACGTGTGGATCCACAGTCACTTACGAACTCACGGTTAAAACCGTGTTAATGGAAGACAGTATTACTCGGCTACGAGTGATCGCCAAAGAAGAAGAAAGAAGAAGACCTGCTAGAAATGTTTTTGTTTAAACAAGCCTACCCAGATGCTTAGAAAGCTGGTGTGAGTTTTAACCCGTTTTAGTCTATTATTATTATTATTATTATTATTAATATACCGCCCTATACCCGCAGATCTCAAGGTGGTTCACAGGACAAATTCAGAATATAAAACCGCAAAGTACACAATCCTAACACCCCGTAACACATTTTAAAAGATAAGACTGTTGTTAGACTTAAATTATTGTTGTTAATTGTGCTTACTGAATATTCTATCATTTTTTTGTAAAGTACTTTGAGGTTAGTTTGTTGTTCACTGGTGTATAAATTTTATGAAATAAATTAAAGAAATAAATAAAATCCTCGGCCAAAGCGGCCGCCTGGGAGCACGTCTCCGGTTCATGTTCCCTCACCCAGCTCTGGAGGTCAGGCGGAAGGATGGTTTCCACACACACACACACCCCTCTCCATCCTCCATCCAGGCAAAAACACTCCAGGACGCTAGTACACAGCATGAGCAATGAGGTTGGGGCCTGGGCAGGAGGAGTGCGGAGGAGGCAGGTGAAGAAGGGCCTCAGAGGATGATCGCAGAATCCGGGACGCTTTATATGGGGAGAAGCGGACCTTCAGGTATTGTGTTCCTGAGCCGTTTAAGGCTTTATGGGTCAAAAGCAGCACTTTAATTGGGACCCTAAGCTAACTGGCAGCCAGTAGAGGTAAGGTAAAGGTAAAGGACCCCTGGACGGTTAAGTCCAGTCAAAAGTGACTATGGGAGTTGCGGCGCTCATCTCACTTTCAGGCCGAAGGAGCCTGCATTTGTCCACAGACAGCTTTCCATGTCGTGGCCAGCATGACTAAGCCGCTTCTGGCGCAACAGATCACTGTGACAGAAACCAGAGCGCACGGAAACGCCGTTTATCTTCCCGCTGCAGCAGTACCTATTTATCTACTTGCACTTGTGTGCTTTCGAACTGCTAGGTTGGCAGGAGCTGGGACAGAGCAACGGGAGCTCACCCCATCACAGGGATTCGAACCGCCGACCTTCTGATCGGCAAGCCCAAGAGGCTCAGTGGTTTAGATCACAGCGCCACCCGCTCTTCCAGCCAGTACAGTCGGGCCAGGATCGGTGAAATATTCTCCCCAAATGTTTGCTGCTCCCCAAACGCACATTCACGCATGCGCACAGATGCCAATCAGGATGAATCTCTGGCTCACCTGCTGCTCCCTCCTCTCCGCCTCCCTCTGCACCTGTAGGAAATCCTCGGCCAAAGCGGCCGCCTGGGAGCACGTCTCCGGTTCGTGTTCCCTCACCCAGCTCTGGAGGTCAGGCGGAAGGATGGCCAGGAACTGCTCCAGGATTAGCAGCTCCAAGATCTGCTCCTTGGTGTGCCTCTCCGGCTTCAGCCACCGGTGGCACAGGTACCAGAGCTGGCTGCACACCTCGCGGGGGCCCTCGGCCTCCTGGTAGCGGAACTGGCGGAAGCGCTGGCGCTTCATCTCCATGCTGGCCGAGTCGTCGCCCAACACCTCCTCCTTCACTTTCACCACCCCGGACTCGCCAATCTCCCCGGAGTCCAGGCTATTGTGGGCCTCGGGGCCTTCCCCAGCCAGGCCCTGCTGGTGGCGGGACGCCCGTCCGCTCCTGGGCCACGGTCGGGCCGCTGCCGGCCCCTCAAGGGAGGACGGAAAGGCTCGCCTGTCTTCCCACTCCGCTGGCCGGGACGCTGGCGGGTTTCTCCACCCCGAGCGAGGGGAGCGAGTGGCGTTGAGAAGGGCCTTTTGATGAGCCGTCCGGCCCCTGGGCAGCCTCTCCTCTTTGTCTCGGGGGCCGCGGGAGGCCTCTCCTTTCCCCCGCCAGCCTTCCTCTGACTCGGGGTTCTCATGTTCGTCCTCCTCGACCTCCATCTTCTTCCCTCGCCGGGCCACCTGCTCCAGCTCGCCCTGCAAATGGAGGCTCGAAGTCGCGCCCCGCTTGGCGGCCATTTTGAGACAGCCTAACCGCCGGCCTTCTCCGAAAAGGCGATGGGTTTCTCTGGGAGAGGAATGCGTCCGGCCTACGCCTTCTGGCTTACACCTGTGGGAAAACTGGCTGCTGCAATGGGGTTGTCTCTGCCTCAGAAGCACACAGAGATCAATGTTTGATGGCAGGGCCTTCTACCTGAAGAGCAAGGAAGAAAAACAGAAATTAACAGAGAAAAATTCTCCTCAGCTAAAAACAGGCAAGGGATCCCCCAACCTATTCCACGTGGCATCAACAGAAGTATTTTACACCTTAATTTACATAGACCTAGGCTCTGTGGTTTATCTACACATTAAAAAAAAATTTGGGAAGAAAATCTGATTTCTGAGAGTACATGGCACCAGGTGATTTGGCATGGAATAACCCAGTGTCTCGATCCAGGGAAATCAAAATCCTGATGTATTCAATCTTTGTCAGAGCACACCTGTAGTCCTGTGTCCAGTTCTGGACAGCAGAATTTAAGAAAGATATTGACACGCTGGAAGATGTGCAGAGGAAGGCAAGCAAGATGATCAAGGGTCTGGTAACCAAGCCCTATGAGGAACGGATAAGGGAATTTAGCCTGGAAAAGTGGAGACTGAGAGAAGATATGGCAGCCATCTTCAAATACCTAAAGGCCTGTCACATGGAAGAGGGAACAAGCTTGTTTTATCCTGCTCCACAGGTAAAAGGTAAAGGGACCCCTGAACATTAGGTCCAGTCACGGACGACTCTGGGGTTGCGGCGCTCATCTCGCGTTACTGGCCGAGGGAGCCGGCGTACAGCTTTCCGGGTCATGTGGCAGCATGACTAAGCCGCTTCTGGCGAACCAGAGCAGTGCATGGAAATGCTATTTACTTTCCCGCCGGAGTGGTACCTATTTATCTACTTGCACTTTGATGTGCTTTCGAACTGCTAGGTGGGCAGGAGCTGCGACCGAGCAACGGGAGCTCAGCCCGTCGCAGGGATTCGAACTGCCAACCTTCTGATCAGCAAGCCCTAGGCTCTGTGGTTTAACCCACAGCGCCAGTCCACAGAGTAGGACTCAAATCAATGGATTCAAGTTACAGGAAAGGAGATTCTGACTAAACACCAGGAAGAACTTTCTGATAGTAAAGGCTGTTGAATCGCGGAACCAGTGCTCCCCCAAGGGTACGCAGTACCGGCAACTCTTTTTCATGGTTGTTAAAAAGTGTGGCCCTTACTGTAACAGATTCATGGTAGCAGCACCTAATTTTCTAGACGAAAAGGACTGCGTGGAACGGACGGTGTATTTAAGCAGAGGCTGGACGGATGTCTGCTAAAATCGCAGTTGGGGCAAGAGGAATTTCTCTTTCATTTTAGGAGGGGGGTATCTATGCACACTTGCCTGGGATCTCCTGCTAAAACAACGAGGGGGGAAACCTCCCATCTAGCAGCGCCAGGATTCGGCCGTTGGAAACACTGTCCGGGCAGAAAATCGCTGGAATGTCCAGGGAAATCCGGATGTATGTCAACCCATGTTGGAAGCCCAACAGCTTTTGTGTTCGGGTTTTCACTTTTTGAAATATGGCAACGCTACTTAAATGGTGCTTGGAGTCGCAATTTTGGGACTACACATGACGTCATTGTGACTGACTTAGATCACCTGGGGAAATTGTACTTGTGTCCTTTGTACTTGCACCTTTCAAAATATCGCAGGGCAGTGCCCAGAAACCAGTCCGATCATTATTTTTTTGCTATCGGTCTTGAAACTTATGAGCAGTTTGGTTTTAGGAGAAAAAAACACCTCAAAGCATAAAGAGTATAAAGAGATCAAGGAATGCTGTTTTCATCGCCATACCAAAAGCAGAAACCACTAATAGCTTCAGATGTCTTGCAAAGACATCTTTAATAATATCTTTATTACGGTCGTAGACCAGCAAAAGAAAAATAAAATGGTAACACATAGTATAAATATTTCTTAAAATAGCGTCTATTTTTACCCCGGCTTTTCCTGGCCAACAGGATCAGACCCTGTTTAACGTGTTTGAAACTTCCGAATTTCTGTTTTATTTCACATTCTGCATTTTTATATCACTGTTTTACTGGGTCTAGGTTGCATGCTTAGTTTAATATTTTAACAATATGCCGTTTTGACTGTTAAGTCTGTGCTCACTTACACAAGATTTTTGAAATATTATATACCCAAGCGATCACTCCGCTCGGCCGATGAGAGCCTCCGGCAGATAGCACCTTATCAAGAGGTCCGTTCCGCACCTTTTAGTATGGCGCGGGTGGCGCCGTGGGTGAACCACTGAGCCTAGGGCTTGCTGATCAGAAGGTTGGCGGTTTGAATCCCTGCGACGGGGTGAGCTCCCGTTGCTCGGTCCCAGCTCCTGCCCACCTAGCAGTTTGAAAGCATGTCAAAGTGCATGTAGATAAATAGGTACCACTCCGGCGGGAAGGTAAACGGCGTTTCCGTGCACTGCTCTGGTTCACCAGAAGCGGCTTAGTCATGCTGGCCACATGACCCGGAAGCTGTACGCTGGCTCCCTCTGCCAGTAACGCAAGATGAGCGCCGCAACCCCAGATTCGGACATGACTGGACCTAATGGCCAGGGGTCCCTTTACCTTTTACCTGCCCTTAGGAATGCCCTGCCTTTAAGTGTTAGTCTTTTTGGAGCCTACTGAAGACCTCCCTCTTCCAACAAGCCAAAATGGAGATATTTCCCAGGCTCCATCCACACTCTTCATTTAAAGCACTATCATTCCACTTTATAAACAGTCATAGCTTCCCCCAAAGAATCCCGGGAACTGTAGTTTGTTAGGGGTGCTGACAGCTGCTAGATCTTTATTCCCTTCACAGAACTACAGTTCCCAGAGCAGTTTCTCATCTTCACAAGGAATTCTGATGGCCCTCTCCTAAAACCACCACAATACAAGACAGTATTTGCAGGAAACGGTATAGATCTCAGGCCCTATGTTGCCCTCTAGACCTCTCTACCTGGCCCTTGAGTCGCTCCCAAGGGCCGCAGGCATGCCTCAAACCCTCTGCAAGAGTTTTCGCCCGGCTAGAATGCATTCATGAACTCCAATAGGTCTTGGTTTGTGGAAACTTAAGTTTACTGCACAAATGTAAAATTTACATTCATTGCTCTGCCCACATTTCCTGCCGGCCCTATCCATGACCGGCTTGTGGCCCCCAGGAGGTCACCCAGAATGGAGTGCGGCCCTCAGCTTGAAAAAGGATCCCTGCCCCCTGGATTATAGTTTGAATCTGACATGACCTCACAAACAGAAGGGCTCTGAACGCAACAGAGGTTCTAACTGCCAGAGAGGACATTTTTTGCTAGTTTACAGTGAGAACAGGAAATTGGGACTAGATGGGCCTTTGGCCATTAGGGTGTTCTTACTCATTTATTTGCAAGTTGGGAAATTAGGATGGTTACCAACAGATTCATTATATTAAGTTATTAACGATTAATCCATCCATTTCCCCCTTAAACCAACATTCATTTGCATTTGACTTAAAATAGCTTTGATTGGGGGGGCATTTTCCCCGAGATCTCACACATCTATGGCTATTTCTAACATTTTAGTGCAAGAATTTTTCTACTGTGCCCCATATCAAAATCCAAATGATATTATAAGTGGGGGTGTGAAATGTTTTAATAAATAACAGCACAATGGAAAAAGTTAACAAAATGAGAAAACTGATAATGTACAAAATAAATAACAGCACAATGAAAGAGTTAATGAATTGAGAAAACTTTTTTAAAAGTTATCTAGCAGACTAAAATGGACTATCGCAGAAGTCTCATGGAAAGGAGCTTACGTTCATCCTTGTACCCACTTTCCTGGGAGTAAACCTATTGAGTTCAGTGAGACTTACTGCTCTGTAGCTTCTGGTAGGACTGCAGCCCATTCATCAAGGAGAGAGGGGCTAACCCAAAATCTTAACCCCCTGAAACATGCTAGTTTTACCTGCTTTTTTCCTTCTTCAGGCAGCAAAAGAGCATTAAAAAAAATCCATTGCACAGGACGTTTACAAAAATAAAATAACAATAAGCCTTTTATGGGGGCTGCACTGAGTGCCGAGTTAAACCAAATGAGGTCTGGATCAGACCGGTCGGGGAATTTAGATGTCTCATAACTTGTACACAGACACACAGTTTTTTAAAAAAAGCTGTTTTCTAACCTTGCACACACATTAAAAAGGTGCAACCGCTTCTTCCAGAGCCTGCAGAGCCTTAAAAGAGGAAGGAGTGATCAGCGTCTCTCTCCCTATATATATTCTGCGGGGGAGGAAGGGAGTGGGATTATAGGGTCGCGGGATCCTCTCTCTTTCTTTCCGCCTTGTCCTTGGATCTGGGATCAGCTGCAGCTTCTGCCATTGTCCTAGCAGAGAGGCCATGCTTGGAGGGAGAGAGAGAGAGAGAGAGAGAGATCAACCCGCACAAAACCCAGCCTGGGGGTGGGCGAGAGGGAGGCGCAGGATCCCTCCCCCCCTCCGTCTTTCCCTTTCACCCCCCTCCTTCCCTCTCTCCTACTTTTATTTGATCAGGAGGTTTTCGGGGAGGGGTTCAACTTTCCCTTTTTTCCCCCCTTTCTTTTCTTTTTTTTTTTTTTTGCAAAGCTCGCTGGGCTGACGCTGCTTTTTACCCACCGTGCATGTTCCCGAATGCATTTCTTTCCTGGAGGATCTGCAGTTTTCTATTGCAAGGGAACAATTATTATTATTTTTAAGGCAAACTCTTCTTTAAATTAAAAAAAATAATCCAGCCTCTCTTTCTGTATGTGTGCGCCTTTCTCTCCTCCCATCAGAAAAGGGCCTCGGGTATTAAGCGGCTCTTCTAAGCTCAAGTTTCTCGTCCTCTCTGGGACGCACAGCCCTCTATCGGTTTAACCCGTCCAGCACCTCCTCGTAAGAAAAGGCCAAAAAAGGGGAAGAAAATAAATTTTAATAGCCAAGGGTTGAACTACTATTTGTAAGCCTTTGATCTGTATTTATTTTTCCCCGCCCACGCAAGGATTAAATCTCCAAATGCGTTTGGGTGGCGCGTGGATTCTCCTAGATGCGCAATCATTGCGCTTCGTTTCTTTTAAAAGCGGTTTGCAGAAAAAGTAAAATAAAATAAAAGGATGGGAGGCTAAGAGAGGGTTAAACGGCAGTGGGTAGGGCAGAAATGTTACAAAAAAAACCACACATACAGAAGAAAAGATCTAGTAGGCGGAAGGAGAGGGTTTTAAGGGAGGGATTTAAAAGCCAGACAATGCCTCTCATTGGAAAACAAAGTAGATTCAGCAGAGCTTTCCAAGAAATAAATAAAGGCGCCGCGCTCCCCCTCCAGCAGAGTTCATCGGAGGGGAGGAAAAAGAAACACACTTAAGAATAAAATTTAAGAAATCGCACACGCACACGCACATTTTGCATTTTGCAACCTCACCCCAGTTACCTGCTTCCAGCGGTTTGTGTGGGTTTTTTTTTTTTTTTTTTGCTTTCCCACCTGAGAACAAAAGAATGATGTGGCTGTTCAGGAGCCCGGCCATAGGAGGAAAAGGAACTGCACTTCTTTAGGGGTCAGGATTGCAAAGGGGGAGGAGAGGGGGGGAAGGAGAAGGAGAAGAAAAGCTTCATTCGGGGTAGGAAGCCTGGCTGGCACGCCGCCATACTGCGGGAGGAGCTGCACCTTTCGAACTGCTGCCTGGCAGCAGGAGAACTTGGTCCTTTGCGCGCGGGGAGGAGAGAGAGGCGGGCAGATCCGCAGGTTGCATAAGGAAGCGTCTCAGAGTCTGCAGAAGTTGGGGTGGCTGTTAATGGAGAAGCTAAGAGGACCCTGGCAGCAGGATCGGGCCAAAGGGTAACTGGATCGGGCCCACCTAAGTGCAGACTACTGGCCTCCGGTGGAGGGGGGAAAGCGAAAAGCCAGAGCTAAGCACAGCAGAGCTCTCCATGCTTGGAATTCCCAGCAACTTGATAATACTCTCCAACATTTCTCCAATGAAAATAGGGACGTCCTATTCAATAATGATGATGATGATGATGATGATGTATGTAATAATGGAATACTTTTTGTAAAATATGCAGGGATTTATGATATGCAAAATGAACCATGGAAAGAGAAGAAGGGAAGTCACTGATTTTTAAATGAGTATTTTAAATTTGTAAAACAGATAATAAAAATTAGAGAGAGCTTTTTTTCTTTAAAAAAAATGTTTAAGGGTACTCTCATTTTCCGGCTCACTCCTCCCTTGTCCCATAGATGCTAACAACAATTCAACTAAATAAAATAAAAAATTCATTCCAGTAGCACCTTAAGAGACCAACTACTGGAAGGAATTTTTTTTATTATTTTGACTATGGCAGACCAACACGGCTGCCTACCTGTAACTGGAACAATTCAACTAGATCAACTAATGGTCTGACTATTATTATTATTATTATTATTATTATTAGCCCAACCTTCACCCCAAGCTCCCTGGGGAGGTTTCAATGTTTTAAGATGCAGTTTGAAACAGTTTTAAAACTTCCAATAAAATAATACGATCACAAAAAAACTCATCCTGTCCGAGGATGGGAAAAGCGTGAGAAGGGGAGACGTAGAGCACGTCCTGCCCAAAAATCCTGAGAGATTCAACTACTGGCCTTGTGTGTTGGGACTTGAGGGATTCACAGCAGGCAGACATTTCTGGGAAGTCACTGTGGAAAGTGGGGAATGGTGGGCTGTGGGGGTTGCCAGGAAGTCTGTGAGTAGAAAGGGTGACTTCTACTTCTGTCCTAAGGTGGGGATCTGGGCTGTGGGGAAGAGGGGAGATGAGTACTGGGCCTGGACATCCCCTGATGACTCTCCTCTGTCCCTGAATGAGGAGCCCAGGAGGATCCGGGTGACTCTGGACTATGAAGGGGGACGTGTGTCTTTTTCTGACGCTGACTCAGGAGCCGCACTCTACACGTTCTCAGGAGCCTCGTTCTCTGGACAGACCCTCCTCCCTTTCTTTCTTCTGTGGGGAAGTGAAACCCACCTCAGTATCTCCTGAAGAGACTAAATCTGCCTCTCAGGCCCAGCAGGAGTTTCTCTCCAGACCAGAGTGACCGATATAAAAACCTTTTACCCACCAAGAGCACGTTGGGCAGTTTTTCAAGGGCCCTTTGAAACAATTCATTAGTCAAAATCAGCAGAAATAACAAAACAAAAATGGATTGTTGTTACTTTGCCTTTTCCTTCCTTTTCCCAGTATTCCCTCTGCAGCCTCTTAAAGAGACGGTCACAGTTCTAAGAGTCCTAATAAATTCAATCTTGTTTTCCTTTTGAGTTGTCTGATTTGGCAGAGCACGAGACTCTTAATCCCAGAGTTGTGGGCCTGAGCCCCACGTTGGGCAAATGTTTCCTGCACTGCAGGGGGTGGGACTAGATGACCCTCGGGAATCCCTCACAACTCTGCAATTCTAGGAACCTCTCCCCACAAGACCTTATGCAGCTGTGATAATGCATGCATCATTGGATTAATCTATATATATATAAATGTTCAAGCTGGGTGTGTGGATGCGTCGGCCTTGCTCCGTAACCACTTGACCGATTGCCTTCAAACTTGGACACAACGTTCCATGGCAATATGGGAGTGATCTGATATACATACATTGAGAAAAACCACAACTATCAAACCTAAAAAATGTGATTTTGTACAAAAAAATAGCGCCCTCCAGTGGACGTAAAATGCAGCACACTATATATATATATAGAGCGGGAGGGAGGGAGGGGGAGCGGAACTTGAGGTCAGCTCAGCCAATAGGCTGCTGGTGGGGGCGTGGCCGGAACTGTCGCGGTCACTCTCTCAGACCTGAGCAGCACCCCCAGACGTTTAACGGTCTATTGGTAACTGCCCCAACGACATATGGTATATCCGCTGCCACCAGCCAGTATTCACTCTGGCAATGAATAACTCACTTCAGATTCAGATTTTGGTAAAATAAAACATAAGTGTAATGGTTTCAAATGACTTGGTGAAATGTTTAATATAACTGTATGGTTATTCAGATAAGTATATTTTCAACTCTCAACCTAGTATTCCAATAACTATCCCTAATGCCTCCTGTTAATTATTCAACCTGCTCTAGCAGAGAAACAAACTGCTATGACTGTCGGAAACGCAGCTTAATTCATGGCAAGGTGTTGTGAGCAGGTGCTAGCAACGTGGGTACCTAGTACTGGTGAAATCGCTTATTCCCCCCTCACGCCACTTTTTATCCCCAAAGCAGCTCTGTGAGGCTGACTGGTATCGAGAACAGGAAGTGGTCCAGAGATGAGAGCTGTAACCCCAGTGTCGTTCGCGACTGGACCTAATGGTCAGGGGTCCCTTTACCTTTACCTTACGATAGTGAACCTACATAAGGACTGTACAGTATACGGGCTCCAGGGCACCCCATAAGGGAAAAGGAGCAGGTTTTTTCCTATCACAAACCCTATTAGTGAAAATGTAACAATACGAATACCACAACGTACTCGGTGTGTTTGTTTGTGTGTTATCAAAAGCATGGGAAGCAATCCAGAAGCATTCGCTGCTACCTGAGAAAACATTCACCAAATGCAAAGACCTGGGGACATATTTTTTTAAAAAAAGATCACGTGGCCACTTAGTTTCTGAGTCATTTCCAGGAAGGGGAAACTCCTAGTGGCGGCAGACTGAGAAAACTCGGGTCTTTGGCGCGAAGGAGCCATGGCTGCTGCTGCTGCAGGGGGTCACATCCAGCGTCTCCGTGATGAAGCCACTTGCTCCATCTGCCTGGATTACTTCAAGGATCCAGTGACCAGCCCAGAGTGTGGGCACAACTTCTGCAGATCCTGCCTGATCCAGTGCTGGGGGGAATCGGAGGCAGAGGCTTCCTGCCCTCAGTGCAGAGAAAGAGTTCAGAGAAGGAGCCTCATCCCCAACCGGCAACTGGCTAATATGGTAGAATTAATCGAGAATCTCAGCGTTCAAGGAGGGAAGGAAGAAGAAAGAAATGGAGGAGTCTGCGAGGATCACCAGGAGCCCCTGAAACTCTTTTGCAAGGAGGATGAAGTCCCCATTTGCGTGGTGTGTGACAGATCAAAGGAGCACAAACACCACGAGGTGATTCCCCTGAAGGAGGCTTTCGAGGAATACAAGGTAGGAGATCCCCGGATCTTGAGAGGGTGAAATAGCTGTGGATTCTTCTTGGGAGGTTTTCTTTTTAATTCTCAGGTCCAAAGTAGGCATGGCATGAATTGGTGGTGGTTTATAATGTAAAAAGCAGCCCTGGGGAAGCCTGAGGGCTCCTGGGATGACTAGGAGGAGGGAGTTGAACTCTTTCTCTCTGCCAGAAAGGCTTAACCTCATCCCCATCCCCCAGCAAGGTTGCTTTATAAATATTTAGAAACTAGAAATGTAAATTGCACATACACAACTAAGTACATGTCTCCTTTGGCTAGCAGGATTCTTCCTCAATGCCCTGCAAAGCAGAGAGCAGCAAGGGGTCAGCTGCGGGGGGGGGGAGGTGGCTAGGAATTGACCGGATGGTGCAGGATCCCTCCCAAGTATCTGTTGGAAGCAGATTTGGGAGTGGCGGGTGGAAGCTCCTACTGGTGGGGAGGAGCACGCTGATTCTTGGGGAGCTGTGGGGCCTGTGCAATCTCCTCCCATCCCAAATGGCAAAGGACTCAGTGGTTCCGAGTAGCATCTGCAAAGACTAGGAGGAAAGGTGACTTTTCCATGACGACTCAGAATTGGACCTGTGCTGTTATATAAAAAAAGATAAAATTCTAATTCTGCTTCAGAAGAAACTTTTTAAAATGCCTTTTAATCCATTAAAAAAATTACTTCTTCTACTACAGAGGTGCAGAAATGCTCCTGTGTCATGCAATGTCAATAATGCCACAAAATAGTAATGATAATGAAATGAAGCTGGCCCCTTTGAACTTGTGGGGTGACCAGTCAGCAATCTTCTGTTTGAAGGAGCTACTTAGGTGGTGTTACGGAAATTACCGGGTCGAGAAGGCTCAGCTCCCGGTCCTACGGAGGAAGCCCGTGGTTCGCTGCGGAGGCAATGGAGACCAGCCGGAGATTGGAGCAAAAGCAAAGGAGTTTATTGCGCAACAAGGTTCAGGAGGATCCGAACCCCGAACAAAGGGTGTCCTGGACTTTTAAAAGTTCCCGCGATAGCCCAGAATACATAGCGAAATACATCACAGAAACGTCAGAGATGGGGAGGGGAGAGAGGAGGTTACAGTAAAATTTACATAGGGGAAAAACAAGTTTTGCATATCAGGAAGGATGGCAGGAACCGGTGAATGGATCTAGGGTGGGTGTAATACACATTGAAGGTTTCTTCTGCGTCAGGACAATAGAAAGCTCCTAGGAGGATGTCTGCTGCCATGGTAGCTGATGGATGGGTGCTTGACTGGATTATCGGGAGGGGTGTATCTCCTCCTGCGGACGTGACTCGCTGCTTAGGGGATTATGAAAGTCACTGAGTGGAGAGTCCAAAAATTATGCAGTATCGAAATAATATACTTCTGATGATCGGAGGATGGCGGGGACCGAGGGGTTAGAAAGGTTATTTTACAAGGAGCAAATAGACACCCGAACCAGGCAAATCGGACACTGCGTTCAGGAGTTGTGGATTTTTACAATAATAAATATTTCGAGCTGTCAAAATTGGGCCACCCAGCGTCTAAATTGTCCATTTGATACATTGTTGCAAGTTATAATTAATAGTTTCCCCAACTGGTTACATTTTGGTTTCGATTCCATTGTTCTCCCAGCAGGGAGCCTGTCAAAACCCACTTAGTGTTCAGTCAAGCGTGAAGGTGATGATTGAATCATAGTAGCTGATCTGAACGTTCCATTTTGCAGGCTGAGCTGAATGCATGCTCCTGATTGGTGGGTTTCCCGTTCATTGAGAAAATGGAGACCAGCGGAGCGCTGTTTGACAGGAGCGCTTCTCCGAAGGCAGATTGAGGCTTGGGGGCGCAGATCGGGACATTTAGGGGAAACCCTTTATCGCGAGGGTTTTATGTGGTGCTTGTGCGACTTGTGTGGTGAAGGGGTACCCGCTCATCGTCGGGGGGGGCAAAGAAAAGAAAAGAGGCTTCCAGGTCCCGCATTTGGCAGCGCGGGAGTCCCGCGAGGAGGCTGCACGGTGGGGGAAGGTGGCGGCTGGAATTTTCCCTAACAGTCCCGCATTTGGAGATAAGATTTGTATCTGGTTCGCAGAACCACAAATCTTTTTCTCCACACCTACACCTTCGAGACTTGGTACTCACCTTCCCCACCCGCCTCGGCTGGTCGTATTTCGGGGAGAGCGGGCCGGTCATGGTTGGATGCCAACATCGGGTGCAGGCATGGTGGGCTGTCAAAAGCCAGCTGATCGGAGAGTATGATGAGCTGTCACACGGCTGTCAAAGTGGCAGGTAGTCACACCGGCGAGCTGTCAAAGGTGGCCAACGGGAGACAGGGTGTGCTGTCAAATAGCTGTCAAACAGCTGTCAAACGGCAAGCAGGTAGACCAAGGCAAGCTGTCAAAGTAGTAAGTCCGAAAATGTGGAGAACTGTCAAAAGCTGTCAAACGGCAAGCAGTCAGAATAAGGCAAGCTGTCAAAGCGGTGAGTCCGAAAATGTGGAGAACTGTCAAAAGCTGTCAAACGGCAAGCAGTCAGAATAGGGCAAGCTGTCAAAGCGGTAAGTCCGAAAATGTGGAGAACTGTCAAAAGGCTGTCAAACGGCAAGCAGTCAGAATAGGGCAAGCTGTCAAAGCGGTAAGTCCGAAAATGTGGAGAACTGTCAAAAGGCTGTCAAACGGCAAGCAGTCAGAATAGGGCAAGCTGTCAAAGCGGTAGGTCCGAAAATGTGGAGAACTGTCAAACAGCTGTCAAGAGCTGTCAATAGCGGCAAGTCCGAAAATGTTCGGTGGGAGCGATGTACGGGGACTCGGGAATGGTGAAGCAGGAACTGGGGTGCGATGGACAGGAACTGGGGTGCGATGCTGGGGTGCGATGCTGGGGTGCGACGAACAGGAACTGGGGTGCGATGCTGGGGTGCGGTGATCAGGAACTGGGGTACGATGCTGGGGTGCGATGCTGGGGTACGAGGAACAGGAACTGGGGTGCGATGCTGGGGTGCGGTGCTGGGGTACGAGGAACAGGAACTGGGGTGCGATGCTGGGGTGCGGTGCTGGGGTACGAGGAACAGGAACTGGGGTACGATGCTGGGGTGCGGTGCTGGGGTACGAGGAACAGGAACTGGGGTGCGATGCTGGGGTGCGGTGCTGGGGTACGGTGGGCTGTACCCCCGGGTATACGAGGGGTGGGAATTGAGCGCAGTCCAAAGGGGAAGGGCTTCAAGGTCCTGTTGGGGCTCTCCTTATGCTCTCAAGTCGGAAGGAGGGGCTTGAACGAATTGCGGGTCAGTTTGAGCTGGCAGAGGGGCACGGAAAGGATTTGGAGGGTGTGACTCTGCGGTTGGTTGGGCCACCGAGACCTGGGTGCCTTGGGGTGGCCAATTCCCTTGGGGATGAGGTGGCACCATTTGCTGGTTCTCATAACCCTGGGCCCAAGGGGGGTGCGAAGGAAAGGTGGAGTATGGTGAGTTTCCTCCGGGGAATGGGTAGGAGTTGGTTTCAACCCATGGGCTCCCCGGGTATAAATATGGGCAGTTTCGTCTTAGGTGCCCTGGTTGAAAACACAGGTGACAAAGGCCAGTGGATGGGCCCCAGGGTCGTGGCATGGATGGGCTTGCATTCAATCCTTCCCCTCTTCCTCGCCCCCTGCCTCCTCCCCTGGCCGGGAACCCTGGAGCTGGGAAGTAAGGGGTTTCCATACTGAGGGCAAGCACTGCCTCCTCCCCTGCCCTGGTGTCCATCCTTTTCTTTTCGTCCCGGTTGTTAAAGACGGACTTGGCGATGGACAGTATTTCGCTAAAAGTTTTCCCATCGTAGCCAACTAGGAGATTTAAGGCTTTCCTTATATCTGGCGATGCCTGGTCTTTGAAGAAGCCTTTTACTATTATATCATGGTGCGGATTCTCGGGGTCTATTCCGCCCCATGTTTTAATAGCCGCCACCAACCGGGAATAATAATCCGACGGATGTTCGTTGGGCCCTTGTATTACAGTCTGAACCTTAGTCCAGTTTATTGAGCGCTGCCCTGAAGCCTTGATGCCATCTAGGATGGCCCTTTTAAACAAGTTCAGGCACCAGATGCCATTAGGGGTATTGTAGTCCCAGGCAGGGTTGGGTTCAATACGGAGATCTCTAGGTGTCAGGGCCCCCACTCCTTGAGGTCTCCCTTCCTGGTAATTCTCCTGATTTAGGGCTTCTTCAGCCTTACTGAGGATGTCAGCCTTTTCAGCCTCATTGAATAGGGCATTTAAGAGTACGTGGACATCAGTCCAAGAAGGGTGATGGGAAGAGAAAATGGTAGCAATTTGCCGGTGGCACTTGTCAGGGTCATCTCTCAAGGAGGGCATCGTGTTAGCCCAGTTGATCAGATCGGCCGTACGGAAGGGTTGATGGGTATAGATCATACGTGGGGCCCCATCTGGGTCTGTCGGTGGTATAGGGAAAGCCCTCAGTGGCATCTGGAAGGAGGTTGCTTGGTGGTCGTTTCCCCCTTTGCCTTTGGCCTTTGCCTGGACGGACTGCCGGAGAATGGATGGGGAACAGGTGCCATGGTCTCTGACAGGAGTTGGAGTAGAGTCAGGACTCATAAACACATCGGGCACCGCTAGAATCCCTTCCTGGCCGGCGGGATGAACCAGTAATTTGTCACCTTGAGCCACTGCTTGGCTATTGGGACTAGCACCCTGTTCAGGTCCCTGTGCCATGGCCTGATCCTCATAGGGGGGTGGCGCAGGACCTTCGTTTGGTCTCTTAGGATTCTTTCTAGGAGGTTTAATCACGGGCATCTGGAGCGTTGGGGACGAGTTTAGGGTCATAAGGACTTGGGATACAGCCTCGAAAGTCTCCAGATAATCAAGCTGTCGAGGCCTTTCTTCTAATAAGAGCTTCTTTAGGGTTTTTAGTTGATCCTGATGGAAGGATCCCTCCGGTGGCCAGCGGAGTTCTGATGGCACTCTTTCAGTAAAAGACGGCCAGGAATTCCTACAAAGATCTTGTAGCTTCTGTCTAGACAAAATCTCATGGTCCGGAATTATCTTCCAATGCTTCATGACAATCGCGAGGGGAGAGTCGGGTTCCGGCTGGGTAAAAGAAGGCTTTCGAGAAACCTTCTTCCCAGTGGAAGGACGACCATGCTTTGAAGCCTTGGCACCCATCGTTCCTTGGGGTTTAAGAGGAACCTGGGGTTTTTTTTTTGGGAAAGGAGGGACGGGAAAGGTATCTTTGTAAGTCGGGGTTTCTCACTAAGGGAGTGGGACAGGGGGGTTTCTTAACATAAGCAAAGTACAGTACACGACGTTCCAATAATCTAGCCTGGTCCCTTGCGTTCACTAGTTCGGCTAGCGGGGCGGCTGACCAGGGGGATCTACTCTAAACTACCTCTTCCTTTCCTTTTTTCTGGAGCTCCCTTTTCCTCTTCCTTTCTCTTCCGTTTCTTCTCATCTATTCCTACTTCTCAACCCCCATTTCCACCCATTACAGGGTACCCCCACCTGGCAACCTCCTGCCTATCGTTAACAGCTAAGGAAGGGAGCCCTACTGGACGCCTGCCACTGCAGTGCCAGATCGGGCAGCCCTTTAGATAGAGTTAAACGGTCCGGAAAAACCTCCCTTGCGTTCGGAAGCGGGCTCACGCACGACTAGCGTGTTTTACATGGCCCGACCGGGGCGGCTGAGGTTTAGGATAGTGCAGAGAAGTCCTTTGCCCCTTGGCAGCTGGCAAAGTAGAAAAAGAGCCCAGTCCCTTGCGTTCGTTAGACCAGCTAACGGGGCGGCTGACTGGGTATTGGAGAAAAAGAGATAGAGCTCAGGACTCCCCTTTCGAGTTGAGCAGCAGTCCACGGGACAGACTGAGAGACAGGCAAGAAATGATAGGCAAGAGAGCAGTAGATTGCGGTTGCCAGGCTTACCTCCCCCCTCCCCCCAATCACCAGTGCACTGGATTTATACTTACGCGTCTTCCACCGCGATCCGCTGGATCGTTGGAGACGAAGCCGGCTGAACTTTGCCTTTGCTCCCCGGTTGGCTCCCCTTGAGACCTGCAATTACCGCCCGGAGGATGGCCAGGGATCCGTCGAGTCTCCACGGGAGAAAAGGGTCCCGTTGCCGGCTGAAGGCTCGGTGGGGGTCCCCAGCCACCACGGGAGAACGCAGGTCCCGGGTTTCGGCACCAAGACTGTTACGGAAATTACCGGGTCGAGAAGGCTCAGCTCCCGGTCCTACGGAGGAAGCCCGTGGTTCGCTGCGGAGGCAATGGAGACCAGCCGGAGATTGGAGCAAAAGCAAAGGAGTTTATTGCGCAACAAGGTTCAGGAGGATCCGAACCCCGAACAAAGGGTGTCCTGGACTTTTAAAAGTTCCCGCGATAGCCCAGAATACATAGCGAAATACATCACAGAAACGTCAGAGATGGGGAGGGGAGAGAGGAGGTTACAGTAAAATTTACATAGGGGAAAAACAAGTTTTGCATATCAGGAAGGATGGCAGGAACCGGTGAATGGATCTAGGGTGGGTGTAATACACATTGAAGGTTTCTTCTGCGTCAGGACAATAGAAAGCTCCTAGGAGGATGTCTGCTGCCATGGTAGCTGATGGATGGGTGCTTGACTGGATTATCGGGAGGGGTGTATCTCCTCCTGCGGACGTGACTCGCTGCTTAGGGGATTATGAAAGTCACTGAGTGGAGAGTCCAAAAATTATGCAGTATCGAAATAATATACTTCTGATGATCGGAGGATGGCGGGGACCGAGGGGTTAGAAAGGTTATTTTACAAGGAGCAAATAGACACCCGAACCAGGCAAATCGGACACTGCGTTCAGGAGTTGTGGATTTTTACAATAATAAATATTTCGAGCTGTCAAAATTGGGCCACCCAGCGTCTAAATTGTCCATTTGATACATTGTTGCAAGTTATAATTAATAGTTTCCCCAACTGGTTACATTTTGGTTTCGATTCCATTGTTCTCCCAGCAGGGAGCCTGTCAAAACCCACTTAGTGTTCAGTCAAGCGTGAAGGTGATGATTGAATCATAGTAGCTGATCTGAACGTTCCATTTTGCAGGCTGAGCTGAATGCATGCTCCTGATTGGTGGGTTTCCCGTTCATTGAGAAAATGGAGACCAGCGGAGCGCTGTTTGACAGGAGCGCTTCTCCGAAGGCAGATTGAGGCTTGGGGGCGCAGATCGGGACATTTAGGGGAAACCCTTTATCGCGAGGGTTTTATGTGGTGCTTGTGCGACTTGTGTGGTGAAGGGGTACCCGCTCATCGTCGGGGGGGGCAAAGAAAAGAAAAGAGGCTTCCAGGTCCCGCATTTGGCAGCGCGGGAGTCCCGCGAGGAGGCTGCACGGTGGGGGAAGGTGGCGGCTGGAATTTTCCCTAACAGTGGATTCTGGCCGCAGCAAGAACTACTTTGGCCCAGAAATGGAAGAAGCTGCAGCATTTAAGGCAGTGGTCCAAGCACACGTGGGCTCTGGCTACTGCAGAGAAAATAACTGAGAAATAACAGAAAACCTGAATTGCCATTTGACCCAATTAAGTGGCAAAGCTGTGGGTTCAAGAGGAAGTGTGGAAAAGCCCTAGGCTTGCAGAAGAGGGGTTTGGAATGGGTGAAGTTTTGAGAAGCGCTGCTCTATTCCTGTGTCTCTAGCCTCTTGGGCTGACCTCACTATCACTTTGATGCTAGACTGATACATCCCAGGTTGGATCCTGCCTCACCCCTTCCTCTTCCTCTTCCTCCTCCTCTTCCCACGTCTCCCTCGGACCTCAAGATGAGAAGTCAGGCTGGGACTTTCCTTGTTGTTGTTGTTGTTGTTCAGTCGTATCCGACTCTTCGTGACCCCATGGACCAGAGCACACCAGGCACGCCTATCTTTCACTGCCTCCCGCAGTTTGGCCAAACTCATGCTAGTCGCTTCGAGAACACTGTCCAACTCATCTTTCCTGGGAGAAGACAAAGGAGCAATCATGGCTGCCTTTGCTCTTCTCCAGACTAGTTAGTTGCACTAGAAAACTTTCCCATCCAAGTTCTGCAGTGGTTTTCAACCAGTGTGCTGTGGCACCCTGGGGTGCCTTGAATGATGCTTCAGGGGTGCCGCTAGCAACCCTTCCTTCTTTCTTTCCTTCCCTCCCTCCTCAGATGCCATCTCTGCCTCCCAAAGGCTTGTGCAGCTATTTGTTGCAGCAGCTCTGGCTACAAGCTCCACAGGGGAATGGTGCCTCTGGGGCTGGCCATGGGGTGTTGGTTGCCAGGAACTGGCGAGGGGCCCTTGCTGTTGGAAATGGACAGACATGTCCCAGGCCCCTGTGGGGCAGCGTGAGGAGGCACCTCTCTTTGGGGCTCAGAGACCAAGAGGAGGACTCCTAAGGAGAGGGGAGAGGGGAGGAGGCTGAGAGAGCGCTTCGCAAGGGAGGGTGTTAGAGAAAGGGTGAGGGGCTGCAAGCTCTGCAAGCAAGGGGGGGACCTAACTGGGATCCTGAGCCCCACAGCTGTGCTGCAGAAAGAATGTAGTTGGTCCAGGGAGCCGTAGACCCAAAAAGGTTATTTCCTCCAGTAAACTACTTCATTATTATAGCAAGGCCACTGGACCCAAGAAGCCAGTATAATATTCATCTCCTCTCTTTGTGTCTCAATCAAACCTGAGTTTTTTCTTTTCTCTTTAGGGAAAGATCTGTAGCCGCCTGGAGATTCTGAGGAAAGAGAGAAAGGAAATTCTGGCCTATCAAGCAGACCTGGACAAGGAAAGCAAAGACCTCCTTGTAGGTGTCTCTGTTGTTACTAGTGAGGGAACAAGCACTTGAAGAATCGAGTCAGGACTGAGGAGGGATGGGGAAATCTGCCCATTTCAGCTTCTCCCCATTTCTCCTTTTTCCATATCAGTCTGTTTATTCATTTATTATTCTGAAAATGAACCAGATGTTAAGGTAGCTACTTCCTTGTATAAATATTTTTATATATACTTTACCCTTATAAATACATTTTTTGTGAACATTACCTGGCTGGGTCAACCTTGAACAATTCAGATGTGTGAATTTCAAAGGATTGCTCTGTTTTGGTCTCCATATTTTTTCAGCAATAGCAAATTAGGTAAATTCACCTTTGAATGCAGCTAATTTGAGTTTACAGTGGTACCTTTAGTGACGAACTTAATTCGTTCCAGAGGTCCGTTCTTAACCTGAAACTGTTCTTAACTAGAGACGTGCTTTTGCAAATGGGGCCTCTTGCTGCTGCTGCGCCGCCGGCACACGGTTTCCGTTCTCATCCTGGGGCAAAGTTCTCAACTTGAGGTAACTCTTCCAAGTTGGCGGAGTTTGTAACCTGAAGCGTTTGTAACCTGAGGCGTTTGTAACTCGAGGTAACAATCTATTTCCCATTGTCCTTTATTATGTGAATAACAGTCAAGGAGAAGTCTGAGGAATTGTGAGCTGAGAGGGTGGAAGCAGTTCAATTCAAATCCTGATTTACCATAAATATTACTAAAGAGTTGTCTTTCTAAATGTGCACTATTGTTCATCTTTAGGAAATTCAGGGAGCTATGGGGATAAACTCTGCACTTTCTCCTCATCCTCCTCTGTTTCTGTGGTCTTCCTACACCTAAATGGCCCCAGTCTAAACTGAGGGGTCATTTAAGTCCATGGATGTTCTCTGAACAGCTATGAACGCTGGTTATGCCATGCCCCAAAACATTCAGGGAATATCCTGTGTAGATGTTTAGGGAGGCAGGAGAGGATATATTTTTTTATTATATCCTTCCTAACTTGCGCCAGCAATTTCTATAACTTAGCAGAATTGTTAAACAATCCCCCTTTTAAATCACACAGCGGTCAGCTAGTTGCAGGCTCATCTGAGCCTCACTACTTAGGATTCCTGGTTTCCCTTTTTTATATCCCTCCTAAAAGAATAGACACAACCATCTGATTAAAATTAACATAAAACTAGTTTACTTACAATCATCCAGTTCACAATAAGATCCCTGAAGGTAGACTTAATTTACAGAACAACATATAACTATGTGAACTACCCCGGGTTACCAGATTTTTTTTCAATGAATCCAGGGACACTTTTCAACTTCAGTTGGAATGATAGGATTTTGTATGGGGACTGATTTGTAAATCTGGGGACTGTCCCTGGGAAAGGGGGAGGTCTGGTAACCTTACTAAGGGAAATAATCTCAAGTGACAGCGACTGAGCAGTCACTTCTCCTAACTCTTAGGAACACACAATGGAGAACACACAGAGCAGAACATGGAGGCCATGTGCTCCTCTACCAAGAACAGGCCACACCCACATCAAGTGACATGCAAAGGAAGTCTGTCTCAGCTCAGGAGGAACTAGCAAGTTTTCTCCTGAGTGATACAAAGAATTCCCCAGCATGTGCATTGTAGGAATGTTGTATTTGACTGCAGTATGCTTTTACATCCCACATATCCATGGCAAAGAAAAATATGCTCCTTCCTTTAGGCTGTAGCCCTCTGCAAAATAGAAGTCAACAGAAACAGCTATGGAGAGGGCTTCCCCTCAAAATAAATGTTTGCTTCTTTAGCCACTGGAGGTTTCATGTCTTCCTGATGTTTTGATGGCTGACCATCTTCCACACTCAGACGTCCTCTTTTCTTGCAGAAATTAACAGAAACGGAGAGGCTGAAGACTGTGGAGAAGTTCAAAGAACTGCGCCAGTTCCTGGAAGAACAGGAAAAACATCTGCTGAATCATATGGAAGAGGTGGAGAAGGAGATTGCAGGGAGAAGGGATGAGCAGCTGGCCAGACTCTCCAGGAAACTCTCCACCCTTGAGAAGATCATCCAGGAGATGGAGGGAAAGTGTCAGCAGCCAGCGAGTGAACTCCTGCAGGTAAGACGGTGGCAGGAACAGCCCAAGGCTCCAGGAAAAGGCTGCCTCCCATCCTTTATGTGCCCCTTTCATTTATGCAAGGAGTGCAGGGACTCAGATGATGGAGCCTCTAGTCAGGTTTGTAATGGACAGGAAGACCCAAGAGACCAGGGATGCTTAACTCACCTGAATGCAGACTAGAGATTCTTCTGTGTTCTTGATGGAACTGGAGGTGGTATTCTGCTCTTTGATGATGCTTTGTCTCCTAATGACTTCCAGCTTGGCAATGGTGCCTTCCTGCCCTGTGAGGGGCTTCACCAAGGATGCGTTCAGGCCTCCTTCCGACATGAGCCAGTCTCTTGACCAAGCTTCTCTTCCCATTTCCCTCCACAATTTCTGGGTTGATCCGATTCCCCATGGATACAGATTGGCCCCAAATGGTGCTCAGTCACAGTGACCAAAGAGGAAGACAGAAGGACTCATCCAGACTGCTGCTTGTCCCACCCCTTTCCTCCAGGAGGGAAAGCGGCAGGGCAAACGCAAAACCCCTTTGAGTTGTGTTTTCTGGGCACAGGAAAAGCAGAAGTGTCGAGGAGCCCAAAGAAACAGTGAGCTGTTTTATTACCCCTTTGGAGGCATTTTATGCTGCAGGTGCTTTTTTATTTCTAGTTGGAAAATAGAACTTGAAATTTGGGGACTTGAGACAGTGCTCTGGTAGGATTATCCTGTAGGCTTACTTGCGTCTGAATTGCACAATGCAAACTGGATTAAAGTTAATAGATTATAATCCAAGACATGAGATGGGTTGGAATCTTCTCTTGAAACCACAAATGTGAAATTCCATTAAATGCTGGTGGATTTTCATAAGGATTTTAAACAATTATTGCAAACTGATGTGAAAATGTGGAGAACTTGATATTGAAAAAATTCATAATTTCAGATTGGAAAAATAAAAACTGTGAGAAATGAAAACTGGTTGATTCCACCATCCTTACCCAAAACCTTGGTATGTGCCAGGCAGACTGACATCCAAGGGCCAGGGTCTGAGGGGTCTTCCTAGTGTGTCCTGTGGTGTGCAGTGAATTCCCTTCTCTTTTTCCCTCTAGGATGTGAGAAGCACCTTGCAGAGGTAAGTGGATCTGGCTTATTTCCATTAGCATCCCTCCATGATGCCTGGATGCAAGAACCTCAAACATGGCCCTAAAGGGGCTGCAGGGGGGAGACTGTAGGACTCACTCCCTGCAGCATCTCACAGGTAAAAGGAGGGCCCCCTCTTTGGAACTTGTAGCACCCCAATTCTCCCCAATGAATTAGCCCTATTTCCTTTGTGAACTTTGGTTTTACTTTTACAATGTGTATAATTTGTTTTGTATTAGCCTGAATGTCCTTTTGAGAATCATTTGATTTGGTTGTGCGTGTGGGAATGTTTAGGAGTGTGGATGAGTATATATTATTTATATATCTCAATCCCAGCTTGTGTGAGCAAGCTCCAAACTTAGCAGAGTTTACATTCCCTTTTAAAACACAGCAGAAAAACGTTTGCATAGGCTTGCTTAAGCCAGCTATATTCCTGGTATATTCCCCTTGTTCCCTCTTAAAAGTAGAAAGACACAATACTGATTATAAGATATAAAAGGAGTTTACTTACAGACATCCATGAGTTACAGTACATGCTTCAAGGAGGCAGACAAACTTAGATAAATGTATTTACATGCAGTGAAGCTGCTTCCATGAGGGAACAGGCTTCACCTCTGCTTCTCTCAGCTGCAGGCTGAGAGAGAGCATGCTGCTTCTTCAAAGGATGAGGCAAAAATGGAGAGTGATCTTTGGGATGTTGTTCCCAGGTAAGACCACACCTACTTCTGGTTCCTGTAACTCAGTCCAGGTAAGCAGGAAGTTAAGCCTGGAGGACTGAGTTACCTTCATGTCCTCTCTAGGAGTGTTGTGTTTGGCTGCTCTGTGTTTACATCCCACAAACCCCTTCTCAGACGAACACAACATACAAAAATATACAACTTTATTCAACCACCCAGAGTCCCAGCTTGACACGTAGATTCTGGAAACTCTCTCTTGGGAGGGGCTTCGTCAGGATGTCCGCAGCCATCTCATTGGTGCAGCAGTATGACAGTTCCACAAGTCCATCCTGGACTGCCTGACGTATATAATGGTACCTCACACCTATATGTTTTGTCCTGGCAAGGAACTTTTCACTCTGTGTCAGTTTTATGCAACTCTGATTGTCCTCCAGCAAACTGACAGCTTGCTTTCTCACCAAACCAAAGTCCTTGATGAGTTCATCGAGCCAGGCAATCTCTCGGCACGCTTCCGATGCAGAAATATATTCAGCTTCTGTGGAAGATAATGCTACACAGTTCTGTTTATAACTGCCCCACACAACAGGTCCATCCCCAAACATAAAAACATGACCACTTGTTGATTTATAATCAGCATTATCCCCAGCCCAATCTGCATCAGTGTACCCCACCAACTTAGGGTCACTGACAGCTGGCAACCTTAATTTACAGTTCACTGTACCCTTCAGATAACGCACCACCCTCTTCACACCAGCCCAATCATGCTCAGTGGGAGAACTCACTTTCCTGCTAAGAATCCCCACTGCATTGGCTATGTCAGGTCTACATGTGGTAACTAAATACAAAAGTTTACCAATTACCGACCTATATTCACTGTTATCTGGCAACAGCTTCGAATCCTGCTGATTCTTCAGGAAGTCTGTGGCCATGGGCGTTGCAACTGGGTTTGCGTCTTGCATCTGCATGCATTCAATCAGTTCATTTATTTTCTGTCGCTGGCTGAGAAGGAACGATCCATCTTCCTCTCTTTCCACCTGGATTCCTAGGTAGTACTTGACATCTCCTAGTTCTTTGACTCCCACCTCTTTGCTGAGGTGTTTCACAATTTGCACATAGTCTCTGTTATTAGATGTTGCGATAATCAAGTCATCAACGAAAGCCAATATATAAGAAAATTGTCCATTACTTGACTTACTGTACAAGCACTTGTCAGCGTTTCCTTGCTTGTATCCAAGTTGCACCAGCATACTGTGCAATTTCTGATTCCAAGCTCTAGCAGCCTGCCTTAATCCATAAAGTCCTTTTTCTAATTTGCAGACTAGATGAGCCTCATTCGGTTTTATAAAACCCTTAGGCTGTTTCATATAAATCTGTTCTGTAATCTCGCCATGCAAAAACGCAGTCGAAATATCGATGTGACGTACGTCCATTTGCTTAGAGGCTGCTATGCTCAAAAGCATTCTCACGCTACTGTATCTTACAGTTGGTGCAAACGTTTCATCATAATCTTCACCATATTTCTGTGAAAAGCCTTGTGCTACTAGTCTTGCTTTGTAGCGTTGCACTTCCCCTTCTGACCCCTTCTTAACCTTGAAAACCCACTTGCAGCCAATGGCTTTCTTACCCGGAGGTAGTTCTGTGAGGGTCCAAGTCTTGTTTTGATGCAGTGCATCCATCTCCTCCTGCGCGGCCTTCTTCCAGAGACTAGCTTCTGCAGTTGGCATCCGCTGAATCTCTTCCCATGTGGAAGGTTCCTGTGGTGACGCCGACCCTGCAAGGTAGGACAACCTTACCGGTGGAACACCTCTGTTGGTTCTGGATGAGCGTCTGACCTCTGGTTCTGGTTCCTGAACCGCATCAGCTTCTTCATCATCCTCCAACGCTGGCATGTCCCCTTCTGGATCCTCTTCGTCTCTGGAGCCGCCAGGATTCTGGTCCTCTGCGTCTTCTGGTGCATCACCTGTAGGGGGCGCTATGACACTAGAAGGCAGATTAGTACTTTGTGGG